>NC_091577.1:14315207-14325207 GCF_042767895.1 Penaeus vannamei | reverse complement strand
AAGAACGAATTAAAAAAAAAAAGAACGAGAGCAAAGATTATCCGTGACCTCCCTCGCGTAAATAACTTTGCCTCTCGATACCCGTTCAATCTGGAATCCATCACTCACTCCCAACATGCAATTTGTGCATTTTTCGCCATGTTGATGGGGAGTGGGGGGGGAGGGAGTGCAGAACTCTAAGGGACTTGGACCGACAGTTTCACTTTCTCTCTTATACGCGAGAGTCCTTTATTTTCTTTTTCTTCTCTTTCTCCTCCTTCCTCCTGTTCTTCTTCATTTTCTTCTTCTTCCCCCTCTCCTTATTCCTCCTCTTCTTCTCCTCCTCATTCCTCTTCCTCTCCTTCTCCTCCTTCCTCCTCCTCCCCCTCTTCTTATTCTTCATTTTTCTTTCTTTTTGGATGGGGGTGGGGGATAAAGGTCGAGAAACTTGTAGGCGCGTCGGAAATGTTTTCCGTGGTGGGGGTTGGGGGAAGGAGGAGGGGGTGGGGGGAGGGGGAGGGAGGAGGGTGGGGGGGGAGGGGAGGGAGGAGGATTCTACGAGGCACTGTGTCCCTTAAAGCGTGTGTGTGGGGCGGACGGGATTGTGGGAGGGGGGGGGGGTGAAGGGGGATGGTGGGGTGAAGGAGGGAAGGAAGGATTCTTTCTACTCCTTAAAAGCGTCGATCCCAAACTTGTGGACTCTTAAGAGGAGGAGGTGGAGTGGTAGCGGTGAGGGAGAAAAGGAGTCTTCTTTACAGCTCTGGAGAGGTGGACAGGAGGGGGGAAAGGTGGAAGGGAGAAAGGAAAGGCGGGAAGGTGGAGAGAGAGAGGGAAGGAAGGTGGAGGAGAGGAGATTGAAGGAGGGAGAGGGAAAGGGGGAAGGTGGAGAGAGGAAGAGAGAGAGGAGAGGGTGGAAGGGGAGACAGGGAGGGAATGTAGAAGAGGGAGGGAGGGAGGGAGGGAAGGGTGGGAGGAGGGAGAGAGGGAAGGTGCAGGAACGGAGGGAGGGAAGGTGGAGGAATGGCGGGCGGGAAGGTCGAAGGCAGAGGAGGAGGTGGAGGGTAGCGGTGAGGGAGAAAAGGAAGTTGGAGAGGAGGCAGGAGGGAAGGAAGGTGGAAGGGAGAAAGGAAAGGCGGGAAGGTGGAGAGAGAGAGGGAAGGAAGGAAGTTGGAGAGAGGAAGAGAGGAAAGATGGATGGGAGGGAGAGAGAGAGGGAAGGAAGGAGGTGGGAGAGAGGAAGAGAGGAAAGATGGATGGGAGAGAGAGAGGGAGGGAAGGAAGTTGGAGAGAGGAAGAGAGGAAAGATGGATGGGAGAGAGAGAGGCAAGGAACGAAGTTGGAGAGAGGAAGAGAGGAAAGATGGATGGGAGAGAGAGAGAGAGAGAAGAAGGAAGTTGGAGAGAGGAAGAGAGGAAAGATGGATGGGAGAGAGAGAGAGAGAAGAAAGGAAGTTGGAGAGAGGAAGAGAGGAAAGATGGATGGGAGAGAGAGAGAGGGAAGAAAGGAAGTTGGAGAGAGGAAGAGAGGAAAGATGGATGGGAGAGAGAGCGGGAAGGAAGGAAGTTGGAGAGAGGAAGACGGGGAAAGATGGATGGGAGGGAGAGGGAAGGAAGAGGAAGTTGGAGAGAGGAAGAGAGGAAAAATGGATGATAGAGAGAAAGGGAAGGAAGGAGAGAGGGAATGTAGAAGGGAGGGAGGGAGGGGGGGAGGGAAAAAGGGTTGTTTAAAGCTGCGGACCGTCCAAGACCAAGACCTCTGAGTGCTAAAGGTTACGGCACAGGCCATCTTGACACAGCTGATGACTCGTAAATTGAGGGCAACTTCAGTCACTTCAAACTCTTTTTCGTTTGAATTTCCTCTTTCTCGCCCATCCGTCTCTCTATCCCCTTCGCCGATTACGTGTCTGCCTCTCTGTCTGTCTGTCTGTATCACCATCTCTCTCTCTCTCTCTTTCTCTCTGTCTGTCTCTCCATCTCATTCCCTCTCTCCACCTAACCTCCCTCCCTCTTCCCTCTCCCTTCTGAAAACAGAAATAAAAAGACAGGATAAAAAGGTGAGTCCCGAATTCCTACAGCCTCTTTGACCCTCTTTTGCTCCTCCATCACGCTACCCCCTCTCTCTCTCTCTCTCTCTCTCTCTCTCTCTCTCTCTCTCTCTCTCTCTCTCTCTCTCTCTCTCTCTCTCTCTCTCTCTCTCTCTCTCTCTCTCTCTCTCTCTCCCTTCCTCCCTCCTTTAGTCCAACCTAAATGCAGCTATGACACATGTGTATTCATCTACAAGCTCATTCATGGGAATTATCCGCAATTTCTAATGCCCTTGCAAACTGTAGGGACCACATCAAGTGTCGTGACACGCCAAGTAAATTCTCTTTATGTTAAAAGATCGAGTGCTGATACAGGGGCACGACAAATGGAAATACGTGGACCCAAGTTATGGAACATGTTACTAGATAATATAAGAGGCATTAATAGCTTTTGTAATTTCAAAACGAAATTAAAAGAACGCCTATTAAATAATCAATTGTAAATATGAATGTATTTTTGTAAAGAACAACCACTGTCATTAATGGAATAAAGTGTTTAGACTTTTGACTTTGACTGACTCTCTCTCTCTCTCTCTCTCTCTCCTCCCCGTGTCCATGTGTTCGTGCGTGTGTATGTGCGTGTGCGAGAGGGTTAAGCATAAGCCGCGGGACCCTCTGGAGCCTTGCTGCGGGCCAGCGGCGGCGTCAAATCCCCCCTCCCCCCCTCCCACTCTCCTCCCCTCACTCCTAATCTTTAACCCCCCCCCACACTGCGTGTGTGTGTCCCCTCGAGACTCCTAATCTTTAACCCCGGGACCCTCTGGAGCCCAGAAATGCTGCAGGCCAGCGGCGAGGCGTCCCATGCACCCTCCCCCTCCCAGGGTCTCGTCCGCCGTTACACATCCACAGATATACAGATACACATAAAAAACACGATAGAGGAGAGGAGGCTCCCCTGCACTGTCCTAGGATGATGGGGTCCGTCTGTCTACACACACAGATATACAGATACACATAAAAAACACATATATTCTCTGCCTGTCTGTCTGATGGTCCGTCTGTCTACACACAGATACGTATAAACATATCTCTGATACTCTGTAGGCATGTCTGTCTTTGTGTCTATCTCCTTCACTCTCTCCCTCCCCTTTGCTGACTGCGTGTCTGACTCTCTGTCTGGCTATCTGTCTGTCTCTCCATCTCTCTCTCTCTCTCTGTTTCCCCCCCCTCTTTCTCTTTCTCTCTCACTCACTCCCTTCTTCTCTCTCTCCCTATCTGTTTCCCCCTTCTTTCTTTTTCTCTCTCCCTCTCCCTTCTTCTCTCTCTCCCTATCTGTTTCCCCCTTCTTTCTTTTTCTCTCTCCCTCCCTCCCTTCCTCCCTCTCTCTCTCCCTCTTTCCTTCCTCCCTTCCTCCCTCTCTCTCTCCCTCTTTCCTTCTCCCTCCCTCCCTCTCTTGCGGTATGTCTATAGAGGCGTGAACAAACCCCGTGCTTGTCCCGTTAGCTTCCCTTCGGCCCATTTGCTTCTGGAACTGGACATGCAGTAGGGCCACGTGTCCTGTCATGCGCCTGAATCGGGAATGTGTCATGTCATGCGTTTGAATCGAGAGAGATAGAGAGCGGGGGGGAGCGGGAGAAGTCATGTCATGCGTCTATGATTGGGCGAGTGTCTTGTCATGCGCCCGAATTGGATGTGCAATGGCATGCGTGTCATGTTATGTATTTGTACCTGGTTTGTGTCATGTTCTGCGCCTGAATTGGGTGGGTGTCATGTCATGCATGTTGATAAACCTAGAAACATATTCCACCACCAGTAAGAAAGCAACTGTAAAAAAGAATTAAGAACGGAATGAAAAATACTCCATCGAAATAAAACAGCAACAACAACAACGACCTTTAACTCTTTAAGGCATGATATTCCCTCAACCAAATCTCTAACACAAACAAAGACACCATCCCTCGCTAAAAGGCAAAACAAGAGAACACAAATACACACACACACAAAAAAAAACCCTCATAGGACTTTTCCAGCCCTTGAAGTCCACGCGCAGGGACCCCACCCCTCCCCCTACCCCCAATTCCCTAGTTAGCCTCCCCTCTCCCCCTCCCTCTCTCTCCCCCTACCCCCAACCCCACATAGTCAGCCTCCCCCCTCCCCCGCGCCCGGACCCCTCTCCTCCACCCCTCCCCCTACCCCCAACCAACCCCTAGCGTCAGCCTCCCACCTCCCCCACGCGCCCGGACCCCATAACCAGCCCCCCCTTTCCCCCTACCCCCTTCCCCTCTCCCCCCCTAAAACGAGGGACAGAGATTCCGCTAAACAAGTGTCGGCGCGCGGGCGGGACACGGCGAGGATAGATGGGCGTAGCAACCTCGCTGCGCCGTTTCCCCTCTTCCTTTTTTATGCTCCTCGGCTCCGTCTCCCCTCGCCCTTCCCTCTCCCTCTCCCTCCCCTTCTCTCCTTCTTTCCTCCTCGTTTCCATCTCCCCTCGGCCTTCCCTCTCCCTCTCCCTCCCCTTCTCTCCTTCTCTCCTCCTCGTCTCCATCCCCTCGCCCTTCCCTCTCCCTCTCCCTCCCCTTCTCTCCTTCTTTCCTCCTCGTTTCCATCTCCCCTCGGCCTTCCCTCTCCCTCTCCCTCCCCTTCTCTCCCTTCTCTCCTCCTCGTTTCCATCTCCCCTCGGCCTTCACTCTCCCTCTCCCTCCCCTTCCTCCTCTCGTTTCCATCTCCCCTCGGCCTTCACTCTCCCTCCCTCCCCTTCTCTCCTTCTCTCCTCCTCGTTTCCATCTCCCCTCGGCCTTCACTCTCCCTCTCCCTCCCCTTCACCTTCTCTCCTCCTCGTTTCCATCTCCCCTCGGCCTTCACTCTCCCTATCCCTCCCCTTCTCTCCTCCTCGTTTCCATCTCCCCTCGCCCTTCCTTCTCTCCTTCTCTATCCTCCTCATCTCCGTCTCCCCTCGCCCTTCCTCTCCCTCTCCCTCCCCCTCACTCCTTCCCTTTCCTCTTCATCTCTGTCGCCCGTCTCCCCTCTCCCTTCCTTCTCCTTACTCTCTGGTCTCCTTCTCTTTCCTCCTCATCTTCCTCCTTCCTTGCCCTTCCCTTCTCTCTTCTTTCCCCTCTCCTTCCTTCTATTTATTCCTCATCTCTCTCCCTTCGTCCTTCTATCTCCCCTCTCCTTCACCCTTCCCATCCCCCTCTCCATCCCTTTACTCCTCATCTCCATCCCCCTCTCTCCTTCCCTCCCCTTCCGCCCCCTCACTCCCCCCACCACCATAATTCCATTCCGGTTCCCTAAACAACCCATCCCATCCCTCCACCCCTCTCCCTCCCTTTCTCCCTCCATCCCCTCCCTCCTCCACCCCTCCACCTAGACCCGCGGTTCCCCAAACAACCCATCCCATCCCTCCCCCCCTCTCTCTCCCTTTCTCCCTCCATCCCCTCTCCCCCTCTCCCTCCCTTTCTCCCTCCATCCCCTCCTCCCCCCACCCCTCTCCACCAAAACCCGCCGAGGGGGAAGCCCCGCAACAACGGAGGGGAAACCGCTTCGCTCCCCTCGCAGCCTTCCGCCGACGACGAGGGGGACCCGGTTTCGCGCAACCAGAACTGTCGCGTCGAGAATGTGCGCGCGAAGGGAACCCCGCGTTACGCCCCCCCCCCCGCGTCCCTTAATGGTGCTCGAGTGAAATCGGAGTTGTGAAGTTCCAGTCGAGTCGCGGGGGAAACGGTAGCGAACACTTCAGCAATGGAAAACGGACAGATAGATAGATAGACAAAGGCAGTCATAGAGCGAACAGATAGATAAAGATAGTCATAGAACGAACAGATAGATAGATAGACAAAGGAAGTCATAGAGCGAACAGATAGACAGATAGACAAAGGAAGTCATAGAGCGAACAGATAGATAGAGAGACTAAGATAGTCATAGAACGAACAGATAGGTAGACAAAGATAGTCATAGAACGAACAGATAGATAGACAAAGATAGTCATAGAACGAACAGATAGATAGATAGACAAAGATAGTCATATAGCGACTACTTCAGCAATGGAAAATAGACAGACAGATAGATATATAGATAGTCATAGAGAGAGAGACAGATAGATATATAGAGGTAGAGAGATAGGCAGAAAAATAGACCAAGATAGATAGATAGATAGATAGATAGATAGATAGAGAGAGAGAGAGAGAGAGAGAGAGAGAGAGAGAGAGAGAGAGAGAGAGAGAGAGAGAGAGAGAGAGAGAGAGAGAGAGAGAAATCACTCACGAACACTATACACAACGAACCACATCCAACTACCACTTAGGAAAATCAAACAATCAAACATATAAATAAAGCCTAATTAAACAGCGAAATAAAAGATGGCAGTACTAGCAATAATAAACAGTAATAAAACAACAATAATTCCCAACAACTAGGAAATCTCTCTTCACTCCACTCACGGGAGCAAATCATCTTTCTCTTCCTTCTCTTCCTTCTCCTCCACCTCCCCCCTCCACCCTCACCTCCACCTATATCCCACCCACTCCCTCCCTTTCCCCTCCTCTCCACATCCCCACCCTTCCCTCCTCCACCACCCCCACCCTTTCTCCCCTCTCTCCACCATCTCCACTTCCTCCTACCTCCTCCACCTCCACCCCCAAACTCACCCCACCCCCACCCACCCCTCCCCTTCCACCTCCACCCCCAACACCCCCCATCCACACCTCCACCCTCATTCACCCCCACCCACACCTCCCCCTCCATCTCCACCCCACCCACACCTCCCCTCCATCTCCACCCCCCAACTCATCCCCACCCACACCACCCCCTCCATCTCCACCCCCAACTCACCCCCACCCACTCCCCCCCTCCACCTCCACCTCCCAACTCACCCCCACACACCCCTCCCCTTCCACCTCACCCCAACCCCCCATCCACACCTCCACCTTATTCACCCCCACCCACACCTCCCTCCACCCTCCACCTCCCAACTTACCCCCACCCACACCTTCCCCTCCATCTCCACCCCCAACTCACCCCCATCCACACCTCCACCCTTTATTCACCCCCACCCACACCCTCCCCCTCCATCTCCACCTCCCAACTCACCACCACCCACACCTCCCCTTCCACCTCCACCCCCAACCCACCCACACCTCCACCCCCCAACTCACCCCCACCTCCTCTCCAATTCTTAAAACAAACAAACAAACAAACAAAAAACAAAAACAAAAATCAAATCCCCCACATAAACAAACAGCCAAGACGTCCGCGGATATCTTGCACAATATCTCCCTTTCCGGCCCAGGGCAGCCTCCGGTCGCGATAATGGATAAGGATAGGGAGGCGCCGAGGGGGTGGGGGAGAGGGGAACGGGGAGGGGGGAGAGGAGGGGAGATGAAGAGAGGAGCGGTGAAGGGGGAAGCAAGGAGGGGAGGAGGAGGAGAGGAGGAGAGGAGGGGTGGGTGGGGGGTGTGGGAAAGTGAGGGAGGGAGGAGCGGTGAGGGAGGGAGGGAGGGGAGGGGAGGGGAAGGGAGGAGCGGTGAGGGGAGGGTGGGGGTGAGGAAAGTGAGGAGGGGAGAGGAAGTGAGGAGGAGGAGGGAGGAGAGAGGAAGTGAGGGACGGTGAGGGGGAGAGGATGAGGGAGGGGAGGGAGAGTGGACAAGAGAAGGGAGGGGGAGGGGGAGGGGAAGGGAGGAGGAGAGGAGGGAAGGGAAGAAGGAGGAGGAGAGGAGGGAGGGAGAAGGTGGATGAGCACTGAAGGGAGGGGCGTGAGGAGAAGGACGAGGAGATGTGAAGGAGCGCCGAGGGGGAAGGGCGGGGAGGGGAGGGGGTGAGGGTGAGGGGGTGAGGGGGCAGGCCTGAGGGGACGGGGGAAGTTGCGCTCTTATTGCAGGGTGATGCTGCCGCTGCAATACGAGCAAGGGTGATAGATTAACAGCTGTGGCGGCGGCAAGAAACTCAAACGAACTTCTGTGAATTTCATATATACATATGTTTTCCCCCCCCCCCACCCCCCCCCCACCCCCTATCCCTACTCCAAAGACAGTTAGAAGAAAATTAAAAAGATGGCATAACTAGATTAAAAAAAAAAAAAAAAAAACATAAAAATAAAATAAAAATAAATGTAACAAGATGGCATAACTAGATAAAAAAAATAAATGGAAATAAATAAATGAACAAAATAAAATATTGGAATTAAGCCCCGTCTTATTCTCATATCTCTCTCCATTATCGTACATCTTTACCTCCTGTTTCTTGTTCTTACTGCCTTCTCGCTTTCTATTCTTCTTATCTTTTTTCACATATCGTTATCTTTACCTATTTCGTCTTTCTCTTTTTCCCCTTCTCGTTTTCTCCTTTCCTCCCTCTTTCTCTCCTCCCCTCCCTCCTTCCCTTCTTCCCTCCCTATTTCTTTCCTTCCTATAGCTCCTTCCTCTATCCCTCCCTTTCGTTACATATATTTAATTTTATTATCCTTTCCTTCCATTTTCTTTTCCTCTCTCTCTAACTGCCCTTCGGAACATTAATTCTTTAACAGTCCATTACCAGCTACATCCGCCTCTCCTTCCTTTACGCCCATTCGCTATTTTTCTTCTCTCTCTCTCTGTTGCTCTTCTCTTTCTCTTCTTCCGTCTCCTTCATTTCCTTATTTGTCATCTTCGTTTCCTTCTAGTCCCTCATTTCCTTATTTGCCGTCTTCGTTTCCTCCATTTCCTTATTTGCCATCTATCTTTCTTTTGCGCTGATTTCTACAGTTTTTCCCTCTTCTCGTAGTCTACTCATTCGTCTTTCATTTGTATGTTTTCCCCCTTTTTCTACTTCAATAGCTTTTTCATTATCTTTTAATCATCTCTGTCCATCCTTTCTCTTCCTCCTCCCTTCCCTTCCTTCTCTTCTATATCTTCCTTCCTCCTTCCCTCCTTTCTTTTACTTCTCCATTCCCTCCTATTTCTTCCTCCCTCACTTCCTTCCCTCCTCTTCTCCTTTCCGTCATTTCTCTGACTTCTCTCTTCCCTCCTATTTCTTCCTCCCTCACTTCCTTCCCTTCTCTTCTTCTCCCTTCCCTTCTTTTTTTTTCCTCGATGTCCTTCCTCTACATCATCAATCCTTCCCTTCGGCTGCCCTTTTATTCCATCTTTTCCTTCTTCTCTTCCATTTTCTTCAGCCTCTTTCCCTCCCTACGTCCACCCCCATAAAATCTGATATTTCCTCTCTTAAGGTCCATTTCTCCATCAAGCTACCATTAGGGGGCACCCTTACCTCTTATATTTCGTCTAAGTAATTCCATCCATAGCCAATCTTCCTGTCCGGTAACCCTTTCTTTTATCGGCCTTGCCTTCTCCTTCTCTCACTCTCTGTTTCTGTTTCTTTCCCTGCTCTCTCTCTCTCTCTCTCTCTCTCTCTCTCTCTCTCTCTCTCTCTCTCTCTCTCTCTCTCTCTCTCTCTCTCTCTCTCCCTTGCTTTCACTGTTTCTGTTTCTCTCCTGCTCTCTCTCTCTCTCTCTCTCTCTCTCTCTCTCTCTCTCTCTCTCTCTCTCTCTCTCTCTCTCTCTCTCTCTCTCTCTCTCTCTCTCTCTCTCTCTCTCTCTCTCTCTCTCTCTCTCTCTCTCTCTTCCCTTTTCCTCCCACTATATCCTTCCTATCTTCACCTTCTCCTTTTCTCCCACTCTCTATCTTTCTACTTCTCTGTTTCTCTATTTATCTCCCTCTCTCTCTTCCCGTCATTCTCAGAATAAACCAATAAAAAAAAGAAACGCACAACTAATTAGCTCATTAGCGAATTAATCAAAACGATCATTTATTTCTTTCGCGTAACAATGTCGACAATTTCATTACGTTTTTTTTTTCCGGGGGATACGTATAAATTAATGGAATGACGGAATAAGCCGACGTTACGAAATGTGAACAATAAAAACGATTGAAACGAAAATAAGACAACGCCAATCAAAGTTATGTGGATATTACTGCTACTACTATTACCACTACAATTACCGCCACCACCACCACTACCACTACCACT
>NC_091577.1:14300207-14305207 GCF_042767895.1 Penaeus vannamei | reverse complement strand
CGGGTCGCCTTTGGTTCCGATTCCTTTTATGATATTCTCTTGCGATGTTTTTTTTTCTCTTTCTTTCTTTCTTTTTCCTTTTTTCTTTCTTTTTTAGGGGGGTGGGGTGGAGGGACACGGGATCTTTTCTCTTTATCCCTCCTTCCCACCCTCCCGCCCTCCCTCTTTTTCCCCTCCCTCCCTCCTTCCCACCCACCCGCCCTCCCTCCTCCTTCCCACCCACCCTCTCTCTCTCCTTCTTCCCTCTCCCTCCATTCTCTCTCTTTCTTTCTCCCTCCTTCCCATCCACCCACTCTCCTTCTCCCCTCTCCCTTGATTCTCTCTTTCTCCCTCCCTCCTTCCCACCCACCACCCACCCTCTCTCTCCCCTTCTTCCTATCCCTTGATTCTCTCTCATTCTCAATCCCTTCTTCCTCCTTCCCACCTGCCCTCCCTCCCTCCTTCCCACCCACCCACCACCCTCCCTCTCTCCCCCATTCTTCCCTCTCCCTCCATTCTCTCTCTCTCTTTCTCTCTCCTTCTTCTCCCTCCCTCCATTCCTCTCTCTTTCTCCCTCCCTTCTTCCCTCTCCTTCCATTCTCTCTCTTTCTCCCTCCCTTCTTCCCTCTCCTTCCATTCTCTCTCTTTCTCCCTCCTTCTTCCCTCTCCCTCCGTTCTCCCTCCCTTCTCCCCTCTCCCTCCGTTCTCTCTCTTTCTCCCTCCCTTCTTCCCTCCTTCCCATCCTCCCGCCCTCCCTCCCTCCTTTTTTTTCAACGTTGCACACTCCTTCCGCCATTGCATCTACCCCGAGGCACAATCCTAGACGACTTCCTTCTTCATGCAAAGCCATCTCAGCCAAAGAAAAAAAAAAAAAAAAGAATATATATATTTTTAAAATTCTTTCTTTCTTTCCCCCATTTTTTTTCTAACCCAAATCCTTTCATTTTCTCTCCGTCTTTTACTTCTAACTTCTGCTAAGCGTTTATTTCATCTCTCTGTAGTTTTTTTTCTTCTTCTTCATCTGTCAAGCTCTATTTTTCTACCTCTTTCAAGCTTTTATTTCTTTTTTTTTCTTATGTTTCTCTTAATTACTCCTCCACCTGCCCTCTCCCCTTCCCCCAACCCCTCTTCACATCTCCCCCTCCCTTCCCCCTCTCTCTCTTTTCTATTTGTTCTTTCCTTTATTTTTTTCCTTCTTTTTCTATTCAATGAAAAATTCCTCCCCCTCCCTCCTTCTTCACCCCATCTCTCCCTCCCTTCCCTTTCTCTTCCTTCATTTCTTTTATTTTCTATTCAACTCCTCCCACTCCCCCTTCCTTCCCCCCCACCCCTACCACCTTCCCTTTCCCCCACCCTTTCTTTCTTTCCTCATCTTTTTATTTTTCTTCTTCCTGCCTCCACTTCCCCTCCCTTCCTCTCTCCTTTCCTTAAATTTTTTCTTCTCATTTTTCTTTTCTATTTAACACTCCTCCTTCCTGCCTCCCCCTCTTCCCCCTTTCCCCTTCCCCTTCCCTTTTCCCTTTCCCTAATTCGCCGTCACTGCGTCTTTAACCCTCCTTTCATCTCCCCCTCCCCCCTCCCCCCCACCTCTTTGAGTCCCGCGCGCCTCTTCAGCGAGACTCACGACGTTGTGTGTCTGTGATCGGATTCTTTTAGCTTTTTCTTTACCTTTTCTCCTTCTCTTATCTTCCTTTTCTCTTCCTTCTCGTTCGTTCGGTCGTTTGTTTGTTTGTTTGTTTGTTTGTTTTTCCTCTTTTCTTCATTTTCCCGTTTTTCGCTCTCGCTCTCTCTTTCTTTCTCCTTCACTTCTTTCACTTCCTCCCTCTCTCCCTCTTCCACCCTCTCTCGCTCTTCTTCTCTTCCTCCTTTCACCCCTACCTCCCATCCCCCTCTCCCTCCCTTCCTCCCTCCTCTTCCCCTTCCTCACTCCCCTCTCCTTCCTTTCCTCCCTACCTCCCATTCTCCTCTCCCGCCCTTCCTCCTCTCCCCTTTCCTCCCTCCTCTTCCCCTACCTCCTTTCTCCCCTTCCTCCCTCCCCTCTCCCTCAACTCCCATCCCACTCTCCTTCCTTTCCTTCCTACCTCCCTCCTCTCCCTCCGCCCCCCCCCCCCACCGTCCTCGAAACCCCCCTGCCAGACTTAACAACTTTTTCCATTTCCTGCGTGTTACCTGATGCTTCCAGGGTGAGAATGAGGGAGGAAGGAGGGATGACAGAGGAGGGAGGGAGGAAGGTAAGGGAGAGGAGGGAGGAAGGTGAGGCAGAAGAGGGAGGGAGGGAGGGAGGAAGGTGAGGGAGAGGAGGGTGGAAGGGAGGTGAGGGAGAGGATGGAGGGAAGGAGATGGAGGAGAGGAGGGAGGAATAAGGAATGAGGGAGGGAAAGGGGAAGGAGGAGGAAGGAGGAGGGAGGAGGGTGCCCAAGGGGGAGAAAAATGAAAGAAAGAAGGAGGAAAGAGCAAGGAGGAAGTAAGGGAAAGGGAGGGCTAGAGAGAAGGGAGGAGGAAGGAGGAAGAAGGGAGGCTAAAGAAAAATGGACGAGGTAGGAGGACAGAGGAGGAGAGGCAGAGTTGAGGAAAAGTTGAAGGAGGAGTAATGAAGATGAAGATAGGACAGGAAGAAGAGGAGGAGAGAGAGAATAGGAAAACGGAGGAGCGCATGAGAAAGGAGGAACGAAGAGGATGATGATGATGAAAAGGAAGATTAGAAGGAGGAGGAATACGAAGATCGGGGCAAGCAGAGGAGAAAGGAAGAGGAAGGAAGGAAGGAAGGATGGGGATGGTGGAGAAAAGGGGAAAGATGAGAAGGACAAGAAGAGGAGGGGTGGGTGACGGGGGGGGGGGAGTGGAACAATATAATGAGATATGAATGTCTGGATATTTTGGCCGTCTGTTGGAGGGCCAGAGAGACAGCCTCCTTATTGCGCCCGCGAGGACTTCTCCCTCTTTCTCTCCTTTTTTCTTTCTTTCTCTCTCTCTCTCTTACTTCCTCTGTTTCTCTCTCTCTCTCTCCCTTACTCCCTCCTCTCTGTCTGTCTGTCTCTGTCTCTCTCTCTCTCCCGCCCCCCTCCCTCTCTCTTCCTCCCCCCCCTCTCTCCCTACCCCCTCCCTCTCTTCCTCCTCCCTCCCTCCCCCTCTCTCTCTCTCCCTCCCCCTCCCTCTCTCGCCCTCCCCCTCCCTCTCTCTTCCTCCCCCCTCCCTCCCTCCCTCCCTCCTCCCTCTCCTCTCCCTACCCCTTCCCTCTCTCTTCCTCCCCCTCCCTCTCTCTTTCCTCCTCCCTGCCCCTCCCTTTCTCTCCTCCTCCCTCCCTCCCTCCCTCCCCCTTCCCCCTCCCTCTCTCTTCCTCCCCCTCCCTCCCTCCCTCCATCTCTCTCTCTCTCAAAATAACTCCCTCCTCTCTCTCTCCCTTCTCCCCTCCCTCTCTCTTCTTCCCCCTCCCTCTCTCTCTCTCCCCCTCCCTCCCTCCCCCTCCCTCTCTCTTCTTCCCCCGTCCCTCTCCCCCCTCCTCCCTCCCTCCCTCCCTCCCTCCCCTCCCTCCCTCCCTCCCTCACCCTCTTCTTCCATTCTTTCCCCCCCCCACCTAAATCCACACGCGCGCCACCACTTCCCGAAGCTAATTTTCCACCACGCACTCAAAGGAATATCAATCACGGAATACAAATCAATAACCGTGATCGATCAAACGCATTTTCGGAGGCGACGCCAAGGAGCGCCCGGCCTCCATACATCAATACATCAACCCTAAGGAGAAAAAATAGGTTCGAATACATTCCGCGCCGCTACACAACCTGACAGCGGGGGGAGGGGGGGGAAGATAAAAAAAATACAACAATAATAACATCAAAAGCAACAATTATAATCATGATAATAACAATAACAATAATACAAATGATAATAACATCAATAATAGTAGTAATAATGATGATAATGATAATAATGATAATACAAATGATAAAAAAATCAATAATAGTAGTAATAATGATGATAATGATAATAATAATAATATAAATAATAATAACATCATTAGTAGTAGTAATGATAATAATAATAACAATGTAAACAATAATATCAATAATAGTAATAATAATAATAATAATAATTAGATGCATCTATTTCAAAATCACTGTCAACCGAAAACTGCCTCTCAATCTGAAGGCTGGCGAAGAAAAAAGAAAAAAGAAAAAAAAAAAAACTTACGTGGGAGGCGACACAGCGGGGAATAGGAGGAGGTGGGGGGGGAATCAATGAATAAAAATTACATTCATAAACTTTTCACCTTTCCTCTGCTCTCGGCCGGTCGGGAGGTCGGCCTCTGGGGAAGAGCTCCTGCCACTTTCCGCGCTTTGCTTTTGAAATTCTTCGGTTTTCAATTCTCGTAGACGTCATTTTTTCGTTCTTGATATCCTTTTATGCTTATATGTATATGTGTATATATACAAACACAAACACACACACACATATACAGTATATATATGTGAATATATATGTGTGTGTGCGTGTGTGCGCGTGCGTGCGTGCGTGTGTATGTGTGTATTCATATATACATAAATATACATACATGCATACATACATACATATATATATATATATATATATATATATATATATATATGCATATATGTATGTATGTGTGTGTGTGTGTATATATATATATATATATGTATATATATATATATATATATATATATATATATATATATATATATGCATATATGTATGTATGTGTGTGTATATATATATATATATATATATATATATATATATATATATATAAATATATATATATATATATATATATATATATATATATATATATATATATATATATATATATATATACAAAAATGAGAGGACACAGGGTATTTGTTTATACATGTAGGCTTATATGTTTATAAGCTTATGTACGTATGTAAGCCTGTGTCTTATTGCGTATGAATATCTGTAGGCCTACATGTGTACGTGCGTATGCAAACGAGCCCCCTGACCAGTATCCCATCGTCGCCAACACCACCCTGTCAACCCTTTTA
>NC_091577.1:14287707-14295207 GCF_042767895.1 Penaeus vannamei | reverse complement strand
CTGATTCTTTGTGTTCTCATTCACGTCTCCCTCTCCACTCTCCTTCTCCCTTCCCTTCCCTCCCTCTGTCTCTGTCTCTGTCTCTGTCTCTCTCTCTTCTTCTTCTTCTTCTTCCTTTTCTCATTCACGTCTCCATCTACTCTCTCTCTTCTCCCTCTCTTTCTCTCCCTTCCCCCACCTTTCTCCCCCCCCACCTCTCTCTCTCTCTCTCTCTCTCTCTCTCTCTCTCTCTCTCTCTCTCTCTCTCTCTCTCTCTCTCTCTCTCTCTCTCTCTCTCTCTCTCTCTCTCTCTCTCTCTCCCTCCCTCCTCCCTCTCTCTCTCCCTCCCTCTCTCTCTCCCTCCCTCTCTCTCTCCCTCCTCTCTCTCTCCCTCTCCCTCTCCCTCTCCCTCCCTCCCCTCTCCCTCTCCCTCTCCCTCTCCCTCTCCCCCCCTCTCTCTCTCTCTCTTCTTCTTTGTGTCCTCCTCCTTCACGTCTCCCCCCCCCTACCCCCGTTGCCTCGCCCACAGCGTCCTCGATTCGGAATTCTTCTTGAAACGCGATTCTATAAAAAGGGTTTGCTTCATTTTTTCTTTTCGATGATAGTGCTAGTAGTGAAAATAATAATAAAGGTAATGATAAAAGCAATGATGACGATGATGATGATGATGATAGTAATGATAATGATGATAATAATAATAAGATAATAATAAAAATAATCGCAAAACAACAATAACAATACTAACACTAGTATATATGTAACATAAATATATATATATATATATATATATATATATATATATATATATATATATATATATATATATATATAATTTCTATGTTCCATCTTTTTTCTCCTTTTCACTTTTATCATTATCTATTATCCTTTTAGAGTATATTTATTGATGTTATTCTTTCTCGTTCCCTATTATTCCCTATATTTTCCTCTTCCTTATTCTTTCATTTCTTTCCTTTTTCCATACCGTGTTTACTGGTGTTTCTTATTCTTATGTTCTAATTCTTGTTCTTCTAACCCGTCTTTATTTGAACCCCCCCCTCCCTCCCTCCCTCCCTCCCTCTCTCTCTCTCTCTCTCTCTCTCTCTCTCTCTCTCTCTCTCTCTCTCTCTCTCTCTCTCCTCTCTCTCTCTCTCTCTCTCTCTCTCTCTCTCTCTCTCTCTCCATGCTAGTCACACCCTCCCCGTCCATCACGCACGTTATATGGCTTATCCAAGGGATCAACTTTACATGATTACCGACCTTACTGCCATCCTCGCCTACCTGACTTGTGGCACTATCGCGGAGCCAGATAATGCAATTTGTTACTTGACTTTTTCTTTCTTTCTTTTTAATTCTTTTTTTTTTCTTTTCTTTTTCGTTCGTCTCTTTGACAGGCTTTGATGGAATTACTGTTGAGTGAATTTTGGCTTTTGTCTCACGTGGCATTCTTATGATCATTTTTTAATCATTTTCAATTACTCATTCATTTATTCATTTATTTATTGGTATCTCAATTGGTATATAGATTGAACGAATGATAGTAAGATATGGTTCATTGAGGAACGAACGCAAATTTCGCTCTGGCTAATTCATAAAAAATACATAAACCAACACACCAAAACACGTGGAAAGAAAGAAAGAAAGAAAAAAAGCGAGAAAGATAAAAATAAGTAAACTTGGAAAGAAAGAAAGAAAGAAAGAGAGAAACATACATGGAAAGAAAGAAAGAAAGAGCGAGAAAGATAGAAAAAATATATAAATAAACTTGGAAAGAAAGATAAAATGAAAGCGAGAAAAAAGAGAAATAAGCATGGAAAGAAAGAAAGGAAGAAAGCGAGAGAATAAGAACGAAAGCGAGAAAGAAAAAAAGGAAATCGAGACAGAAAGAATGAAAGAGAGAACGAAAGAAAACGAAAAAGAGAGAGAAAGAAAGAAAGCGAGAGAAAAAGAGCGAAAGAGAGAAAGAAAGAAAGAAAGCGAGAGAAAAAGAGCGAAAGAGAGAAAGAAAGAAAGAAAACGAGAGAGAATTAACGAAAAAGAGAGATAGAAAGAAAGAGAGGGAAAAAGAGCGAAAGAGAGAAAGAGAGAAAGAAAGAAAATGAATGAAACGAACCACGGGCAATGCGTCAATGGTGCCAATAAAATGATTAGCCAACATCAAAGGTTCTTCGCTGCCTTTTCCCTTTCCCTTTCCCTTTTCCCCCTCGTTATGCCCCTCCCCCTTTCGAACCCCACCCCTTCTACTCCCCCCTCCTCCCCTCTTCTCTCATTCCCTCTCCCCTCTTCTCTTCTCTCTTCTCTCTCCCCTTCCCCAGCCACGTTCCCCTCGGCTCCTCCCTTAGCCCTTCCTCCCTCCCTTCCTTCCTTCCTTCCCCCCATCCCTCCCTCCCTCCCCCCCATCTCCTCTTCCCCTGTAATCCTCCCTCCCTCCCCTCCCCCTTCCCTCCTCCAATCCTAAATCCCTCCCTCCCCTCCCCTCCCTCCTTCCCCCCTTTCCTCTTCCCTCCCTCCCCCTTTCCTCCTTTCCACCTCCCTTCTCCCATTCCCTAATCCTCCTACCCTCCCCCCTTCTTATACCCCCATCCCCCTGCCTCCCCTCCGCCGCCAACCCACCTCATCGCCGTGGCCCCACCTGGCACTGTGGCACTCCCGAGACTTAGTGCGGCTCCCCAGGCGGCCATCTTCCCTCCCCTGCCTCCCCTCTTTTCTGAATTACACCCAAGTACATCTTAAAAGACGCACCCCTGTCTCGCCCCCTCCCCTCTCCCATCCCCCGCACCCCTCCCTTTCCTCCCTCGGTTCCCCCCACCTCTCCCCTCCCTCGCCCCCCTCACCTCCTCTGCCCTCCCCTTCCTCCCACGGTGAAGGAAATAATTATAAAGATAATAAAAAAAGCAGGGATATTATCTGAGAGAGAGAGAGAGAGAGAGAGAGAGAGAGAGAGAGAGAGAGAGAGAGAGAGAGAGAGAGAGAGAGAGAGAGAGAGAGAGAGAGGGAGAGAGAGAGAGAGAGAGAGAGAGGGAGAGGGAGAGAGAGAGAGAGGGAGAGGGAGAGGGAGAGAGAGAGAGAGAGAGAGAGAGAGAGAGAGAGGGAGAGAGAGAGAGAGAGAGAGAGAGAGAGAGAGAGAGAGAGAAACAGACAGAGAGAGAGAGAGAGAGAGAGGGAGAGAGAGAACAGGAGGAAATTACACATATTATTCTTTTCCTCGATGACTGGAATGTTCTTATTTTTTATTTCTCATCTATTTATTTACTAATGTATTTATCTATCTATCTAAGTATCTTTTTTGGGGGATGGGGGATAATGATACATTTTTCCAAATCATTTTTTGGGGGGATTAGCGTATCAATTATTGAATCCATTAACCGACTATCACTATAATTATAAATGCAGAAGTTATTCAGCCAGAAACACCGACAAAAAAATTGATAAAACGATAGTAATATGCACAGTAAAATTGCTCATGTTTAAAGCTATTACTTGCATAGATAATTACAAACAAAAAAACAAAACATCTAATAATAGTAACAGTTACTAATAATCATCATCATAATCATCATCATAATAATAAATATATATTCATTGAAAATCCTCCTTAATTTTTTCTTCAGGTTCGATAACAATAATAACAACAATCATAATAACAATAGTGACAACAACAATAACAACAACAACAATAATAACAAGCAATGACGATAATAAGTGATAAGCAAGATAACAACCAACAACAACATAACAACAAAATAATAAAAAATCTACATACAAAGATAACAAAAATAATAACAATCACAATAACAGTGACAACAACAATAACAATAACAACAAAATAACAAGCAATGATGATAAAAGTGATAACCACAATAGCAACCACCAACAACATAATAAATAAATAAATAAAAAATCTACATACAAAGAGAGACAATAAATGAAGAAGCAAACAGACAAACAAAAGGAAAACCGCCCATCCTCGTGTATGCACTCGGCGGCCAGCCTCGCCACGCCCACGAAAGCGCCGCCCATCTCGACGTCTTGGCGCCCTCAACCCGGCACCAAATCTATGTCAGGGGGAGGGGAGGAGGGGGGAGTGGGAGGGATTGATTCTCTTTCCCTAATCCTCCCTTTCTTACCTTATTTCTCTTTCTCTATTCATCTTATTTCTCTTTCTTCCTTTACTTTACTTCTCTCTCTCTCTCTTTATCTTACTTATCTTTCTCTCTTTATCTTTTTTTTTTTTCTTCCTTTACTTCTCTTTCTCTCTTTATTTTACTTCTCTTTCTTCTTTCCTTTATCTTATTTCTCTTTCTTCCTTTTTATGTAATCCCCTCCTTCCCCGATGATTCCTTTGCCTGCTTTCTTCCCTATCCTTCCTTTTGCCTCCGCCTTTTCGTCCCTTGAGTGATTCCCTCCCCTCTTTTCCCCTTCCTCTTCCTCCATTTACATGCTTCCGTTCTCTACCGTCCGTTTTCCTCTCTTCTCCCTCCCTCTCCACGCTTCCCCCTACCTTCTCCTCCCTCTTCACCCCCTTCATCTACCCCTTCCATCTATCTCCCTCGCCCCTCTTATCCACCCTTTCTTCCTCTTCCTCCATCTTTCCACCTCTTTTATCCCTCTCTCCTCCTCCCAATCCTCCCTTTTCCTCCCTCCTTTCCATCTCCTCCTCCCTCTACTTCCCTCCTCTCCCTCCCTCCTCTCTGTCTCCCCACTCTTATCCCACCCTCCCCACTCCCCTCATTCTTATCCTCCCTTTTCTCCCCCCACCCCCACCCACCCACAGCAGAGCAAACATCAAAACCTCGCCGCCAATCCTTCTCTATCCTTCTTCCTAGAAGGTTATTTCCCTCCCTTCTCCTCCTCCTCCTCTTCCTCCCTTCCTCCCTTTCCACGCTTCTCCCCTTCCCTCTCTTTCCTAAGAGAGAAAGAGAGAAAGAGAAAGAGAGAGAGAGAGAGAGAGAGAGAGAGAGACAGAGAGAGAGAGAGAGAGAGAGAGAGAGAGAGAGAGAGAGAGAGAGAGAGAGAGAGAGAGAGAGAGAGAGAGGGAGAGAAAGAGAGGGAGAGAGAGAGAGAAGAGAGAGAGAGAGAGAATAGAGAGAGAGAGAGAATAGAGAGAGAAGATAAGAGAGAGAGAAGATAAGAGAGAGAAGATAAGATAAGAGAGAAAGAGAGAGAGAGAGAGAGAGAGAGAGAGAGAGAGAGAGAGAGAGAGAGAGAGAGAGAGAAGAGAGAAGAAGAGTGAAAGAGAGAGAGAGAGAAATAAAAAAAAAAAAAAAAGAAAGACAGAAAGAGAAAGAGGAAAAGAGAGAAAACGAAAAACCAAAGTCAACAGAAGCCAACGCGAATAAAGAATAGGGATCCCACACGCCCATAAAGAACTTCCCACGCCCGGAAGCGACAGCGAGCCCGCAGGATATTACGAGTGTCCTGCGGATTACTAATTGATCGACCCTCCCCCGCCCCCCCAAAAAAAAGAAAAATAATAATAAAATAAAAAATGAATAAATAAATAAATAAAGGAGGTTGCGGCTTCCCCCCCCCCAAAAAAAAATAATAATAATAATAAATAAATAAAAATAAATAAATAAATAAAAAAGGAGGTTGCGGCTTTGGTGTCGTGAGGCTTGGGGTGGGGTGGGTGGGGTGGGGAGGGAGGAGGGGGAGAGGTAAGGGGGCAACGATGGGAGGGTGAGAAGGGAAGGAGGGGAGGGGGATATGAAAGGAAGAGGGAGAGAGAGAGGGAAGGAAGGAGGGGAAAAAAGGAAGGGTCAAGGTCAAGGTTGAGGAAGGATGGGCCAGAGAGAGAGAGAGAGAGAGAGAGAGAGAGAGAGAGAGAGAGAGAGAGAGAGAGAGAGAGAGAGAGAGAGAGAGAGAGAGAGAGAGAGAGAAATAAAAATAAAAATAAAAACAAGACAGAAAGAGAAAGAGAGAAAGAGAAAAAAGAGAGAAAACGAAAAACCAAAGCCAACAGAAGCCAACGCGAATAAAGAATAGCGATCCCACACGCCCATGAAGAACTTCCCACGCCCGGAAGCGACAGCGAGCCCGCAGGATATTACGAGTGTCCTGCGGATTACTAATTGATCGACCCTCCCCCGCCCCCCCCCCCCAAAAAAAAAATAATAATAATAATAAAAAAAAAATAAATAAATAAATAAAAAAGGAGGTTGCGGCTTTGGTGTCGTGAGGCTTGGAGTGGGGTGGGTGGGGTGGGGAGGGAGGGAGGGTGGGAGAGGTAAGGGGGGCAACGAAGGGAGGGAGAGAAGGGAAGGAGGGGAGGGGGATATGAAAGGAAGAGGGGAGAGAGAGAGAGAGAGAGAGAGAGAGAGAGAGAGAGAGAGAGAGAGAGAGAGAGAGAGAGAGAGAGAGAGAGAGAGAGAGAGAGAGAGAAAGAGAGAAAGAGAGAAAGAGAGACAGAAAGAGTGAAAGATAGAGAGAGAAATAAAAATAAAAATAAAAAGAAAGACAGAAAGAGAAAAAGAGAGAAATCGAAAAACCAAAGACAACAGAAGCCAACACGAATAAAGAATAGCGATCCCACACGCCCATAAAGAACTTCCCACGCCCGGAAGCGACAGCGAGCCCGCAGGATATTACGAGTGTCCTGCGGATTACTAATTGATCGACCCCCCCCGCCCCCCCCCCAAAAAAATATTAATAATAAAATAAAAAATGAATAAATAAATAAAAAAGGAGGTTGTGAAGCCTCCCCCCCCCCCAAAAAAAAATATATATATATATAATAATAATAAAATAAAAAATGAATAAATAAATAAAAAAGGAGGTTGTGGCTTTGGTGTCGTGAGGCTTGGGGTGGGGAGGGAGGGAGGGTGGGAGAGGTAAGGGGGACAACGAAGGGAGGGAGAGAAGGGAAGGAGGGGAGGGGGATATGAAGGGAAGAGGGAGAGAGAGAGGGAAGGAAAGAGGGGAAAAAAGAGAAAGGGTCAAGGTCAAGGTTGAGGAAGGATGGGCCAGAGGAAGAGAGAGAGAGAGAGAGAGAGAGAGAGAGAGAGAGAGAGAGAGAGAGAGAGAGAGTGAGTGAGTGAGTGAGTGAGTGAGTGAGTGAGTGAGTGAGTGAGTGAGAGAGAGGGAGAGAAAGAGAGAAGAGAGAATAGAGAAGAGAGAGAGAGAGAGAATAGAGAGAGAGAGAGAGTAGAGAGAGAAGATAAGAGAGAGAGAGAGAGAGAGAGAGAGAGAGAGAGAGAGAGAGAGTGAGTGAGTGAGTGAGTGAGTGAGTGAGTGAGTGAGTGAGTGAGTGAGTGAGTGAGTGAGAGAGAGAGAGAGAGAGAGGGAGAGAAAGAGAGAAGAGAGAATAGAGAAGAGAGAGAGAGAGAGAATAGAGAGAGAGAGAGAGTAGAGAGAGAAGATAAGAGAGAGAACATAAGAGAGAGAGAGAGAGAGAGAGAGAGAGAGAGAGAGAGAGAGAGAGAGAGAGAGAGTGAGTGAGTGAGTGAGTGAGTGAGTGAGAGAGAGGGAGAGAAAGAGAGAAGAGAGAGAGAGAGAATAGAGAGAGAGAGAGAGTAGAGAGAGAAG
>NC_091577.1:14277707-14282707 GCF_042767895.1 Penaeus vannamei | reverse complement strand
GAGGGAGGGAGGGAGGGAGGGAGGGAGGGAGGAGAGGAGAGAAAAAAAAAAGAGAAACCAAGGAGAAACAGAATAACCTAAATATTTAGAGAGAGAAAAGAATAAATATCCATAAAAATCAAGAACAAAAAAAAGACATGAAAAAAACGCAAGAAAGTCGAGAAGCGTAAATGGGACAAAGATAATAATAACGTGGATCTGATGTCACGCTCTTCGCCCTTCTTCTGTCTCGCTCCCAGGTGCGTCGCCGGGTTAATTCAAACGCCCATGCCTCTCTCTTTATCCTTCCTTCTTTCTTCTTTCATTTCTCCTTTTTTTCCTCTCTCGCCCTCATTCTCTCTCTATTCCTCTAAGTCTCTCTCTCTATATTCCTCTATCTCTCTGTCTTTCTCTATCTCTCTCTAACCACTTGTGTCTCCCCCTCAACTCTCCCCCCTTCCCCTCTTTCTCCTTCCTTCCCGTTCTCCCCTTCCCTCCTTTCTCTTCATCTCTTCCTCACTTCCTCCCATCCTCTCTCTCTTCTCTCTCTTCTTCTCTCTTCTTCTTCTCTCTTCTCTCTTCTTCTCTCTCTCTCTCTTCTTCCCTCCCTCCTTATCTTTCTCTCTCTCTCTGTTCTTCCCTCCCTCCTTATCTCTCTCTCTCTCTCTCTCTCTGTTCTTCCCTTCTATCCCTCCCTCCCTCCCACCTCAACAACACTGTAACTAATTTCATCACTTGGCGGAACCCAGGACGGAAGACAAGAAGTTAGAATGAGAGAGAGAGAGAGAGATAGAGAGAGAGAGAGAGAGAGAGAGAGAGAGAGAGAGAGAGAGAGAGAGAGAGAGAGAGAGAGAGAGAGAGAGAGAGAGAGAGAGAGAGAGAGAGAGAGGTAGAGAGAGAGAGAGAGAGAGAGAGAGAGAGAGAGAGAGAGAGAGAGAGAGAGAGAGAGAGAGAGAGAGAGAGAGAGAGAGAGAGAGAGAGAGAGAGAGAGAGAGAGAGAGAGAAACAGCGACGTGTGTATGCGCTCGCGCATACACACACACACACACACACACACACACATACACACACACACACATTATATACATGCATATACACAGATTCAAACATCTAATTCTGCTTCCAAACACCATCCAGCCCCGATTTCAACGGGCTGTGCTTGAGACAATTCCTGGATTTAACGCCCCCCCCCCCTCCTCCTCACACACAATATGCATTCCGCAACTGACAATTCATCCCAAGCGGCTGCCCTGGCTTCTTTGCCCGACGATAAGGGGGCTTATCAAAACAGTCCATGGCCTCTTATTTTATCTGCATTTTTGTACCCCACTTCATGTTTATCACACGTATGAGGGATTTTTTTTCCTTTTTTTTTAAGAAAGGTTATTTGGGTTCATGGTTTTGCACTTGTTCTTCGTGCTCGAGGAAAACGTGATGTTTGACGGTAATAATGATAATAAATGATAATCATTTGATAATAAGCGGCACCGATATTAACACCATTTAACGTATGTAGATATATGAATATACAGATTACACATACACGCCCACTGATGCACATATACACATAAATACAAACGAACAAATGTATACGTATTACTCATATACACATATAATCATATACATACACGCAAACAAGAACATCCATGCACACAAACACAAACACACACATACCCCCCTCTACCCAAATCTCACCTCCCTCACACACACACACACAAACCATATACACATATATACACACGCACACACACAAACCACACACACACACACATACACACGCACGCACACACAACTATACTCACTCCTTCCATCCCCCCACCCACAACTACACCCCCCTCCCCTTCCACACACAACTATACCCCCTCCCCTCTTCCCACACAAACGACACCCTCTCCCACCCCCTTCCCACACACAACTACACCCCCCTCCACCCCCCTTCCCACACACAACTACACCCCCTCCACCCCCCCTTCCCACACACAACTACACCCTCCACCCCCTTCCCACACACAACGACACCCCCTTCCACCCCCTCACACACACAACTACACCCCCTCCACCCCCCTTCCCACACACAACTACACCCCCTCCACCCCCTTCCCACACACAACTACACCCCCTTCCACCCCCCTTCCCACACACAACTACACCCCCCTTCCACCCCCTTCCCACACACAACTACACCCCCTTCCACCCCACTTCCCACACACAACTACACCCCCCTCCACCCCCTTCCCACACACAACTACACCCCCTTCCACCCCCCTTCCCACACACAACTACACCCCCTCCCCCCTTTTCCCACACACAACTACACCCCCTCCACCCCCTTCCCACACACAACCTACACCCCCTCCACCCCTTCCCACACACAACTACACCCCCTCCCCCCCATTCCCACACACAACTACACCCCTCCACCCCCTTCCCACACACAACTACACCCCCCTCCACCCCCTTCCCACACACAACTACACCCTCTTCCACCCCCCTTCCCACACACAACTACACCCCCTCCACCCCCTTCCCACACACAACTACACCCCCTTCCACCTCTCTTCCCACACAACTACACTCCCCTTCCACCCCCCTTCCCACACACAACTACACCCCCTCCTCCACCCCCCTTCCCACACACACAACTACACCCCCCCCCTCCCCCCTTTCCACACACAACTACACCCTCCACCCCCCTTCCCACACACAACTACACCCCCCCTTCCTACACACAACTACACCCCCCCTCCACCCCCCCACCCCCCTCACACACACAAGGGCCAATAATCGTTAGGCTTCCACAAAACCCGCGCCAGAATCTTCCGTCTCTGCCTTTGTCTTAGAATTATTCCAGCCGAAAATTCGCTGATGGTTATTGCGGGGATCTTCTCTCGAGTGCCTGCGCGTGCGGTTCCTTGCTTGTGTCGGTGCGTTTGTGCGCGCGCGCGCGTGTGTGTGTGTGTGTGTGTGTGTGTGTGTGTGTGAGTGTGAGTGTGAGTGTGTGTGTGTGTGTGTGTGTGTGTGTGTGTGTGTGTGATTGTGTGTGTGTGTGTGTGTGAGTGTGTGAGTGTGAGTGTGAGTGTGAGTGTGAGTGTGATTGTGTGTGTGTGTGTGTGTGTGTGTGTGTGTGTGTGTGTGTGTGTGTGTGTGTGTGTGTGTGTGTGTGTGTGTGTGTGTGTGTGTGTGTGTGCGTGCGCGCGTGTGTGTTTGTGTATGTGTGTGTGGTGTGTACGTGCGTGTATATATGTCCTTAAACATTGTTGACGTACAAATACGTGTGTGCCTTTACATAAAGATACAACAAAAACAGACGAAAACATTTAAAAAAAATCCGACCACAACAATAAAAAAAACCCACCCAATTCATAACAGCCTTGCAATCACAGCCTAAATTTCCACCAAGGATCAGTCACACACGCACATATACATATATAATGCGATTAAAATTAAAACCGACATCAACATCATCAAAGCTGCAGTCCTCATTCTTTTCCGAGCTAACCATTAGCAGTCTCATTAGCATCATAATTAATGCTATCTATCCTGTCTCGATTACCAATTTTCATGAACACATTTGTCAGACTTCGAAGTCACGCTGACACTCTATCCAGAAATGACATCATGGTGGCAAATAAAAAACGATCAAATGATTCAGTGATAGTAGCTAATCATTATAAAAGTAAAAATAAACAAACACAAAAAATATAATAACATCAATAATAATGACAATAATACTGATAATAATAATGATAATAATAAAAATAAAAATAAAACAATAATAATAACGATGGTGATAATGATGACACCGATAATAACGATAACAACAACAACACCAATAATAATAATAATAATAATAATAATAATAATAATAACGATAATAATAATAATAGCAATAACAATAATCATAACAACATCAACGATAATAACAATAATGACAGCAACAACACTGAATATAATAAACAATACGAATACAACGACAGCAATAACGATACCATACATCTAACAACTGCATAAACTAAAAGAAAAATAGAGAAAGAAAATAACAAAAAGAAATACAAGACTGTACCAAAGATTTTCTTCGTACTGCGCCATCTCTCTTTACACATGCCTCTATAACGTTTCTCGACTGTGGCAAATGCTTATTGCAGCTTCATCGCCATAAACAGTGCTACTGCAACATGCAACATAAATATGCACTCGTTTATACATGCTTGCTGGGGATATGTTGCAATGGCTCGTACATCTGCATGCAATGGGTGCCTTTTTGCTGTCTTTTTTTTCTCTCCTTGTTTTCCCCTCCCTCTTTCTCCATCTTTCTCCCTCATCCTCTCTCTCTCTCTCTCTCACTCTCTCTCTCTCTCTCTCTCTCTCTCTCTCTCTCTCTCTCTCTCTCTCTCTCTCTCTCTCTCTCTCTCTCTCTCTCTCTCTCTCTCTCTCTCTCTCTCTCTCTCTCCCTCTCATTTTCCTTTACTCTCAGTAAAATGAAACCTCCAACTTCATTCAGACCAATTTCTTGCTTGAAAACAAATAGTAAATTAATAATAACAATAACAACATTAATAAAATAAATAAAACAAATATCACCACGAATGATAACACTCTTCATCACTGTATCCAACCTCCTCGCCACCCTTCCCCCCGTATCCGAGCGAATCAAGATACATCACACGTAAAAAGAATCCGTAAGCTGAAAGTGGCCAGTGAGGAGATCTTGCAGTCCCTCCCTTCCCGTCCTCCTTCGCCCCTCCCTCCTCCCTCACCCTCACCCCTTCCCTACTCCCTCTCCCCTTTCTCTTCCCCCCTTCCTTTCTCTCTCTCCCCTCCCTCTTTCCTCTCTCTCGCCCCCTCCGTCCTACTTCGCCTCTCCCTCCTCCCTCACCCCCTCCCTGCTCCATCTTCCTCACTCCACTTTCTCTTCCCCCTCTCCATCTTCTCTCTCTCCCTCCCTCCTCTCTCTCTTCCCTTTCTCCTCCCTCACCCCATTCTTTCCTCGCCCTCTTTCCTCCTTCCTCTTTCACCCTCCT
>NC_091577.1:14270207-14272707 GCF_042767895.1 Penaeus vannamei | reverse complement strand
TTGTTGTAGACGATGCTGCTCTGTCATTGTTGTTTTTGTTGCTGCCTATCTTTTCGTAGGCCAGGCATGCTTCGCCTCACCCCGATATGGCGAGGCGGCTTCTTCCAGATGCTACGAATCCACCCCGCAAATTCGGCGAAAATGGCCAACCTCTACCCCTCCACTCTTTCCTATCCTCCACTTCCTCCCCCTCCTTAAGCCCCCCCACCCCACCCCACACTCCATTTCCACTCCTCCAACCCTCCCTCCCCCGCTTCCACCCGTCCACTCCACTACCCATCCACTCCTCCAACATTCCCCACTCCTCTACCCCCACCTCCCCCTCTTCTCTTCCACTCCTCCCCACCCAGCACTCCTCCACTCCACTACCCTTTTACCCCTTCCACTCCACCCCTCCACCCTCCGTCTCCACCCCACTCCTCTCTACCCACCACTCCTCCACTCCACCACCCTTTTACCCCTTCCACTCCACCCCTCCACCCTCCGTCTCCACCCCACTCCTCTCTACCCACCACTCCTCCACTCCACCACCCTTTTACCCCTTCCACTCCACCCCTCCACCCTCCGTCTCCACCCCACTCCTCCACTCCACCACCCTTTTACCCCTTCCACTCCACCCCTCCACCCTCCGTCTCCACCCTGCATTCACGGCCAAGAAAACAGACATTCCCTGCAAATTGGCTGCGTGTCTATGAGAGACCGTCTGCTTTCATGACTGGATCTAAAGGCCGATAAAACTCGGTGAAGCGATGGGAAAAAATGCGTTTCTAGTGTTTCCACTCTCTGGCTGTCTGTGGGTCTGCGTCTGTGCCTCTGTGTCTGCCTGTCTGTCTGCTCTTCGTTCCTCTCATTTCCACCTCCTCCTCTTCCTCTTTCTCTTCTTCTTCTTCTTCTTCTTCTCCTCTCATCATTCTCTACTAAATCATATTCTACTATTTTTCTTTCTTCACCTGCCAATCCCTTCCTTTTCATCTTCTTCCTCTCTTACTCTCGTAACTACATATGAATATGCTAAATAAGTCTCTCCCTCTCTCTCTCTCTCTCTCTCTCTCTCTCTCTCTCTCTCTCTCTCTCTCTCTCTCTCTCTCCCTCTCTCCTCTCCCTCTCCCTCTCCCTCTCCCTCTCCCTCCCTCCCTCTCCCTCTCCCTCTCCCTCCTCTCCCTCTCCCTCTCCCTCTCCCTCTCCCTCTCCCTCCCTCTCTCTCCCTCCCTCCCCTCTCCCCCTCTCTCTCTCTCACCCCCTTCTCTCCCTCCCTCTCTCTCCCCTCCCTCTCTCTCCCTCCCTCTCTCTCCCTCCCTCTCTCTCCCTCCCTCTCTCTCCCTCCCTCTCCCCCTCCCTCCCTTTATCCCTCTCTCTCTCCCTCTCTCTCTCCCTCTCTCTCTCCCTCTCTCTCCCCTCTCTCTCTCCCTCTCTCTCTCTCCCTCTCTCTCTCCCTCTCTCCCTCTCTCCTCTCCTCTCTCTCTCCCTCTCTCCTCTCTCCCTCCCTCCCTCCCTCCCTCCCTCCCTCCCTCCCTCCCTCCCTCTCTCTCTCTCTCTCTCTCTCTCTCTCTCTCTCTCTCTCTCTCTTTCTCTTTCTCTTTCTCTTTCTCTTTCTCTTTCTCTTTCTCTTTCTCTTTCTCTCTCTCTCTCTCTCTCTCTCTCTCTCCACGATAAATGCAAATACGTGGGCCCAAGATGTGGAACATGCTATCAGATAATATTAGAGACATTACCAGCTCCTGCAATTTCAAAACGAAATTAAAAGAAAACCTTTCCAATAATCATCTGTGAATATAGATGTATTGATGTAAAGAATTGTAATTTATAGAATTTAGTGTTTTGACTTTGACTTTCTCTCTCTCTCTCTCTCTCGCTCAAATACCGTCGATATAACAGTAATTCCTACCAGTAATATTTCTACCTGATCGTATTCACTACTACGCTTATTACTAATTACAAAAAGCTAAAAAAAAGGAAAAAAAAGAAAGAAAAAAAAAATAGTTCTCCACTTGAATGGCATAATCAAATCTCCTATTCGATATTCCCCATTCATTACCCGCCGGCATCGCCTCAATGAACCACGCTGTTTAATTAAACCACCTCTCCCTCCTTCATTACCTACGGCAGTTATTCTTATTAGTTCTACGATAATGACAGCGGGGACACCCATGGCTAAATTGCAAAGAGAACACCGAAGGGAAGAACAAGAAAACACCGCGAATGTGCTCCGTTTTGCAATCGGTTCGACGTGAATCCCGCCCGCAAGTAAATGTTCTTACAATTCTTCGCAAATATCCACCTGTGCAATTAATGCCGCTGATGAAACACGGGAGGTATTGAAGGATGAGTCTGCGCTGCTTCTTGTATCTTTCTCTAACTGCTTCTCCTCTCTGTCTGCCTGTCTGTCTGTCTGTCTGTCTCTTTCTGTTCGCTTGTTCTCCTCTCTCTCTCAATCTGTCAACACCTTTATTTTTCTCTTACTTTTTTTTATCCTTCTTACATCCCAGACTAATGTTCACGG
>NC_091577.1:14257707-14262707 GCF_042767895.1 Penaeus vannamei | reverse complement strand
TATCTCTCTCTCTCTCCCCGTCTGTCCTGTCCCTTTGTATCTGTCTGTCTGTCTCTCCGTCCGTCCTGTCCCTTTCTTTCTTTCTTTCTTTCTCTCTCTCTCTCTCTCTCTCTCTCTCACTCTCTCTCTCTCTCTCTCTCTCTCTCTCTCCTCTCTCTCTCTCTCTCTCCTCACTCTCTCTCTCTCTCTCTCTCTCTCTCCGTCTGTCTTGTCCCTTTCTGTCTGTCTGTGTCTGTCTGTCTCTCTCTCCGTCCGTCCTGTCCCTTTCTCTGTCTCTTTCTTTCTTTTTCTTTCTCTCTCTCTCATCTTCTCTCCCTCTCTCTCTCTCTCTCTCATCTTCTCTCTCTCACTCTCTCATCTTCTCTCTCTCCCTCTCTCTCTCATCTCTCTCTCTCTCTCTCTCTCTCTCTCTCTCTCTCCATCCCAGCCAGACGACAACCCCATCCCTCTGCCTACCAGGTGGTGCTTGCCAGGTGGTTGTCATGGCCGTACCTCACTACCACCTGCCGCCACTCCCTGCCAGGATCCTACCGACTGAAGCCCTTTTTCGCTCTCCATCCAACGCATTCATGGATAAATCTACGGGCGGATCTGTGGATAAAAAACCCGTCCCACCGCTGAAGAGAAGGGCTCTTTATCCCTGACGCCATCACCTTTTAAGATCACGTGACACAGCTTGCGGGCGGTGGTGACCTTGCAGAAATAGAGCGAGGGGGAGGGGGAAGGACAGGGGCGAGGGGAAGGAGAGGGAAGGGGAGGGTTGTGCTTTAGATGGAGGGGATTCAGGCAGGGGTAAGGGGAGGGGAGGAGAACGGAAGCAGAGGGGAGGCGAGGGGAGGGGAGCAGGGTCGTGCTATAGGTAGAGGGGGTACGGGCAGGGTAAGGGGAGGGGAAAGGAAGCAGAGGAGAGGGCAGGGGAGGGGAGGGGAAGGCAAGCCAGGGCAGGGCATTGGAGGGGAGGGGAGGGGAGGAAGGTCGTCCTATAGGTGGAGGGGGTACGGACAAGGACAAAGGGGGAGAAGGGGAAGGAGGGGAGAGAGGAAAGGGGAGGGAGAGGATGGGAAGGACCGAACTTTCGGGGACGTGAAGCGTATGTGTGTGGGGGGGGGCAGAGAGGGGAGGGAAGAGAGCTGACTGGATGAGGTTGACACGTCTCAAACAAGAGCCCCGGGGCACACATGGCACAGTGCCAGGCCTTTTCCTCGTGATCTTATCTGCACGCACTCTTTGTCATCCTTCTTCATCCCATTATTTGCTCTGTCTTAGCGATCTCTTACGGGGAAATTGATCAAAGGGGAGGCGGGGGGGGGGGGAGACGAACTGCCGCCGTCTTTGGTGCTATCTGTCGACTTATCTATTCGTAGTTTGTGTGCGGTCGCGTCCCGACTGTTAAGAGTGGGCTTACTTTATCCGTTATGTGTGTAGATGTAGGTGTACATAAAACTTCTGTCTCTGTCTATCTAACTATCTATCTATCTCACTGTTTGTGTGTGTGTGTAAAGAGAGTGAAAGAGAGAAGAAAAAGAGGAAGAGACGGAAATGAATGTGATTATATATATATATATATATATATATATATAATCAATATATATATGTTATATATATAATACATATATATATAATATATATATATAATATATATATAATATAAATATATATATATAATATATATATATATATAATATATATATATATATATAGAGAGAGAGAGAGAGAGAGAGAGTGAGAGAGAGAGTGAGAGAGAGAGAGAGAGAGAGCACGAGCGACCGAAAAGGGTAAACCGTACAAGCGAGGGACCAGAAATCATGACTTCTAAAAAGAATATCCCCCCCCCATCTCACACACACACACACACACACACACACACACACACACCAAAGGACCCCCCCCCCCCCCAAGAAAAAGAGAGACAGAGAGAAAGAAAGAAAGAAAGAAAAAAAGAATCTCAACACACGCGCCAATAAATCCATAAGACCCACCGGCACACACTTCGCGTCCCGACTCGAACCGAACCACAGAAAAAGAAAAGAAAAGAAAAAGAAAAAAAACGAGAAACGAGACAGCGAAACAAAAAAGAAGGGCATTATGCGCCGAGATCCCGAGTCACAGGTGCGCGCCCCACATGCAAGTGGCAAGCGAATGTAAAGTGGTGCCAAGGTCGGCCGGGCGCAGTGTTTACCATTTCCACCTGAAGAAAATTAAAGGGAAGGAGCGAAGGGGGACGGCGTTTAAATAATGGAGGGAAGGGGGGACTAAATATATATTTACGGTTAGAAGGAAGGTGGAGGGTATGTAAGGGAGAAGATATATAAAAATAAATATGGAGGGAAGGGAGAGGAAGTGAAGTAAGAATGGAAGGGAGACTGAATATATATTTAAGGTTAGAAGGAAGGTGGAAGGTATGTAAGGGAGAAGATATATAAAAATAAATATGGAGGAGAGAGAGAGATGGCGTAAAATAAGAATGAAAAGAAGGGAGACTGAATATAAGATTAGAAGGAAGGTGGAAGGTATGTAAGGGAGAAGATATATAAAAATAAATATGGAGGAGAGAGAGATGATGCGTAAATAAGAATGGAAAGAAGGGAGACTCATATAAGATTAGAAGGAAGGTGGAAGGTATGTAAGGGAGACGATATATAAAAATAAATATGGAGGGAAGGGGGGGTGGGAGCATATAAATGAGAATGGAGGCAAGGGAGAGGACGTGAAATACGAATGGAGGGAATGGGGGACTAAATACATATTCAAGATTAGAAGGCAGGTGGAAGGTATGTAAGAGAGACGATATATAAAAATAAATATGGAGGGACGAGGGAAAGCATATACATGAGAATGGAGGGAAGGGAGAGGGCGTATAAATAAGAATGGAAGGGAGATTGAATATATATTCAAGATTAGAAGGAAGGTGGAAAGTATGTAAGGGAGAAGATATATAAAAATAAATATGGAAGGAAGGGGGGGAGGAAGCATATCAATGAGAATGGAGGGAAGGGAGAGGACGTGAAATACGAATGGAGGGAAGGGGGGACTAAATATATAGTCAAGATTAGAAGGCAGGTGGAAGGTATGTAAGGGAGAAGATATATAAAAATAAATATGGAGGGACGGTGGAAAGCATATACATAAGAATGGAGGGAAGGGAGAGGGCGTATAAATAAGAATAGAAGGAAGGGAGACTGAATATATATTTAAGATTAGACGGAAGGCGGAAGACACGTAACTGAAAATGTGGAAATGGGACAAAAAAATAATAATAATAATAATAAACATTAAGGGAAGGGGGGAAACATATAAATGAGAATGGAGGGAAGGGAAACTGAATACATATTAGATTAAAGGGAGAATGAAAAGCATATATGTTAAAGAGAAATACAAATAAATAGGAAGGGAAATATATATATGAAAATGAAAATGAGGGAAGGGAGAGGGCGCATAAATAATAATCGAAGGAAGGTGGAAGGAATGTAACTGAAAATGTGGGGAAGGGAGAAGATATATAAATAAACATAAAGGGAAGGGAGATAAACACGAGAAAGAAGAATGAAGGGGAGAAAGGGAGCGTGTAAATAGAACTAGAAGGAAAGGAGGCATAAAAATAAGAAAAGAGGGAAGGGAGAAGGCATATAAATCAAAATGGAAGGAAGGAAGAAGGCATGCAAATAAAAAAGTAAAGAGAAGGGACAAGGCATAAAACAAAAATAGAGAAGAAAGCATATAAATAAAAATAAAGAGAAGGGACAAGGCATAAAACAAAAATAGAGAAGAAGGCATAAAACAAAACAAAGAGAAGGGACAAGGCAAAAAAAACAAAAATAGAGAGAAGGAAGAGGCGTAAATATAAGCAAGGAGGGAAGAGAGAAGGCACAGAATTAAAAAAGGTACGTAGTGAATGCGTGACGAGGCGAATACCTGAATCTAAGTCGCGCCAGACCACATTTTTTAGCTCTTATGGCCGTCTAAAGAGGAATCTATATGTGCTTTCAAAGCCTATCCTCATTACACACACAAAAAGGGAAAAAAAGAGCATCGCAAAATAACTACATGTGGAGAGAGGGAGAGAGAGAGAGTGTGTGAGTGAGAAGACACACACACACACACACACACACACACACACACACACAGAGAGAGAGAGAGAGAGAGAGAGAGAGAGAGAGAGAGAGACTGAGAGTGAGAGATAGAGAGAGAGAGAGAGAGAGAGAGAGAGAGAGAGAGAGAGAGAGAGAGAGAGAGAGAGAGAGACAGAGACAGATAGAGAGCGAGAGAGAGAGAGAGGCTAACACACACACACACACACACACACACGCACGCACACCCACACACACACACACACACACACACACGCACACACGCACGCACGCAAAAACCCCCGTGCTTCCACCTCAACCCCAGCAACTCCCCATCATTTAAACCTCGCGATGCCCTGAGGGTTTATTTCTCCTTCGTCTCAAAACATCTGCCGGTGACGCGGAGAGAGAAAAAAGGGGTTGCCAAAGGGCGCCACATCCCCCATCTCCTGTCCGCCTCCGCTTCGCCATCGGCCTTTGAGCATCGGCCTCGGGAATGCAGGATCTCGAGAAGCGCAAATTTAAGGGTATTTTAAGGGAAATTTATGGGTCTTTTAGGGAATTTTAAGGCTATGTCACACCCTATGAGAAAGACTCGAAGGATGTTAAAATAGAAAATAAGATATATAATAATGGAATAAGGAATTCACAAAATAGATAAATAACCAAATGGTCGTGTTGGTATTATGTCACTGATATCAGAGGATGCGAAGAGGAATAATAAAAAAATAATGATAATAATCATTATCACTATTATTTTAATATAAAAAAAACAAACGTAAACACAAGGAGTGTACCTAAAAATCGCGATTTGTGTTTCCAAAGATTTTCTCGTGTTTACCTTGGGCAGTCGCTCTTCCTGTTGACAAGTGACGTCATCATTCCCGGAAAAGCCGTTTTTGCAACCAAACACATTCCCTTTAACCAGAACGC
>NC_091577.1:14242707-14247707 GCF_042767895.1 Penaeus vannamei | reverse complement strand
CTCTCTCTCTCTCTCTCTCCCTCTCTATCTCTCTCTCTCTCCTCCCCCTCTCTCTCCTCCCTTTCCTCTCCCTCCCCTCTCTCTCTCTCTCTCTTCTCCTCCTCCCCCCAAACTCTCTTTCTCTCTTTTTCCATCTCCCTCTCTCTCTCTGTTTATTCATATCACACTATCTTTGTCACTTTCTCCCTCGCCGTCCCTTCTTCGTCTCCTCTCTCTCTATATTTAATATATAATTTTTCCCCTTTTCCTCCTCCTCCCACCTTTCCTTCTCGTTTTCTTCTTAACTGCACGTACACGCGAAGACAACAGAATAAGAAAACAAATAAAGAAAGAAAGAAACATAAACATATATAAATATGTAAGAATTGCCTCCCCATCTCTCATACAAGAATATTTAATCCTTATATCCACCATTGCATCAATCTTTAAGGTAACTTTGCTGCTATTAAAAGAAGAAAGTCTGTCTTGCTTCAACAAAATGTTTAGTCTTGCATTTGTCAAATAACTCATTCACTTATCCATTTATACTTTTTTTTCTCTTCCTCTGTTAATTCATCCTTCTCTCTCACTCTCTCTCTCTCTATCACTCACACACACACACACACACAAACACACACACACACACACACACACACACACACACACACACACACACACACACACACACACACACACACACACAACACACACACACACACACACACACACACACACACACTCTCTCTCTCTCTCTCTCTCTCTCTCTCTCTCTCTCTCTCTCTCTCTCTCTCTCTCTCTTTTTTTTTATATACTATTTATCATTATTATTATCATTTTTTATTTATCAATATATTTTTGCATCGTTACCCATTGCTCAAATTATCCCTCTTTCGGCTCTATTTCTCCCATGCTCTATAGTCGAAGTCTCAGCTCTATCGGCTTCCCTGAGAGTGCATGTTCATCTTGATCGGGGAGGGGGTACAGGGGGGTATGGGCTCAGGCGGGTTAGGCAGAGGGAGAAGAGGGAGATATAGGAGGAAGGAGAGGAGGGAGAAGGGAGGAGATATGGGAGAGGGGAGAAGAGGGAGACATGGGAGAAGGGAGAAGAGGGAGATATGAGAGGAAGAATAGGAAGAGGAGGGAGAAAGAGATATGGGAAGAGGGAAAAGAGGGAGAAGGGAGGAGATATGGGAAGAGGGAGAGGAGAGAGAAGGGAGAAGAGGGAGATATGGGAGGAGCAAAGAGGGAGAAGAGGGAGATAAGGAGGGAGGAAGAAGAGGAAGTTGAGGGATGAGGGATATGGGGACGAGTGGGATGGGGGAGATGAGGGAAAGGAGGGAGATGGAGGAGGAGGGAGAAGAGGGAGACGAGGGAGATGGAGGAGGGGCTCGGGTAGGTAGTAAGAAGGGAAAGAGGGGGAGCAGGGAGATGGGGGGGGGGGAAGGCTACTGGCACCATGCCCAGCGATGAAACAGTTAAAGGTAAAGTATACATTTGTTGGTGCCCAGACCTCTGAAAAAGGGAAAAAACAAAAAAGACATATGGAAAAAAAGAGAAAAGGGAAGAAGACAGAAAGAAGAAAAGATAAACAAACCTAATGGCGGAACCGATCCGGGACTCTGCATAATAACGAAGGATTTTCACCTCCCCCTCTCCTTCCCCCCCTCTATGCTAACACCAACCTACCTTCATACCAGGAAAATATGCCGCCACCAACCCCTCTACATCCTCCCCCCCCCTGCCAACTCCCCTAACCCCCACACCCACCCCTTCTCTTCCCCTTTCGACCTTCCTCCCTCTCACCCTCTTCAACTCCTCCCTCCCTTCTTCCCTCCACCCCTCACTCTCCCCCTCTTCCACCCTCCCTCCCCACAACCCCATACCCCAACCCCTTCCCCAAAACTTACCTCCTCCTCTCCCTCTCCCCCTTCCACCTCCCTCCACCCTCACCCCCTAAAAAATACAGGATTTGCCATAGTTTACATCACTCTTCCCATTGACTTTGTGGGAGGGGGTGGGCGGGGTTTGAGCGGGGAGGAGTTCGGGGCAATATGTTACTATATTGGCTGTGAAAATCCGCCCGCGCTCCCCCCCTCCCCCTTTCTCCCCCCTACCCCCTTTCCCCTTCGCTGGGTCTGAGCAAACGTTCTCGACATGATATTGGAAGCAAATTACGCATAGGGGGGGGGGGGAGAGAGAGAGAGAGAGAGAGAGAGAGAGAGAGAGAGAGAGAGAGAGAGAGAGAGAGAGAGAGAGAGAGAGAGAGAGAGAGAGAGAGAGAGAGAGAGAGAGAGAGAGAGAGGGAGAGGGAGAGGGAGGGGGAGAGAGAGGGAGGGGAGGGAGAGAGAGAGAGAGAGAGAAAGGAGAGAGAGAGAGAGAGAGGGAGAGAAAGAGAGAGAGAGAGAGAGAGAGAGAGAGAGAGAGAGAGAGAGAGAGAGAGAGAGAGAGAGAGAGGGAGAGGGAGAGGGAGAGGGAGAGGGGAGGGGAGGGAGGGAGGGAGAGGAAAGAGAGAGAGGGAGAGGGAGACAGAGAGGGAGGGAGGAGGGGGAGAGAGAGAGAGAGAGAGAGAGAGAGAGAGAGAGAGAGAGAGAGAGAGAGAGAGAGAGAGAGAGAGAGAGGGAAGAGGGAGGGGAGAAGAGAGAGAGAGGGGGAGCAGAGAGAGAGAGAGAGAGAGAGAAAGGGGGAGAGAGAGAGGGGAAGAGAGAGAGAGAGAGAGAGAGAGAGAGAGAGGGGAAAGAGGGGGTGAAGTGGGAAGGGGGCAAAAGAGGGGAAAGGGGGTGGTGTAGAGTGCAATATAAGGTGAAGGAATTCAACAATCCCTTTCACACATGTAATCCTAATGATCAATTTCCTTGTCACAAATTAAACTGTTTTTATTTTCTAACCACGAAAAAAAAAAAAAACACCATCACCACTAACAACAACAAAAAACGGAAATTTACAGAAAATTATAAAGATCCGCCGGTCGTTCGGGAAACATTCACGTTTTATTTAACAAATATATGGATTTCCTAACGACATTTCCCTTCCCCCAGAAACCCGAAAGAGCAGCTGTTACCCTTCCTTCGATAGTCGTTAAGATGCATCAAGTTTATTGAGAGTGACGCTGGGGTTAATGATATAACTGATGTCACTGTCTTTCCCCTTTCAGAATGAAAATGCAGTGAACTACATGTCTATATGTCTATAGATACACATATATACATGTAAGTATATATGTGTATATGTGTATGTACATGCCAATCTATATACAGACAGACACACACACACACACACTCACACACACACACACACACACATACATACATATATATATATATATATATATATATATATATATATATATATATATATATATATATATATATATATATATGTATACATACACACACACACACACACACACACACACACACACACACACACACACACACACACACACACACACACACACACACACACACACACACACACATATATATATATATATATATATATATATATATATATATATATATATATATATATATATATGTATATGTATATATATATATATATATATATATATATATATATATATATATATATTTATATATATTTATATATATATATATATATATATATATATATATATATATATATAAATATATATATATATATATATATATATATATATATATTTATATATATATATATATATATATATATATATATATATATATATATACGTGTATGTATGTATGTATATATATATATATATATATATATATATATATATATATATATATATACATATATATACAGTATATATATACATATGAGGGAAGGAAAGAGGGAGAGATTGAGAGCAAGAAAGAGGCAGAGAAGGAGAGAGCAAGCGAGGCCGATGATGTGCGCGTGAGATCAAGGGAGGACATGAAAGGGGGAGATAAACTTCGCCCTAACTGCTCCCTTGGACGAGGTCAGCCCGATAACCAGCCTCATAACTCCCATTCCGAGGCCTAAGTTTGACCACCCTTTCCCCTTTTCCTCCCCTTTCCCCTTCCCCTCCCTCTCTCTCCTTCCCCTCCCTCTCTCCCACCCCTTCCCCGTTTCCTCTCTCTTTCCCCTTATCCCCAGCTCCCCCTCCTTCCTTCCTTCTCCCCCAGCTCCCCCGTCCCCCTCTCCTTCCCCTATCTTTTCCGTCTCCTTCACCTTTTCCCTCTCCCTCACCTTCCCCCACCCCTCCTCCCCTTCTCCTTCTCCTTCCCCCCATCTTTCCCGTCTCCCTCACCTTCCCTCAGCTCCCCCCCGCCCCTCTCCTTCCCTCTACCCAATCCCCATAAATACACGTCTCATCACCCCCTTTTAAGCCCCCCCCCCCCCCATGGCGTACACTCGTGATACTCTTCCATTTACTCTTCCATCAGCCTCGCGACCTTCATCTAATTGACTTCAGCGACATCGAGTTCGGATTTAAAAAAAAAATAATGACGAAATGAATAAAATAAATCTATAGATAAAATAACAATAACAATTATAAAATATCCCAAGCTCCCTCCTCCTGTCTTTCAATTACTCTTTCTCTCACATTCTCCTCTATTTTTCTCTTCTCCTTCGCTCTCTTTCCCCTTTACCATTTCTCTCCTCTTGCTCCCCTTCCCCTTCTATCTCCACCTCCCATCCTCTTTCTCCTCCGAGTTCTATTTTTCTTCCTCCTTTCTTGTCCATCCCTTCCTTCGTGCCTTTTGCCCTATTCTCTATCATATCCATCCCTTCCTTCGTGCCTTTTGCCCTATTCTATATCATCTTCTACTTTCCTTCCATTCTCCTCTTCCTCCTTCCATTCTCCTCTTCCTCCCTTTCATTCTCCTCTTCCTCCCTTCCATTCTCCTCTTCCTCCATTTCATTCTCCTCTTCCCCCCTTTCATTCTCCTCTTCCTCCATTCCATTCTCCTCTTCCTCCCTTTCATTCTCCTCTTCCTCCCTTCCATTCTGCTATTCCTCGCTTTCATTCTCCTCTTCCTCCCTTTCATTCTCCA
>NC_091577.1:14232707-14237707 GCF_042767895.1 Penaeus vannamei | reverse complement strand
TCCGGGTACCTCCTCTCCCCACCCCCCCCACCCTCCAAACGTTTGCGGTTTATCGTCTGAATAAAAAAAAAAGAAAAATGCAACGAATTCGCGCAAAAGTCATCAGCTGTTTCGCGCCCACTGTTGCGTAACCCCCCCCCCCCTCCACAATCCCATCCCGCCCTCCCGCCCACACCGCCGGAAATTCTGGCGAGTGACAGACTCCCCGCAACTTATTTCTCCCTCTCCCTCTCTCTCTCTTTCTCTCTGTATTTCTCTTTTTTTCACTCTCTCTCTCTCCCTCTCTATCTTTTCCACAATTTCTCTCTCCTCTATCTCTTCCAATCCCGCCTCTCTCTCTCTCTCTCTCTCTCTCTCTCTCTCTCTCTCTCTCTCTCTCTCTCTCTCTCCCTCTCTCTCTCTCTCTCTCTCTCTCTCTCTCTCTCCGAATTCCATTTCCCGGCCAATGCGCGAATCTCGGGAGCTGTGCCTTCGAGTGAGAACGGGAGGACGAAAGAGAGAGAGGAAAAGAGAAAGAGATATAAGACTAAAAAAAGAGAAAGAGAAAGCGAAAAAAAAGGAAGATGAGAAAGGGAAAGACAAAGAAAAAGAAACAGGAAATGAGAAAGACAAAAAGAAAGAAATGGAAAATGACAAAGAGAAAGTCAAAGAGAAGAAAAGAAAAGAAAAAAAAAATAGAAGGAACGAACGAAAGGAAGGACAGGCCAATATACGATACAAAAAAAAAAGATAACTGCAAAGCCTCATATCCACAGCAACCCGGTCTGTGGGCGAACGCAAGACATCCATTCACTGATACGACTGATAAGAATTCACGCCATATCACTGATTAAAAGAAAAAATAATAAGGCCAGTTACTGTTACACGACGAAACAAGACCTCCAGACAGAACTACCTATAGAATAAAGCAAAAAAAATAAATAAATAAAAAAAAAATACAAAATAAATAAATAATAAAAAAATAATAAATAAATAAATAATAAAAAAATAATAAATAAATAATTACATAAAAAAATAAATAATAAAAAACACACACCACGAGCAAAAAGAACCACCTATAGAATAAAGCCAAAAATAAATAAGTAAATAAATAGATAAATAAAAACTGGAAAAAAAAACGAAATACCCCTGTGGACCCTCTTCTGCCGCAGTCCCCCTTAGGACCTCGCCCCCTTGCCGCCGCCGCCGCCGCAGCCGCGGGGAGAGGACCGAACGAACCGCGCACCAAGGGGGGAATTCGCGAGGGGGCGTGCGCGGGAGACGAGGGGAAAAGTGGGAAGGGGAAACGGTTGGCACATTTTTGTCCCACGAAGTTCTCGGTACAAGCACGCCGCGGGGGGTGTATGTAGGTTAGAGGGGGTAGGGGGAGGGGAGGGAGGGGAGAAGGGGGAGAGGAAAGAGAGGTGGGGGGAGGAGGGAGGGGAGGGAGGGGAAAGGGAGAGGGGAAAGGGAGGTGGGGGGAGGAAGGGAGAAGAGGAAAGGGAGGTGGGGGAGGGACGGAGGAGAGGGAGGGAAGAAGGGGGAAAGGGAAGGGGAAAGGGAGGTGAGGGAGGAGAGAGGGGAGGGGAAAAGTGGGAAAGGGAGGTGGGGGGAGGAAGGGGAGGAGAGGGAGGGGAAAAGAGGGAGAAGGGAGGTGAGGGAGGGAGGGAGGGAACGTAAGTTACGCGGAGGGACTGCTCGTCGTCGTCGTCCGCTTTTGGAATGCAGCCATTGGGAAGAAGTGCAAAAAGGATAGATACAAGAAATAAGAACAAGGGGGGAAAGATAAGGATTGATAGGGTGAGGAAACGGACCCAAGGAAGGGACGGAGAGGGGAGGGGACGTCTGCATCGGGAGGGAGGGGCAGGGGGAGAGGGGAGGGGGGGAAGGGGAGAGCACACATCACGCCCGGCCGGCTGGCCTGCTCCCTCCCTCGCCGCCGCCTCCGCCGCCGCCGCCGCCTCCGCCGCCCTCCCCTCACGGAGCGGGCGTCAGGGGCAAGGGTGCATGTCAATGAGGTCCGCCGCAGGGCCTCGCGCCGCGCCACCGCCCCCCGCCGCTGCTGCAGCCGCTCGATGCCGCCGCACGCATTCCCGCCGCCGCCCCGAGGAAGGGCTCGCTCCGCCCTCGGCATGCGGCGCCTCCTTCGCGCGCCCCCAGAGGACGACACCTGCCCCCCCCCTCCCCCTCCCCCTCCCATCGGCATGCGAACCCTCCTACGCATACCACGACGACACCTCCCCCCCCCCGATACCCCGAAGACGCTATAACGGGCGTTGTGTCGCGAGGAAGTCGGGCCGTGCGGGCGGGCGGGCGCGCCGATGAGCTTCTCGTGGTATCTCCAAGTCTAGATTACGGGACGAAAATGGGACACTGATGTATTTCTGTCGGTCGGTCGGTCTGTATCGATCTATGTTTATCTTCCTATCTTGCATCGCTTCTGTTATTTAAAAATCTTATACATTGATCTGCCTTTCAAATTTTCATCACTTTCTTCATGTTCCCCAATTTCTTTGTAATAAACAATAACAACAACAATAATAAACAAAATGAAACACCGCCTAACAAAACGCAAAAGAAATGAGCTCACAAAACGAACACCCAACCCTCGACGCAAACAAACGTTTTATCATTTTTTTTTATCGAAAGGAAACGTTTTTATCGCTCTTCCACACGCTGCCTCTCTTCCTATCTTCTTCCTCCTTCGATGCGCGTTCGTTAATGCATCCGTTTACGTAAATAACCACGCCACGCGGCATATTTCTTACGCCATTACGCAACGGCGCAATGCATGCCACATCCTTCAGAGAGATGTACTGTAAACGGAGATGCACTAGAGGTGGAAATGAACTATATTTGGAACTGATGCACTGTAAGTGGAGATGTACCACAGGTGGAAATGTATTGCAGGTACGTGGAAACTATGTTCTGTAAATGGAGATTTACTGCTGGTGGAAATGCACTGTAAGTAGAAATGTACTATAGGTGGAAATGCACTGTAAGTGAAGATGTACAAAAGGTACAAATATAAACTCCAAGTGGAAACACACAACAGGTGTAAATGCACAGTAAAGCCATTCGTTAGTACCCCATCAATCTCCCTCTGTTCCATACCAACGAACAGACTTCAGGGACGCACTGTACCCTCACCACAACACCATTACAACCACCGACACCACCACCGCTACTCCCCCCCTACTGATACCAGAACGAGAAGATTTACAACAGTTTATCTCAACCACTACTAAACAACCACCGACACCATCACCGCTACTCCCCCCCTACTGATACCAGAACGAGAAGATTTACAACAGTTTATCTCAACCACTACTAAACAACCACCGACACACACCACCGATACCAGAACGAGAAAAATTACAACCCTCCAACCACCTCCGATTCCAGAACCGATACCAGAACTAGAGGATTTACAATAGTTTTTATCCCAACCACCGCTACTCCCAACACCCCACACACACCCCACCGATACCAGAACGAGAAAATTTACAACACTTTCTATCCCAACCACCCCCACTCCACCCTCCCAACCCCCCTTCCCAACCCCCCCAAGACCCCACCGATACCATAACGAAAAGCTTTACAACCCCTTTTATTCTTTTATTTTCTCTTTATTTTTATTACTTTATTCTTTTATTTTATTCTATTCTTTTATTTTATTTCCCCTCCTCTTCTCTCTAAAAGCAAGAACGAACACGAAGCGACGGCAATCCACCCCCACCAACCACCACCACGCGGACGGACAGACGGACGGAGGGGGGCCGCCATCAGCTGGGGACGACGAGAAGGTAAACAAACGGACGATGTTCCTGTTATCCCGCCGCCGGAAGTCCATTGTTCGTCGCATGCATGGCTCTAGGGGCGGCAGGTCGCTCGCTCCCTTCGCTGCACCAAGGCCAACGCGCGTAGATAGATTGATAGATTGATAGATAGATAGGTAGATAGATAGGTAGGTAGATAGATAGATAGATAGATAGGTCGAGATAGATAGAGAGATAGGTAGAGATAGATAGATAGAGAGATAGATAGGTAGGTAGAGACAGAGAGAGATATAGGTAGAGATAGATAGATAGATAGGTAGAGAGAGAGAGAGAGAGAGAGAGAGAGAGAGAGAGAGAGAGAGAGAGAGATGGGTAGAGATAGATAGGTAGAGATAGATAGGTAGAGACAGAAAGATAGAGAGACAGAGTGAGTGAGTGAGAGAGACAGAGAGAGAGATACAGACGCACATACATACAAAGATTCACACGAACACACACACATACGTACAAACATTCACTCTCACACGTACATTCTCTCTCTCTTTTCTCTCTCTCTCTCTCTCTCTCTCTCTCTCTCTCTCTCTCTCTCTCTCTCTCTCTCTCTCCCCCACCCACACACACACACACACAAATAAACAAACACACACACAAACAAACACACACACAAACAAACACACACACACAAACACACACACACAAACAAACAAACACACACAAACAAACAAACACACACACAAACAAACACACACACACACAAACAAACACACACACACACAAACAAACACACACACAGGCGCGCGGACAGGTTAAGACGGGAGCAAGGAAGAGAGATCCTCCTCTCTTAGTCACCGAAATCTTACCGAGATCCAGGTAATCTTCTCCGAGATGCTAGTGTAGTACAGTATGTAGCAGCGAGTGTGTGTGTGTGTGTGTGTGTGTGTGTGTGTGTGTGTGTGTGTGTGTGTGTGTGTGTGTGTGTGTGTGTGTGTGTGTGTGTGTGTGAGAGAGAGAGAGAGAGAGAGAGAGAGAGAGAGAGAGAGAGAGAGAGAGAGAGAGAGAGAGAGAGAGAGAGAGAGAGAGAGAGAGAGAGAGAGAGAGAGAGAGAGAAAGTGAGTGAATAAGTGATTGAGTGAGTGAATGAGTAAATGAGCGAGTGCGTGAATGAGTGTTCTATCCTGTCAATCAATGAATCAGTCAAGCCATTCTACCTAGCTATCTATCTCCCTACCTTTCCCCCCACCC
>NC_091577.1:14210207-14217707 GCF_042767895.1 Penaeus vannamei | reverse complement strand
TAAATTTTTATGGATTTGTTTCCATATAAAATTGTTCCATTTATAGGATACTGTAGGTCATGAAATATGATGATAAAATATATATTATCTTTTTTTATTATGTTTTTTTATTACTAAATAAAAAAGAACAGGGCATTAACACAAAACTGATGTCAAAAGATGCATGTCAATTAGAGAGGGTACCTCTTATGTGGGTATGAGGATTTAAAATTGTATGTTTCACCTTACGATAAATAAAACTACATACCATATTTAGTCACAATGCTAAAGGGAATATTCAGAAAAAAATGACCTTAAAAATATAATAAATATTTACCTTTGGCACTTAAAGAAGATGGCAACAAACAAATACTAGGCAACAGAGTGTAAATTTACATGCTTTGTAAATGTTTCACAAAGGAATAGGGAACATGCAAAAAAGAAAAAAAAAAGAAAAAAAAAGAAGAAGAAAAAAAAGAAATGTCATGGTGGTTGGTGCAATTAGCTTCAAGGTAAAACTACCGAAAAAAGAAAGTGAGACAAATATTCAATCTGTACGAATTGCAAGAGTCATGAATTACACATCTCAAAATACAAACCAAAACATACCTGAGCCTTAGAGGACTTTTTCTACTTTACAAATCACTACACTCTGTATAAAGTACAAGTAGTGTCTGGGAGTAAGAGAGAGAAATTACTAGTGTGTTTTAACTAATGTGTGTGTTTTTCTATCCTTAGAAATAACAAAATAAATAAATGTTTACCTATAATCAATTCAAAATGTAAGTAAAATTTAAAGAACTAGAAAATGTACTACCCAATACCTAAACATTCATGAATACATTTCAAATAATGATCATGAAAAACAATGTGAACGTTAATTCCCAACTGTACATAAAAATTATTCTGAAAAGAGTCCTAATATACATAACTGGATGGTAGCTAACAACAGCTTCCTCTGCAATGGATTTTGGTCAGGAGGTTCATTTTGCATCTTATCACAAACTGTTCTACTTCTTGGTTGCATCTAACAATGCAGAAATGCTGCAGTTTCTTGGCAATGTGCTATCCTGTATTTCTTTTAGTTCTGATATGCAAGTCATCAATATCCATAAGAAAAATGCTTGTCCACTTAAATTATCTCAGTGAAAAGGTACTGTATTTGGTAAAACTTTATAAGATATCTGTTTTTTCTATTATAAAATGGTACTAAAGATATCTTGAGATCCATTAATAAGTTTGCGCTGTGGCTACATCCACGTAAATCAATCTTTCCCTGTTTTGTCAATGAAACACAATTAGATTTGCCAATACATGCAATATTAGTTTACCACTTCTCCAGAGGCATGCTTTCCTTCCAGCATATTAAGCAATATCAAAGGGGAGTTCACACAAAAATAGAGAAAGATATATCAAATATATCAGATCACTCATCACTGAAAATAGAGACCTGGTACAATATACTTGTCAAAAATCATTAAAGCACTTGTTAGATCATACATTCCAAATCATCAATGAGCCAAATATCTTCTCACTGATAGAGTCTATCGACATAAATAATTGTAATAACTTTCTGAAAAATATATATTAGTTGGCTTTATCAAATGTTTAACTACACCAAGATGCATAATAATGAGAAATTCAAGATCTTTCAGTTAACATGAAGGGCACAAGTGACCTGTCATTCAATTTCACATAATGAACTATACACAAGAGTGGACCACTTTTCCGTATTATTCATCTTTGAATAGCTAATCATGACAGTCTTAAATTGAACTTTTGACCTATTATTTTCTTAAGCAAATAACTGTAAAGAGTTGCTTAACTCACTTTTGCCATGCCCACTGATTTTAGTCTATAAATCATATTTAAACATAGATTACACAAGTGCTTAATCACCGAAGAGTCAACTACTAATCATACCTACCTCACTTGTACAACCTTTTCCTTGATTTTTGCATATATCATTTTTATATCTATATTGCTATGAGAAAATAAGATTTTCCCAAAAATCTCAAGGAAAGGGGAAATCAAGTAAGGTCAATAGGCTTACTATCTGACTCCATGACAGCTGAGTACTTGTGGAGCCTTCTATGTGTAAACTGGGAAACACAAAACAAAACTACAGTGGTTCTTACATGTTCCCAATGGCAATGAGTTATGAGAAATCCCTAATCAATACTTATATATATGTTCCAATCTGACTTACAATTTCTTGTATAAAATTAAATGTCCATACAAATACTGATTGGAGGAAGCTACTGAAAATTGTACTGAAGAATACAGACAAAAGAAGATAAACAGAGTGTATGTTTCAATCTGGGAAATACAATGAAGAGAGAGTGCAAAACAAACAGGTAATAATGTCAATGCAGTTATTGACCATTTTCATTTGAAAATACAAAAAACACAAAGGTTATGATGGATTTATAAATGCTCTTATATTTGTCTGGTGGGAAGAAAATGTAACAGCTCTTAGGTAGGTGAAGAAAAGAAGAAATTCAAGGCTCAGAAAATTACATAAACACCTTGATACCATCAATGAAAACAACTTTATATAGCAAGGGATAAAATCATCAAATATGTCATGCTAAAGGAGACTTATGGTAATATATTGTTCAACAAAGAACACAGGGTAAGCATGATGCTGGCAGACGGGTGCTATGAACCTACCTCTTCCCATTTAAAGTGTCCCTGTGAGGATGCAGAGGAGACAGAAGGGGGGGATACCAGAGAGGGGCGACGGGGTAGGAGAACCAGAGATCCAGAGGACAGCAGCACAGGCCGCAGAAGAGAGGCCGAGGAACGATCCTTAAGAGTCAGGCGAGAGGGCAATGAATGCACTGAGCTGGACATCAGGTCACCACTTTCACGACACTTGGGGTAAGTGTCACATGGATATGTTTCTGAAGATATTGTTTCTGAAGAGCATGCTGCTGATGGGAATGTTTCAGAAGGAAACGATCCCACTAGAGTGCCACAATCACTTGCCGTTATGAGTGACAGTTCTGAAGAAGTTATGTTACTTTCCGATGCCAGTAAGCATTCAGACTGTTGTAAAGAAAGTGTTGAGTTTGACAACATGCTGGAGGACATGGTTACATCAGTTAGAGATGATATGTCAAGAGAGGATAGCTCTGACTCTAACAATGGAGCGGAACTTTCACATGTTGTTAGAGACAATGTTGGATTTCTTGATGTCAAGGTTGAGCTCATTGTTATGGAGGACTGTGGGCTTGGTAGGGGACTGATCTGTGCATAGGGGAATGAGCTAGAAGGACTGCTAAGAGGAGATACCTGGGAGAGTTCTTGCATGTCTGTGGATATGTCAAGGTAATCTTTCCTATCATGTTTCCAGTTCTTCACTTCATTACCCTCCTGTGAGATGGATCGACTATACAGTGCAGTTGGTAATGATGCATCAAGTGAGTGATCCCCCTTTTGACTGATCATACTGAGGTCAAGTCCACAAGCTTCCCTTAGATTTTGCCCAAATCTGGTGATGCATACATTGCAATGTGGCTCCTGACACACCTTGCCTGAGCCATGCTTTAGAGAATGAATGAGAACGGCCGTTAAAAGGTATGAATCGGGAGATGAACCTTCATAGTATGAATGCCTTGGAGGCCTGGGGGAGCGGGGGAAGTTTAGGGGGTGTCTCCTCCGCACCACTTCACAAGGAGTCAACTGTCTAGAGCCGCCTTCACCACTACCACCATCACCCTCCCTACACTGCAAGGCAAGAGGTAAAAGAACTTATGTTGTCTTTGTTGTACAACAGGGAATGCTTATCATAGCCGATTATTTAAGGGGACGTTTATAACAGAAGCTCATTCATACTGTCTAATGGCATCAAAAGTAATGGCTACACAGCCTATGAAAAACAGTACAAAAGGAAAGGTTGAGACTAACTGAGTACACAATCTGTGTATCAGAATATTTTTTTACAAACAGACTCTTATTTACAAAATGGGATAAATCTCATGTGAAATAGAATGTTTGGTGACTGGTATTACAGTTAAAATATCTAGTTGGTTTGTTAAAACTACACAGGCTTTATCCAATGAATATTCATATACATAGGCATGCATATACACAGATACAAATGCATATACATCAGTCTAAATATGCAATACTTATTAGATAGATAGATATGTGCTTACATCTGTGTATATGCATGTCCCTTTATATGAATATTCTCTGGGTTGGACCTCTCATAATCTTAATAAACTGGCCAATTGTTTGTGTGTTTGTATGTTTATATATATATGTGTGTGTGTGTGTGTGTGTGTGTGTGTGTGTGTGTGTGTGTGTGTGTGTGTGTGTGTGTGTGTGTGTGTGTGTGTGTGTGTGTGTGTGTGTGTGTGTGTGTGTGTATGTGTGTGTGTATGTGTGTGTGTATGTGTGTGTGTATGTGTGTGTGTATGTGTGTGTATGTGTGTGTGTGTGTGTGTGTGTGTGTGTGTGTGTGTGTGTGTGTGTGTGTGTGTGTGTGTGTGTGTGTGTGTGTGTGTGTGTGTGTGTGTGTGTGTGTGTGTGTGTGTGTGTGTGTGTGTGTGTGTGTGTGTGTGTGTGTGTGTGTGTGTGTGTGTGTGAATTTGCATACATGTTTGTGTGTGTGCATAGGTGTGTTTGTACATGTGTGTAATATCTGTGTGAATATCTGTGTCCTTGTGTGAATGGATCTGTAATAGTATAATATGTTGTATAGAATTAAACATATACATTACAAAAGGTTGGCTTCTATATGCTCTGTGCTTTCTATATGCACAAGAACGTAATGAACATCATACACTTTTAGTGCCAATCTGTGCTTTCTATAAGTGTTCATATTCATTAAGTGACACTGAAAAGTGAAACTACAAACATGTTAGTCTAAACCTTTTCTTAATTAATCAATAAGTATGGTCTAAATATTACAAAGAAGAAAAATCCATAAATAATGCCTTACACAAGATGTGAAGTGAAGTAAAACACAACACCACAAAAACAACAAAAAGTTCTTATATCCAATAACACAAAAATTACCCCTCGAGTCTTCCAATGCTGTGGTTAACTTCCAAATGCTCTCTAATGCCTTAGGGGATATGATCTTGTGCTCTATAAAATGCCTGAGGATCAATTCATCAAATGCATTAATGAGTTAAATGCTCCATGGGCAAGATCCAATGCTCTATTACACCTAAGTTTACGGGTCCATGTCATACTCAAACCCTTTGGATTAGTAAGCAGAAGCACGGAGGACTGACTTCCCATGAGACACATACCGTGAGAGATGATACTGACTCGTTCGTCCCGTGAAGCTGGTTGCATCTTAGCCAATTGTAATTTTCTTGGGAATTCTTGTAAATGAGAAAAGATGGGGACTTTATGAACTGAATCTTTACTTTCACTCTGAGTCAATATCATCAAACTATCTTGCTGAAACTGCTATCTTCATCAACAAACTTACAGTGAATATACACATGTGCTGAACAAGACTTTTCTATCAACATTTAAAAAGTGCATCCACAAAATATCATGCACATCAAAAAAATATATGTTTTACATATAAATATAAACTCACATATTATATCTAAGTGCCGAATATAATAAGGAAAATATCTACTATACATCAATCCCTACATATAGAAAATAAAATTATGGATTATAATATAAATCATGAGGTTCCAATACCTTTCACACAGACTACTTTTCTTGTCATCTATAATCATATAAAAATTATGAATGACTGTAATATAATTGATCTTCCACTGATTACCCTTTGCTCATTAATAGTGCTTACCAAAAAACAATTATATCCAAAGCTGTAAATTCTATAGTAAATATATTCAAGTCATCAGATTAAGATGTAAAATCAGAAAAGCAAAAAAATTAAAGACTTGATAATCATAAATATGGTTGAAGTGAATATTGGAAACACTGCAAATAACATCATAATTACAAACCAAAATTAACCAGTGATAAAATGTTGTTTATCTGTCTATCTATAGTCTTTTTTATATAAGTCTATCTCCCGTATGTATGTACCTTACTATATATAGTAACATAATCATTAACATATATATTTTCAAATATCTCATTGCCTCTGATAATGAGTGCCTCTATTATTCATACATCTAATATGATACATTTACATGGTTCCTAAACAATGAATTGCCTATGATAAGTGCATCTAGTATTCTAATACTGACTTTAATATTGTTCATAAAATAAAGAATTCATATTGCTGAGGTACTGTTAAGTCTTAGACGAATCAATATGCCATTAAACACTAACTTATTTTAACATCAGTTAAAGCCAATTTTGATTTAAAGTACTAACTTTATCAAGTATATTAGATTGTGGTATGAGGGACATGGCTAATACATTTAATTTATTTCCTTCTATAAACTTCCACTGTCATTCAATTTCATTCCAGGCTGAATCATTAGCCTATAATAACTGACAAGTTGTAATGAAATGCACTGAGACTACAGAAATAAAGTTCTGAGTCTCAAAAAATGCAAGATGATGAATACGTAAGTAACATTATGGATAACTTTAATCTGACACAAATATTTTTCTGATTCACAATCTATCAATACCCTATAAGGATCACAGTCATGTACAGTCAGGGTCAAATGAAAGGTCACCAACATAGGCAGGTGGTCCCTGCATCTGGGGTCACACCATAATATTTGAAGTTGCCAAGATCTGCTACTACTATTGATGCAACTGGGTCTAAATATGATAATTATGTCATGACACTTCACTAACACTTACTTTGCACTGTGAAAGTTAGCAAAAGAATCTGATTAGTATATGAAAGTACAAAGTGTGTCAAATAAGAATCTCTCGACACTAGCCTTGAACTGTCTATTGTGCAACATAAAATGTGATGTTTGCCAATGCTTATTCTATTCAAAACAGCATATTTTTTTGTATGGGTGGTGTAACCATTTTCGTTATTGACATACTACAATTACAATTACTATGCTGACACAGAATTTTGGGTGTGTGTAAAACAATCTTTCCAGTATGCCTTACTCTTTTCCAGCCATCTTCCCACTTGTTGCTTACCCCTTCTTTCCTAAACATCAATATACATGCCAAGTTATGGTCAGTATACCTCATCCAGGTCCTCATGGGATAAGAGTTATCCATGAACTATATCATTTTCACCATTAACTATATCTGAGAACCCACTTGTTTAATGCCAGAAACTCACTCAGTTCTTTCTTCTATTTATTATACCTTATTATCATTTCCTTAACAATGTTAGTATTATAACATTATCATTATTGGTAGTTTTGCCATTATGAGTATGAATAGTTCCTTCTATTACGAGTGATGATAAGGAAAAAATAATATCATGAATGATCATCAATATTCTTCAAAAAATAAAATCAAACATACATGAGAATAATCAATTACTTTTAAAAAGTTAAGTATTTATCAAACACTGTATCAGATTCTACACCACGGATATCTTGAATGCAAAATGCAAGACCTAACATTCATTCCATAGAAGTCCCCATT
>NC_091577.1:14197707-14202707 GCF_042767895.1 Penaeus vannamei | reverse complement strand
TAGACAAATCTCACCTCTGGGCTAGCAGCCGTTTTCAGGATTTTTTTTGGGGGGGTGGGTAGGTGGGGAGGGGGTTGTGAGAGAATCTTTCCATTATATCAAAATACTCGGAAAGATATGGCCAGCTAAGGTAATTTTTGTTTACATTTGACATATACATACATATACAATGTATTATTACCGCTTTCGAGATAACGACCTATGGAGAGAAAACTGCATTCTAATCTCTTTGGAAATTATTCTCACATTTCCTTTGAGAATATGATGACAATAAAACAGGCTTGTTTCACAGGCACTGCATGATTGAGTAATAGCTCACTACAGCAGCCACTATTAAGAAATTTCTTTTATGGAGCAGTTCATTTCGATGCAGGTGCTTGCTTCCACTTGCTGAAGTATCAGAGGTGAGAGCATTGCACCATCGCCCACTCAAGGAGGAACATTCTACAGGAAATCAACTGCTGTGGACAGAGGTGTAAAGATATACCATCTGCCCTGTTGGGTATTGTTTATATCGAAGGTCTCACTACCAGGGCGATGCCCCTGAGATATTCCTCTCGGCCTTTTTCCTATCCTCGAGATTTTTACCGTTGATTCAGATTATTCTGCGCAAAATTGATAAGTCGTGTGTGTCTGTTGTACTTGTGGTCAGGGAAAGTCATACAGTCGCTAGAGTTCTTCTTGGGAGAAAGTTGAAAATGTAAATAAATGCTGGCGATTCCCATATTTCTCGTTTAAGCACATTGGACATTTCTCGGTGGGGCCATGATAGGCCTATGTTTATTCTCAGACGGTTTGTGAACATGCTTGTTCATTTTAATTTTTTGGAAGGCTGCATGCCACGTCTAAAGGACATTATTGCATTTTAGTTATCACAACTTTTATCATCGGTCTGCCATTGCCAATGTCGTCAGTAATTGACAACCTGTCAAGTAAATTTTCAGGAGAGGTGGAGGCCAAATAACTTCATTTTGATCGACGAATTGGTAATAAGTGATTAAATGATAATGGCTTAATAGGACTAATATATAAATAAATTCATAGATAAGTTTAAAAAGTGAACAATTTTGAAGCCGGAAAAAATATAAGAACTGTGATGATATAAGCTAACTCTTTGCTTGTCTTCCCGGAATTTAAAGCATTTAAGGGACATGTTTAGAAATATGCTTAATCGTAAGTTTTTCTATTTTTCTCTCTCTTTTTTTTCAGGGAGCATACGTTATAATAATTCTTCGTAACACTTACGTACCTTGTTTCATTCCTATAATAGGATTGATTTTACTAAGCCATGGAACTGTACTTAGGTTGCTTTGCGGTCAGAGGTTAGAATATTCATAGCCATTTCATAAATTAATTTCTTTTTTTATGTATTGTTTCATGCATTATTTGTTTATATAAAATAAATGGTTGATAATTACTCTTTACCCTCGCAGATAAAATAAAGATTGAAATAAGGCTATATCACCGTAGGCTATTTCGCCAGTGGACATTTTTAACATTCAAGAGAAAAAGGAATGGACAATGAGACAGATAGACAGATAGACAGAACTTGATACTGGGTAGTGAGTGAATGGAAAATAAATAGTGAGAATATATAAAAAATATGATAATTTAGGAGTGGAGAGAGGAAAGGGTCACAAAGGATAAAGGCTCAGAGGCAGAGGAAAATAAGGAGATCTCGAGATCTGCGTTTTTAATATGAAAAGCACACAAAATTGATCAATCAACCTCTATATCCACTGTCACCTAACAATTTAAAATTGATTGGTAAATTAATAAATACGCCAGTAACTCTTTAAAAAGACACATGCACACGAGATCAATGAACCTTATAACAACTCTTAAACAAACATTAAAAAGTATATATAAATTCCCTGAAACGTAAATAATTTTAGGCCCGTGGTCGCCGAGACGCCGCGGCAGCTGATCACAAGACAAGTGTTGACTCCGGTGCTTGTCGGTCGGACTGTGATTACCTGGGACGCATTTCTTATCTCACATGGATTCCAAGGGCTATGTTACTTCAGTCCCAGGTGGTGATAGCTTCCTTGGAGATTCGGTGAGTCGATTTGGATGTGAATTTACGTTGTTCAGAGCTTGGAAATTAGGAAAAAGGATATGTATATTGATGAGGTTTGGAATTTGATATCTAATCAAGTTTTTTTTTTTCTTTATGGTTCTGTGGGAGGATTCGTATTACTTGGCAATAGTCTTGTTTTAGTTGACTGTTTCGGATGAATCATATCAGTGCATTCAAACGATAAATTAACTTTAGTTTTAATTCTTTCATGTTTCTTTTCTTCATTCATCCAAAACAATAATTTTTGCTTCAATTTTTACCTTTAGTTGGATCATAATGGCTGGTCTGTCGCCCAGGCCTGAAATTCTTTAAGTGTTTAAGGAAAAAGATGTTAAATGACAATGCGATGCCACCATTGACGTTTAAAACAATTGTTTTCTTAATTATAAAGTCTCTTTGTGTTCTAACCAAATCCACTTGATAATCACAGTAATCTGTGATAGAAGGCCTACAGACTAAAATTCATCCTACCAGAGTCAAGTGATTGCTACAAGCTCTGTACTTTTAGAGCTCCAACAAAGGCTAACAAACCTGCATCAGGTATATTCTGTCAAAACAGAGGTTGAACTGTTCCTTTGTTTAATGATATATTGCCAGGAAATTCTACAAGGCATAAGTTGAAGACACCGTCGCGCGTAGATAGAGGGAAATGGACACCGCCATCTTATAAAGTGGAAGAAATAGTGGGATAGAACATAGTCTAAGCCTTATTGTCACCATTAAATGACGAAAATATATGGAATAGTTTTAGTTCCACTTCGCCATTAGTTAGAAGGAAAATTTTTCCTTTAGTGGACATAATCAATGAAGATAAGAAACTTTTCTTCTTTGCGTTTACCTTCGCACCTTGATAATAACAAAGTTATGACGTATGTGAGAGATAAAAAAATCTCAATATTTAAAAAATTGCCTCTCGATATCAGTATATGTAAACAAATAAGTGCGCAAAACAATCGGCTTTTCTTAAACAATAGCCACAGGTTAACAGCTCACGGTGCACTATCAAGTTCAGGCACGCCTAGTCACAGCAACTTAAATTGATATATTAGGCTGGTTGATTGGTCAATACATTTTTTAGTGTGTTTGGAATGTGAATTCCCGTAGAGTTTTGACAAAAGGTGGGTTAACTTCCCGTAGAGTTTCAATTCTGGCGGGTCAGCCCGTAGATTTTCAGATGGTGGTTACAGCTGTAGAATTTGATTGGCTGGTTTTAAGCATTTTGTGCTAGTTTTACACATTTTTGATTGTTAGTCTTCTTATTTAAACCTGTTTTATCCCTTAATTTCCCTGATATACTTCATGCCCTAACGGGACTATCAAATTAAGATTGTTGATGGAGAAATAGCACTCGATCTGCAAAATGATTCATTTGCAGAAGAAACTGCCGAAAATTGATGAAATCATTGGATTTGCTGCAGAAAAACATATATTTTTTTTTATTTAGTCTCTGAGCCAGGTAACAAATACCTTATACAAGCTCTGTCTGAATGATAGAAAGCTTTATGAATGATGCAGAGACCAAGAGGTCTGTGCATACAGGTGACTTGAATATTTATGAAAATGAATCTTGCTCTTGTATTAAATGATTTTCAGAATCTTTCACCTGTAAGTGATGCACAGCAGCATATTGAGACAGATTTTCAAAAATTGCCTTAAAGCAGAATAGTCATATGGGGATGAGATGCCCCTTGCTCTTTTGCAGCCATCAAGTACCTTCACAAGCAAAAAACTTTTTGATCCCAATTTTCTGCATGTGTTACTGCTTCTGCCCTTGTGCCTCCCAAGAAATGACCCAAGCTGGGCTCTAAAGGTTGTTTGATAGTTTCCTCAATCATGTATCTATACCACAAGTTAGCCAACTTCAAATGACACCCCCCTCCCCTGTGCCAAGGAAGGCCCCTTAACTCTAACGCAATTTTTAGTGTACCATGAAAAATGTAGTAAAACCCAGTGTGTCAAGACAATTCTTTTGACTGGGCTAGAACCAAAATCTTGGCCATCTAGACACCTGATATACAGAGTTGAGTTACTGATATTCTTGTGAGCAGTAACCTCCTGAAACCATTGATGTATTATTATATTTTCCCTACAGGGTCCTGTTGAGGGATCACTTCTAGCAGCTGTGTTACCGTATGTGATTATGATTGTACTTCTCCCAATTGGCTCCTTCTTTTTCGTTAAAAACTTCATTTTAGAAGGTAAGTTTTTTACATTTTGTTTTTAGGCTATTGTTATTATAATTGTCATTATTAATGTGATAGTTTTATTATCATTATTATTATCATTATTGTTATTAATGTAGTAGTTTTATTATTATTATTATTATTATTATTATTATTATTATTATTATTATTATTATTATTATTATTATTTTTGACATTATAATTATTATTATTATTATTATTATTATTATCATTATCATTATAATTATAATTATAATCTTTATAATTATCATTATTATTGTTATCATTAAGATTATTATCATTATTAATGTCATTACTATTGTTATACTTTTACTCTTACTGTTTCTATTGTTGTTTTCATTATCTTTTTAATTTTCATTTCATATATATATATATATATATATATATATATATATATATATATATATATATATATATATATATATATATATATTGGTAGATATAATTATACATATATTTTTTTTCTTTTTATGATAATGATAGTGATATTAATATATTTTTTAAATTATTATTCATTAGTATTGTTTGTTTTATCAAAAAGATTATGGTATTGTTAAAAGTTGCACTATATTTTGGGTGGATTTGTTCAATATACATTGTTCATGCAAATGTTTATTTTGTATTTCAGACATTCTTGCATACGACGACACCACTGCCAACGTTTACAGCGCCGTCTGTGCTGTGGTTCTGCTTCACATCCTCCTAGCTCTCTTTAT
>NC_091577.1:14187707-14195207 GCF_042767895.1 Penaeus vannamei | reverse complement strand
TAAACATGACCTCCTTGGTGGAGGTAATGCTAATGAATCCTTAAAAAAATTCCTGGATCTGAATTGATTCCCAGATCACTACCAAAATTTAATGGCATCATAAAAATCGTCATAACTTTTTGAGTTATCCTGCTAACCAACCAACAAATTTATTAACTAGCTAACTAATTATCAACTAACCAACCAACCAACATAATAACCTTGGTGGAGGACATAATGCATGCAAAATAAATGTAACTTGTAGTATTGGAATTTTACCTTGTATATTTACTATTCTTTTATTTTCTCTACTTCTAGGAATTAGGGGATGCTTGTTTGGGACTCAGAATTTTATTGGTCTCAAGAGAAGGCTCGTACATGGGGGTTATCAACCTCGTTCTTCCTTCTAGCAGAAGATTATCACTTGAGAAGGTAGGGCTGCGGTGTTCATGGTTTTATAGCACATCTGATTATGATTCTCTCATTCTCTCTCTCTCTCTCTCTCTCTCTCTCTCTCTCTCTCTCTCTCTCTCTCTCTCTCTCTCTCTCTCTCTCTCTCTCTCTCTCTCTCTCTCTCTCTCTCTCGCTCCTGTCATTGTCTCTCTCTCTCTCTCATTCTGTCTCTCTCTCACTCATTTCCTCTCTTACTCATTTTCTCTCTCACTCACTCATTTTCTCTCACTCATTTTCTCTCTCACCCATTTTCTCTTTCTCTCATTTTCTCTTTCTCTCATTTTCTCTTTCTCTTATTTTCTCTCTCTCTCTCTCTCTCTCTCACTCTCTCTCTCTCTCTCTCTCTCTCTCTCTCTCTCTCTCTCTCTCTCTCTCTCTCTCTCTCTCTCTCTCTCTCTCTCTCACTTCTTTTCTCTCTCTCTCCTTTTCTCTCTCTCACTCTTTTTCTCTCTCTCTCACTCATTTTCTCTCTCTCACTCATTTTCTCTCTCACTCATTTTCTCTCTCTCACTCATTTTCTCTCTCTCACTCATTTTCTCTCTCACTCATTTTCTCTCACTCATTTTCTCTCTCTCACTCATTTTCTCTCTCACTCATTTTCTCTTTCTCACTCATTTTCTCTCTCTCACTCATTTTCTCTCTCTCTCACTCATTCTCTCTCTCTCACTCATTCTCTCTCTCTCACTCATTTTCTCTCTCACTCATTTTCTTTCTCTCTTATTTTCTCTCTCTCTCTCTTTCTCTTTCTCTTTCTCTTTCTCTCTTTCTCTTTTTCTGTCTCTCTCTTTCTCTCTCTCATGAAATAGGATACACATTGATGCCAGTGTAGGAATAGATATCTTAATGTGTTTTCTTTTTTTCCATGCTAGGTCTGCAATCCAAAAACAGGAAAGAAAAGAGTTGGATTATTGACCTTTTTCTTTCACAACATTTTGAAGATAACGGTCATTGGCGAGGACAAAGAGGCGAAGGAAAGACTTCTGAAGGTTAGTCTTTGCTTAGAATAATTTTGGTGATTGTTATATCTTGAGGTAAATTAAATGTGTGTGATGTAGGCAGAGTATAATTGTAGTGCAGGAATTGATTGTTAAGTAAATTGTAAATTTAGTGCAGGATGTGCTTATAAAGTAAAGTGTAAATTTATTACAGGAGATGCATATAAAGTGAAGTGTAGAATTAGTGCAGGAGAGAATTATTAAGTAACATGGAAATTCAGAATAAAAATGTATGTGTGCACAAGAGATGATTATCAAGCCCCAGATTTTACTGTAGATGGTAGAAATAGCTTAGAACAGTTTATATGTCAAGCAAAATGTATATACTCCATCAGGATGTTTATCAGGAAGACCAGAGAGGAAAGCAACTCCTAATGAAGAAGATCGTGCCACCCCACCTGCTTGGATATGATGCAAATCAGTTAGACGAAGATGTCCTTTTAGGCAGAGTGGAAAACAACCCTTTAAATAATGGAAGGGACTCGGCTGACAAAGAGAAGCCGCCTCCACCACCACCAGCGAGAATACCACGACCAGCTAAATGGCTCGTTATTGATAACTTGGATGATGCTTACATGAAAGCAGTAGGTATATTCTGGTGTTGAAATCCCTGATGAATATATAATTTCTTTCTTTCTTTCTTTACAGTGATTTCATATGAATATTTTGATTTATTATTTCAGTGTCATAGAATGTATACAAGGTTTTATATGCTCATTTTTTTCTTTCTTTCTTCATAATCATGTTTCTTTGCTATTTAGTTTGAGTGATTTTTATGTGCATATTAATTTTACATATATACATGCTAATGTATACATACATACATAGGTATGTGACATGAATGTATATATTTTAACATACTTAGTAATGTTTCTCCTGTTCCCTCAGTTGGAATTTATCAAGAATGAGAACACCATCTCGATAAGCTTGGAAGGTCAGAACCTAGGACGCGGAGGGACCCTAGCTTGGTTTAGCGTAGCAACTTCCAGCATTATCTTTCTGTTCGATATGGCCAAGATTGGAGCAGGTGAAGCTTTCCGAAAGGGGCTGGGTGGAGTCTTGAAGGATAAGGCAGTCCTGAAAGTCGTGCACGATTGCAGGACTATGGAGGATATGTTGCATCACCAGTTTGACATTAATTTGAATAATGTCTTTGATACACAGGTCAGTTTTTTATGCACAATTAAGATATGATTCATTTGCTTGAGATAAATACCGTTTGAGATTATTATTTATTTTTTTGTGAATTTCTCATATATGGAACTTGTAGAAACAGTTATTTAGGAGACAGTCCTTGCAGTAATGATGATTCTCCTGGTGTACTTTGGAGAATATAAAATTGCATTATTTTCATATATATATTTGTTACCTGCTATCCCTACATGGGTTATAAGCCTCTGAAGGATATGATATTTATTTCAATTTTCTTTTTTTTTTCTACAATTACTTTCCCTTTTAACACTGTAAGGAAATTTACACAGCTGCTTCTTTTTGTTTTCAAAACTACTGTACAGTCTTCATTGCCTCCCCACATTACTACCCCATTTTCCTCCCACCCATGTCCTCCTACTGCTTCCACCTCAATAAACTTAACTGGGATTGATTCTTGGGATTTCAGGGTTTAAAGTCTTATAATCTCTAAAATAATTTTTTTGAAATTTAAGACCTTAAAAAGTCATAAAAATGCAGGTTTTTCTATTGCAGGGCTTAAAATTTGTCTAAGACATACTTTGTTTGCATGAATGTACATATATCTATAACCAGTGGTTGCCCTCGTGATTCACTCACTTGCAGATATCTACACTGCTTAATTGGAAATCATTTGTCAACAATATTAGACCTTTATCTTTGCTGATCGACACGGCTGTTCACTTATGGGCCGTGTGAGACTTATGAGTCTTAAAAAGTCTTAAAAAGGTCTTACATTTCATAAGCTTATACCTGCAAGAACTCTGAATTCCCTCCGCAGTCCCTTACTCTTACAATACCCTTCTCTTCCAACAATGCCTCCTGAAACAAAGAGGCTGCCCTGCCTATATACTTGAATGTGAGGTAGCTGTTCCTATAATCAAACTAGGCATCACTCTATGGGAAGCCAGAGAGGAACCATGACAAAGAGGTTTTTCTCTCTACCTATTCCAAAACTGTTCTTCACTTGGCTCCCCTGCCATCTTCTCAAGATGTCTCAGGATCTTTCCCAGTATATCTTCCATCTACCCTGAACCAACCTACCTATATTCCTCCTCTCTCTGTCAGATTTCTTTTCCAGTCTGAATCCAGATACCCCAATATCTACCACCTTCCCAATGCCTACTCTTCCTCCTCTATACTTTACCTACTGCACCAGGCAACCTAAATGTTCCATTCCATCTTCACCTACCACAGCCTGTCCTACACCCTCCTCTACCTCTGCTCCTCTATCATCTATCCCCTCTTCTCCTCACAAGAGAACCTTTGTTTCTCAGACCTCGCCACCCAACTCCCCTCCCAGAAATCATAAAGACATCCCAAACTTTCTAAACGTGATGCAAGAGAATGCTCTGCTCCCTCATCATTCCCTCTACATTCAAAGTTTTTGCAGATATCCATCCTCCTCCTCCTCAAGTTTCCCTTAACACACCCCATTTTTTCCATATCCCTCCCCTCCTGATATTCTACCTGATATTTCACCACCTCCCTTATCTCATTCCCTGGGTTTTTCTCCTCCAACAGCCATCTCTGTCTGTATTACCCATTAATTGTTTCAAAATGGATCTTTTGCCAGTTTTTCTTGAACAGTGTTCCTCTTCCTTCCTCAGCCACAGATATTGTCCATTTCATCCAATCACGCCATCCTTAACCCTTTCCTCTTTTACTAATCTCCACTTTACTTCAATTGCTCCCCTTCTTTACCCTTTTTAACTGCCATACTATCCTATAATGCTCTATAACCTTTGACATTAACACATTTTTTCCTAATCATTAACTCCTTTTTAGCCTTTTTGCTGCAATACTTTACCATAGTGCTATATGACCTTTGATATCTAGCACATTTTTGTTTTTAACCATTAACCTCTCTCAAAATGACATCCCAGACCCCGTCCCCCCTTCCTCTACTGCCGCTGCCCCCCATCACACGCACATCTCAGGGACAGTCCCCATAACTTGAGAGATGGATTGTATTGTCTCATGATGTGTGAAAGACAGAAAGATTTCTATTAAATTTCTTCCTTAAACTTGATTTTATTGTTTCAGGCAGCTGAAGTGTATGTTCATATGCTCCAACACAAGGGAGCTGTGCCGTCCTTCGTATCAGGACTACCAACTCTTCTCATCAGATATCTCAAGCTGTCGCCAAGTCATGTCTTTTTCTCACATGTTCGGCAGGAATGTTCAGAGGTTGGTGACTGCAGCCTAAAATTAGTAGCTTTTATATGTTGTGCAATAATTTCTGTAATCTTTTACCAGTAATGATATCAATTATTTGAGAATAGTGATATGTCAGTGTTGCATTAAACATCAAAAGAAAAAAGAAATTACATTAATTGAAGTTGTTGTAAAAATTATTCCAGAATGATGAATTAGTGTGGTTTGAGCGACCTTTGCCATCACACCTAGGTGAGGGCCTGGCTCGCAATGTGATGTACCTCAGAGAACTCCGTCTGGAATTGCTTGATCTTATTCTGGTGGACCTTAATCAAGTGACAAATCTATACCTTGGCTCACTACGCGATAAGGACTCTGTCACAATTAGTAATGTAAGTCTTAAAAAATAACATTTTTCTTTTGTTACACAGTATGAATGTTGCAGAAATCTGTTGAAGTTGTTACTGTAAGCTTTCATTGTTTGTATATTTGTCTCTTCACATTATCAATTTAATCCCCAAGACACTAGAATTCTTGCAGCTCTTTCCCTCTTCTTTGTTCGTAACTCAATACATGTCTGTGTACATCTTCAGGGTAAAAGTTATTGCGTTGTCTTCTTATATCCTGCTATAGTTAAACTAAACGTGTATTAGGACACATTGTTATGTGGGAGGAGTATCCATTGACTTGATAGCATGGGAAAAGCTTTACAGTTTGTAGTCTGGTCTAAAAAGAGTATCCATGTTTTTAGATTTGCATTCAAATGTTAAACCATTTCAATAATTTTGTGTACCAAAAACATGTTATTTTACATGTGGCTGAATTTTCTCTTTTTCAGTTGGAGCTGCATGTCGTGCCGGCAGAAGTCCAGAAACTCGGAAAGCGCACCATAAGCAATTGTGTGGTTGATCACGATCCCTATGTACACTGTTCACGAGATGCAATTAAGATTGTGCCTCAGAAAAAGTATTGATTTACTTATGTTGGTGTTATTTATGTCAAATAGCTGAAGATTATATACTTTTTCATTAATAAAGTGAACCAACTGTTACTCCAATATACTGTCAAAAATACGTTTGTTTCTTTTAAGGTGGTTGTGAACCACATTCAGATGTGCCGAGTGCCTCTTATATTACTTTTGTTCTTATTACCTTTACAAAGAAAGTGGTTTTGGGAGAAAATTGAAATCCACTTTTAGCAGTTGACATTGTGATTTCAGTTATTCATCAAGTCCTTCCGGCCCAGTGCCAAAGATATAATTCCTGTCAATTTGCACAATATAGAAAGAATAAGTAGATTTTTTATAGATGCTACTTATTGTGTGGATATTTAGTTATTGTTTTTACTGTTGTGATGTTTGTTAAGAATTGAAAAAAAAGTTTTTCTTACATTCCATGTTATATTGATTTAGCTCTTCAGTTTATTTACATGTTAGTGGAATCTTATGAATAATCTGATTTTTTTTTATGTACTGCAAACTGCTAGTCAATTATCTGTTTTGTATGCATTATTCACTCTTAGATTATGTCTTGAGATAAAGATTTGGAAAACTGTATCTACCACAATGGCTCGTAGTTAATAGACTTTGTACTATATTAGAATAAAAGGGTTTATGGATTGGTTGTTTCAAGCAAACATCATTCAGCAAAAAAAAGAATTATATTCACAAAAGCATTTTTATGATTAACTGAACATTTCTAGAAAAAAATGAGCTCAGCAATGAAAATGAAAATCAATATCTGGATTGGCTTAAAGAGGAAAATTAGGTTTGAGTAGTAATCTAAGAAATTCTTCAGATTTCTTCTACAGCCTTCAGCCTTCTGAATAAAATGGGAACACTAGTAAACAAAATATATGGAGAATGTGAACAACTGAACTCGGCTAAAACAAGAGGTGAAGCCATATCATATATATGATTTTTTTTCCTAAATGGAGGGGAGGAGGGTTATGGTGTTTGGGAGGGTCATATTGGTAAATATTTCTATATAAAAATTGTTTGTGTGGTTGATCTCATGTCCCAGAGGACTCTGAATTATGTCATGAAAAAAAGGTGAATGAACATCAATGAATTCCTAAGACAACTATGCACTCATTTAGGAAAATTCTGTTTAGTTTTTTTTTCTGAAAAAAGTGTAAAAAAATTGATTTCAAATCTTTTAAAAATTCGCTGCTGTTGTCTACGCATTTTTGAGAGGTTTACAGATACATAAAAAAATTAATTTGTTAAGACCTATGAGACGAGGGATCAACCAAAGCTTGCAAGAAGAAAACGTTGAAAAACAAGCCAAAAAAAAAAGAGAGAATTTTTTGTATTTTTATTTATGAATCTTTACCATTTCATTGCCGTAGAAACTCCTAATATTTCTCTTTCAGACTCACTTTGTTGTGTAAATATATGATCATAAGTCTCGTGAGTTATAGAAACAAACAAATGAATGTTAAGTTAAGTAAGTTTATTTACCACCCTGGCTAACTGCTCAGGCGTGGGCAATCGTGATTACAGTGTTGCATATATTCACATAAATTCGACAGAGTACAGTATTCTGTGATTACAGTAATTATACATGGTAAAATGGGAATATGTCATACAGCATACAAACGTATATTACGTAAGTTAATCTACCTTTGCCTATGTGTTTACAAAACAGTGTTCTGTGGTGTGTTCTATGATTATAATAGTTTTACATAGTAAAATTAGGATATAGCATGAATATATCTTCCAATGTAT
>NC_091577.1:14141328-14151328 GCF_042767895.1 Penaeus vannamei | reverse complement strand
GCTGCGGTCATTGTACAGCACCGCCTGAAGGAGAGGTGGGGGCTTAGGTCATGGCGCTGGGTTGGGTCTGAGTTTTGTGGAGTGTCTGTATGACTGTGTTAAAGTAAGGGTTTGTATATATCACACGAACCCTTATATGGTATATATATCAACTGCAGATATTTATACCAAATTTATTATTATCTATGATGCAGGTATTGATACCAAAACGCGGGATATATCAGCTATGATGCAGTTATTGATACCAAATAGTGGGTGTTATTATTAATTATGTTACACATATTGATATGAAATAGTGAGATATCGAATTTAACGCAGATATTGAGACCAAATAGTGGGATATATTATGAACTATAATGCAGATATTGATGATATATAGGTCTGGTTAGAAAGTTTGGGTAAGATTTTACATATGATGATTATAAATAGCTGCTGAGTTTTGATTTGGGCGAGAAAAACAAAAATCTAAAAAGACCAAGATACCTAAGGAGTAATATCCCTGGGACGCAGTTTGATAATTATGATAATAGCAACAAAAATAACGATAATGCAGGAAAATACACCTATCGTGGAATATAAGGAATATACATAATATTGAAATGTGAAAACATCCTGATAAGATAGAAAAATGGTGTAATAAGCAGATATATTAACTCAGATAACAAAGTGCTGTCTGGTAAAAAAAAAAAAAACGCTTTTAATTGCCTCTCTCGCAGCTATGTTAAACTCATAATGTTTCGCAACTGTTCCTGAACAATATATTTTCATGTGGACTAGGCCTCATGTAGATAATATGATAATAGCGATGATAACAACGAAATTAAATAAGAATGTCAATAACAATGATAATGAAAAGGATAATGCAACAATAAAAATAATGATAATAACAATAACAATGCTAATAGTGATGTTAGTAATAATAATAACAATATCAATAAAAATGCACATGAATAAATAATCATGGTATTGGCAACAAAGATAATGGCTTCTGGATTGAAAATTCGTCTTTCCAGTCTCGAGTCTTTCGGCAGTATAAAGTACAGAGTTGTACAGGGTGTGCTGTACAGGTTGGTAAAAAGTTATTTTCCTAATGAGCATCCGATGTGGAACCAGATCGCCGTCTACTGGATGAAAATGATAATAAAATAGAATTGGAAATAGATATATATAATGATGAAATGAGATGTGGTTCAAATGAAGTTTTTGATGATTGAAGAAAAAAGAAAGAACATGAGAAAGAAACAAAGAAACAAAGAAAGTGAGAAATAAAAAGAAAAGAAAAAAAAAACAAACAAACAAGAAAGAAATATGAAAAGAAAGAAAAAAAAATCCAGTGTTTTCAAGAAAACTGAATACCCAGGAACAGGAACAGGGGAATAATGATAATAAAGATAATAATAGTTATGTCGTTCTTGTACCTATGACTGTTAAACATTGCTGTAACTGTTAGTAAAGTACTATTTCCGAAATTATTATTATCTTATAACTAACAATTGAAAAAACATACGAGTCCTTGTTGGATGTTTGCTATATGACTTTCTCCAATTATTATGCAAATTAGAGGTAGACTATACAGTAAATAGATGAATAAAAATAACTTGAACGAAGCTTCGAAGCAAGTGGTTTACATGATGATTATTATTTTTTAGATTGATTGATTGTTCTATAAATTGTTTTTATTCTGATAATTGGATGATTAATGAAGTGATTGATTGGTTGACAGATTTGCTAACGGTCAGTTGATTGACATTATTGATTTATTAAGTAATTAACTAATTGTTTGGTTGGCAGATTAATTTATTTATTGTTTTTTTTGTTTTACTGATTGATTAAGTAAATGATTGATTGATTGGTCGACAGATTGATTAGGTGATTGATTAAGTGACTGATTGTTTTATTGACTGACTGACCCTCTTATTGATTGTATTATTGACTGACAGTCTTACGGATTGTTTTATTGACTGACAGTTTTACGGATTGTTTGATTGACTGTCTTATTAATTGCTTTATTAATTGACTATCTTACTGATTGTTTTATCAAGTGACTGTCTTACTGATTGCTTTATTAATTGCCTATCTTATTGTTCCATCAAACGACTGTCTTACTGTCTGTTTTTACTGACTAACTGCCTGGTTTGGCGGCCTTACCTGCGGGGCGTTGGTCGTGACAAGGAAGGCATTCGTGCGACCGGGGTGATCGTAGTCGTGCATGGCAGCGGCCGTGTAGAGTGCCATAAGCTCCAGCGCAGGTAAGTTGGCACCCAGGATGCCATAGGTGTCCTCGGCGGTGAAGCTTTGGCGGTGGATCAGCCGGGGGGAGCCGCAGACCTCATCTGCGGAGGCCGGTTCGGTTAGCGGAACGCCCTCGCTCCCCGTCTATGCATATGTATGTATATACTTATGTACAGGCACACACACACACACACATATATATTTTATATATATATATATATATATATATATATATATATATAATGCAATATAATATAATATATGTGTGTGTGTGTGTGTGTGTGTGTGTGCATGTGTGTGTGTGTGTGTGTGTGTGTGTGTGTGTGTGTGTGTGTGTGTGTGTGTGTGTGTGTGTGTGTGTGTGTGTGTGTGTGTATATATATATATATATATATATATATATATATATATATATATGTATGTATGTATGTATGTATGTATGTGTATGTGTGTGTGTATATGTAATTCATATGTATATTTGCGTATATACATATGAATATATGTATGTATATAGATATGTGTGTACATACATGCACACACACACACACACACACGCATACACATATGTATATATGTATATATATATATAATACACACCCACACACATACATATATCAATATGTAAGTATGTGTATGTGTGCGCACTTACACATATATAATGCGTATCACACACACGCAGTCCTCACCGTGCTTGTCCGTTGGCGAGACCGGTTCCGGAGGCAGCATGATGAAGCCCGGGATCGGTTGGGAAGTGAGGTAGTAGACGGAGTGGAGAACGTCGGAGGCGTGGGTTCTGTTGTGGTCTGCGGAGGGAGGAGAAGAGGAATATGAAAGAAATAGAATAAATAAAGGAAATATGAAAGAGAATATGAATATAAATATATGAAGATAATATGATAATAAAATATGATAATAATAAAGATAAGAAAAAAATATGAAGAGAATAAATAAAGGAAATATGAAAGGTATGACAAGTTTTTTTTTTATATATAAGGAATATAAAAGAAATGTGAAAGGTGTGACAAGTTTTTTTTCTTTTTTTGTGTGGCGGATCTGTTGGTAGTTCGTTTTCAAAGATGATTATTGTTGTTTTTGATATACATATATATATGTGAAAAAAAAATATATATATATATATATAGAGAGAGATAGATAGATAGATAGATAGAGAGAGAGAGAGAGAGAGAGACAGAGAGAGAGAGAGAGAGAGAGAGAGAGAGAGAGAGAGAGAGAGAGAGAGAGAGAGAGAGAGAGAGAGAGAGAGAGAGAGAGAGAGAGAGAGAGAGAGAGAGAGAGAGAGAGAGAGAGAGAGAGAGAGAATGTAAATAGACAGAGGATGAGAAAGAGACAGCGTGAAGGAGAGAGAGAGAGTGAATAAATGTAAGTGAGTAAGAAAGAGATAGATAGATAGATAGATAGATAGAGAAAGAGAGAGAGAGAGAGAGAGAGAGAGAGAGAGAGAGAGAGAGAGAGAGAGAGAGAGAGAGAGAGAGAGAGAGAGAGAGAGAGAGAGAGAGAAAGAGAGAGAGAGAGAGAGAGAGAGAGAGAGAGAAGAGAGAGAGAGAGAGAGAGAGAGAGAGAGAGAGAGAGAGAGAGAGAGAGAGAGAGAGAGAGAAGAGAGAGAGAGAGAGAGAGAGAGAGAGAGAGAGAGAGAGAGAGAGAGAGAGAGAGAGAGAGAGAGAGAGAGAGAGAGAAGGGAAATAGACAGAGGATGAGAAAGAGACAGCGTGAAGGAGAGAGAGAGAGTGAATAAATGCGTAACTGAGTAAGAGAGAGAGAGAGAGAGAGAGAGAGAGAGAGAGAGAGAGAGAGAGAGGGAGAGAGAGAGAGAGAGAGAGAGAGAGAGAGAGAGGGAGAAATTGAGATAGATAGATAGATAGATAGAGAGAGAATGAAAGAAAGAACGAAAGAAAGAAAGAAAGGGATAGAAAGAGAGAGGTAAACAGATATATAGACACAGACAAATAAATAAAGAGAGACAAAGCACTCACAAGGGATTTCTCTGTATCCGAGCTCAAGAGCATGGAAGTAGTTGAGGAATTCCTTCGTCGGTATCTTAAAGGTCTCGAAAAGTCCGACTTCGGAGAACACTTGGTAACAGAGCTGTGGGAAAAATAATTGATTAAGAAAAGAAATGAAGAGAATAGTTTATATTTATTGATTTTTCTGTTTATTATGTATTGATATATCTATTATTATTATATTATTATTAATATATATTATTAATATTATTTGATTCCTTTATTATTTTCTTTAAGGAGGTGTATCTCCAGTGCATACAACAATCTAAAAATATTGTAGCTTGAATTAAGGTTTTCCAAGGCGTGTGACATGTAACAATATGGAAGAGAAAGAAAAGAATAAAATCTAACACGTTTATTTATGAAGATTTTCCCGTTTAATTTTACAGAAGGATATATCAGTCAATGATGATCATCCATTAAAATCTTCCCAGTTTTTTTTTATCCAGATATTAGCGTATTTCACAAAATACTGTCAACCTCTATTCTTCGGAAACCTGCAGTAAATTCTCAGGAAAGGGGTAACTGACAACTCAACCCTGTACTCTGGAGATATCCGATTCGTTTAATTTCTTTAGAGAAATTAAATAAATGAGAAATAAAGTTGCGTTCACATGTTTTCTTGTAGTTTAACAAATACATATATTTCTATCTTTAATTAAAAGGAACAAGGGGAGATGGGACCCGAGGGGAGGAGCAAGGGGAGGGGCGGAGCCAATGGGAGAAGGAGGGGCAAAAGGAGATGTGGTAGCAAGGAGGAGGAGCAAAGGGACGGGCAATGGGAGGAGCAAGGGGAGGGGGTGGAGCCAAAGGGAGGAGCAAGGGGAGAGGTGGAGCCAAAGGGAGGAGCAAGGGGAGAGGTGGAGCCAAAGGGAGGAGGGGCAAAGGAGAGCTAAGGATGTCACGCCCTCACCCCCCCCCCTCCATCCAGCATCTTTGACCCCCTTAATTATCTGAATAAAACGTACCTGACTGAGTATTAAGTTGCCGGCCATATCCTGGAGATCGAAAATTGGATAATCCCACTCCGATATCCGGTTGAGAAGAGGGTTTTCTTGAAGGAGGTCGAGGTCAAAGGTCGCTCCATCTTCTGGTAACACGAAGACGCCGTGAGAAATCACCTGAGGAGAACAGGGGAAAGGGTTAGTGTGTTGGTTATACAGGTAGGTCAGGTTGGGTTGGGTTGGGTTTAGGTTACACTGAATTAAGTTAGGTTGGGTTGGGTTGGGTTGGGGCACTTTGGGTCAGGTTAGGTCAAGTCAAGTCAGGTCAGGTCAAGTCAGGTCAGGTCAGGTCAGGTCAGGTCAGGTTAGGTTAGGTTAAGTTGGGTTGGATTAGGTTCAAGTCTAAGTTCTTTTGGGTTAGGTTAGGTTAGGTTAAGTTGGCTTAGGTTTAGATTTCTTTGGGTCAGGTTAGGTTAGCTAATTTAGGTTAGGTTGAGTTGGCTTGTTAGGTTTAAGTTTAGGTTACTTTGGTTTAGGTTAGACTAGGTTTGGTAGTGTTAACTTTCGGTTATTTGGGTAGGCGGGTAGGTTATACAAATTGATAAATGAGGTAGGTAGGTATGTAGGTGAGTAAATAAATAAATTAATGAATATCAATAATGGTAATGATAGCAATAACAATAATTATTATGATGATAATAATAACAATAACAATAATAAAAAAAATAATAGTGATAGTAACAGTCATGAATATGATGATGCTGACAATGGTAATGATAATAACAATGATAATGATAGTAATAAGAATTATTATAACTATAATCCTTATTCTCATTATTATTATTATTATCATTATTATTATCATTATTATTATTATCATTATTATTATCATAATAATCGTTATTATTATTATTATTATCATTATTATTATTATTATCATTATCATCATTTACTGATGAAAAATATCAGTAAAATGATAATAACAAAAAACAATAATTAGAATAACAACAATGATAATGATAATGACAATAATAATAATGGTAATGATAATAATAATGATAATAATAGTAATACTGATAACAGTAATGATGATAATAATGATAATGATAATAATAATAATAATGATTATGAAAATAAAAGTAAGGTAGTATGAATAATAATTGAAATAATGATAATAATGATAGTAATAAAAACAATTATAAGGATGACAATGATAATAATATCAATAACAACTGTAATAAAAATGACAGATAATAACAATAAAAATCATAATGATAATAACAATAATAACAATGACTATAATTAATATCAGTATTTCTATCATCATTATTATAGTACTCATTATTAATCATGATAACAATAATTGTAATAATACTAAGAATAATCTTAGAATAAAAACAACAGCAATAGTAATTATGATAATAGAGATAACAATGATGATAATGATAAAAAAACAATAATAATGATAATTACAATAACAGTAATAATAATAATTACAATAACAGTAATAATAATAACAATGACAATAATAATGATAATAATAATAATAGTAATAATAATACTGATATATGAAATAATAGCACTATTGATAATGATATTAATGATAATAATAATAATAATAATAACAAAAATAATAATAATAATAATAATAATAATAATAATAATAATAATAATAATAATAATAATAATAATAATAATAATAATAATAATAATAATGATAATAATAATAATGATAATAATGATAATAATAACAATAATAGTAATAGACACAATAATGATAATAACAACAATAATAGTAATTGACACAATAATGATAACAATAAAAATAAAGATAAAATAAGACCAATGATGAAATATTCAAAATAGAAATTACGATTATAACAATGATAGAAAATAGTAATAATGATAATGATAACAATAATGATAATTTTAGTAATACTGAGAAAAATAATGATAATGACAATAATAATGATGATTTTAGTAATATTGATAATAATAATAATGATGATGATGATAATAACAGTAAGGATTATAGTAATGATAATAATGATAATGATGATAATGATAACGATAATGATAATAAAGATGATAATGAGGATAGTAATGATGATAATAATAATATTAATAATAATGATGATGATAATAATAATAATAATAATAACAGTAACGATAATGATAATGATAATGATAATAATAAATATGAATAATATCAATAATCATTGTTGTAATACTAATAACATAATGATAACAATAATAGTAATACTACCACTACTACTCCTGCTACTACTGCTATGACTACTAACGATGATAATGATAATAATATCAATTAATGATTTTAATGATGATTATAATATGAATAATCATAGTAATGCTAAAGATAATAATTAGTCATAACAATAAGTGTATATTGATAAGAATCGTTATTATCTTCATGATCATTATGATAATAAAAACAATGATAATAACGATGGTAAAGAAAATGATAATGGTAATGATAATGATAATAACTATGATAATAATGATGATAATTATAATGATGATAAATAATAACAATAATAATAACAACAAGGATAATAATTATGATAGTAATTATAGTAATGATAATTTATGAAATAAGAAGACCAAGGATACTAATGAAAATAATGATGATAATTATCATTATAATGATAATAGTAATGATAATAATAATAATAATAATAATAATAATAATAATAATGATAATAATGGTAATAATAATAATAATAACAATAATAATAATAATAATAATAATAATGATGATAATAATGGTAATAATAATAATAATAATAATAATGATAATAAAAATGACAGCAATAATAAGAATTATAATACGTACATAAGTAAGTAATGATAATAATAATAGTAATGATATCAATAGTAATAGTAATGATAATAATCATGATGATAACGACAACAACAACAATAATGATAAAAACAATAACAATAATAATAATGATGAGATTAATAATAATAATAATAATAATAATGAAATGGTGATAATAATAACAATAATGATGATGATGATGATGAAAATAATAAAAATTATAATAACAATGATAGTGATAACATATAATAGTAATTATGGTAATGATTATGATGATAATACTGATGAAGATGATGATAACATTAATAATAGTAATGATATTAAGATACTAATAATACTGATAGTAATAATGATAATGATGATGATTGGAATAATAATAAAAGTGATGATATAAAAATAATAATGATAATGAAAATAATAATAATAACAATAATAAAAGGAACTTTAATAAGAATTACACCAACTACTACATTCATAATAATAGTAATAATAATAATAATAATAATGATAATAATAATGATAATAATAATAATAATAATAATAATAATAATAATAATAATAATAATAATAATAATAATAATAATAATAGTAATAATAATAATAATAATAACAATAATAATAATGATGATAATAATAATAGTAATAATAAAAATAGTAACAATACCAATCATGATAATGACGACAAATATGATGATGAAATGATAATAACAATAGTGGTGATGATAATCATAAGGATGATAATGATTGTAGTAATCATAACAATAATGATAATGATAATGATGATAAGGATAGTAAAAATAATAATAATAAATGATAATAACGATAATCATAACAATAATAATAACAATAATGATGATGATAATAATAGCAATAATGATAATAATAATAATAATGGTAATAATAATAATAATGATAATAGTAATAATAATAATAATAATAACAATGATGAATATGTATGCCAATCATAAAAACGATAATAATGAAAGAAACAATAATAATAACGATAACCATAATGATGATAATAATAACAATAATAACAGTATCAATGACATGATAAGGATAACAGTAACGAATAACAACAATAACAACAACAACAACATGATGGTGATAGACATAATAATAATTCCAGTAAAAGAAATTAATGATAATAATGATGGTAACACTTATGGTAATAATGAATAATAATGATAGCAATAATGATGGAAATGATATTAGTAATGGTTATAATAACAATAATAATAATGGCAATAACAATGATTATGATAATGATAATAATAATAATAGTTATAACAATAAAAATAATATAATTATATTGATGCTTATAGAAGAATTATAAGGATATTGGTGATAATGATGATAATAATGATAACAAATAACTATAATATGATAATAATAATAATAGATATCATATAAGAAAGAATGCTACAATATTAATAAAACCAACAGCAGCAGCAAGAACAGAAATAGAAATAATGATAATAATAATAATAATAATTATAATGATAACAATGATAACAATAATGATGATGATGTTAATGATAATAATAATAGTATTAATAATACTAATGATACAAATGATAGCAATAATAGAAAAGATACAACAATAATGATAACAATATAAATGATAGTAATATTCATAATATCAATAATAATGATGATGATAATAGTAACGATAATGATGATGAAAATAATGATACCAACAGTAGTAATAATAATAATGATAATAATAACAATAATATTAACAATAACAGTGATAACAACATGAACAACAAAAATAATAGTAACAATGATAATGATGATAATAATGATGATAATGATAATGATACTACTATTACTACTACTACAACTGCTAATGATGATTTTAATAATAATGCTAATAATAATGATAATAATAATAGTGATGATAATAAAGATGATAATCACAATAATGATAATAATAATGATAATTATGATAATAATAA
>NC_091577.1:14121328-14126328 GCF_042767895.1 Penaeus vannamei | reverse complement strand
CCACCCCACGCTCTCTCTCTCCCACATCCCTCCCCTATCTCTTCTCCTCTTACATCCTTCTTTTCTTCCGCCTCTCTTTTCCTTCCCACTCTTACTCCCACATCCTCCCTCTCTCTTCACCTCTCACATCATTTCCCCAACCTTTCCTACCCCTTCTCCCCCTCCCCCCTCTTTCCCACACCTCCCCTCTCACCCCATTCCCCCATCCTCTCCTTCCCCCTCTCCTATTCCATCTATCCCTCCTATCCCTCTCCCTTTTTTAACGCGGAAAGGGAAAACCTGCAATAGCGAGCACATACACTGCCTCTACCCCTTGCCTCACCGCTGGGACAACCCCAAGCACATAAGAGGAAACGGCCCTAGAAGAGTCAAACGCCAAGGGGTAACTTCGCTATATCTGCATTACTGTAGGTGCCGCGCGTGTGGAACCGAGAGATGGGTTTCTGTTATAGAGTAAAAAAAAAGGTGGGGGGGTGGGGGTCTTTCTCTCTCTCTTGTAAGGAGGGAAGCGCCTCTCGCTCATTCGTCAGGTGGTATATATATATTTTTTGCTTTCTTTCTTTTTATCTTTCTTTCTTTCTTTCTTTTATCTTTCTTTCTCTTTTTTTCTTTATTTCTTGGTGGTATATGTATATTTCTTTCTTTCTTTCTTTCTTTTATCTTTCTCACTTTTCTTTCTTTCTTTCTTTCTTTATTTATTGATTTATTTTGGTGGTGGTGTGTTTATTTGGTATGTTCTGGTGTTCTGGTGGTGACAGTGAAGCAAGGATGGTTGATAATGAAGTGAAATTAATACTATATATATATATATATATATATATATATATATATATATATATATATATATATATATATATATATATATATATATATATATATATATATATATATATATATATATATATAGGATGGTAATCTGGTGGTGATAGTGAAGCGAGGATGGAGTATGGTGAAGTGAGACTGAAATAGAATTGATGGTGTATTCAGGTGATAGTGAAATGAAGGCAACACCTAATATATCGAGGTGAATTTAGGTGATGATAATAAACCGAGGGTAGCGTGTAATGAAATGAAATTGTCACTATATATATGGTAACGTGTTCCGGTGGTGATAGTAAGTCAGAAATGAAGTGTATGGTGAAACAAACACTATAAAACCTGGTGGTGTGTTGAGGTAACGAAAGTGAAGCGAGAGTGGAAGACAGTGAAATGAAATCGAAACACAATAAACCTCACCCCCACCCCTCCCCCACACCCCAGTCCATACCCCCTCCCTCCACTCCCTACCCCGACTGCCCCGTCCCACAAGCCCTGGTCTATACCCTCCTTTCCCCCTACCCCCACCCCCTCCAAGCCCAACCCCTAGTCCATACCCTTCCCCCCAGTCCATAATCCTCCCCCTCCCCCTATCCCCTTACCCCCTCTCACAAGCCCAACCCCTAGTCCATATCCTTCCCCCCTACCCCACCCCACCCCCAGTCCATACCCCTTCCCACTCCCCCTACCCCCTCCCACAAGCCCAACCCCTAGTCCATACCCCTTCCCCCTCCCCCAATCCCCTACCCCTTCTTCCCTCCCCCAATCCCCCATACCCCCTCCCACAAGCCCTAGTCCATACCCTTCCCCTAACCCCCATCCCCCAGTCCATACTCCTTCCCCCTCCCACAACCCCAACCCTAGTCCATACCCCTTCCCATTCCTCCTACCCCCTCCCACAAGCCCATACCCTTCCCCCCTCCCCCTCCCACAAGCCCATATCCTTCCCTCCTCTCCCTACCCCCTCCCACAAGCCCATACCCTTCCCCCCTCCCCCCTCCCACAAGCCCATACCCTTCCCCCCTCCCCCCTAGTGCCCCAACCCTAGGCCATACCCTTCCCCCCTACCCCCTCTCCAACAAGCCCATACCCTTCCCCCTCCCTCTAGTCCACAAGCCCATACCCTTCCCCCCTCCCCCCTCCCACAAGCCCATACCCTTCCCCCCTCCCCCCTAGTGCCCCAACCCTAACCCATACCCTTCCCCCATCCCCCTACCCTCTCCCACAAGCCCATACCCTTCCCCCCTCGCCCCTCCCCCCTCCCACAACCCCAACCCTCGCCCATACCCTTCCCCCCTCCCCCCTCCCCCTCCCTCTAGTCCACAAGCCCATACCCTTCCCCCCTACCCCCTACCACAAGCCCATACCCTTCCCTCCTCTCCCACAACCCCAACCCTCGTCCATACCCTTCCCCCCTCCCCCCTCCCACAACCCAAACCCTAACCCATACCCTTCCCCCCTACTCCCCCTCCCCCCTCCCACAAGCCCATACCCTTCCTCCCTCCCCCCTACCCCCTCCAACAAGCCCATACCCTTCCCCCCTCCCCCCTCCCCCTTCCCACAACCCCAACCCTAGTCCATATCCCTTCACCCTCCTCCTACCCCCCTACCCCCTCTCCAACAAGCCCATACCCTTCCCCCTCCCTCTAGTCCACAAGCCCATACCCTTCCCCCCTACCCCCCTCCAACAAGCCCAACCCCTAGTCCATACCCTTCCCCCCTCCCCCCTTCCACTAGCCCTTATCCTTCCCCCCTCCCCCCTCCCAAAACCCTAACCCTCGCCCATACCCTTCCCCCCTCCCACAAGCCCATACCCTTCCCCCCTCCCCCCTACCCCTTCCTACAAGCCCATACCCTTCCCCCCTCCCCCCTCCCACAAGCCCATACCCCTTCCCCCTCCCACAACCCCAACCCTAGCCCATACCCTCCCCCAACCCCCCCTACCCCCTCCCACAACATCCCTCGCCCATACCCTTCCCCCCTCCCCCCTACCCCCTCCAACAAGCCCAACCCTCGCCCATACTCTTCCCCCCTCCCCCCTCCCACAAGCCCATACCCTTCCCCCCTCCCACAAGCCCATACCTTTCCTCCCTCCCCCCTCCCACAAGCCCATACCCTTCCCCCATCCCCCCTCCCACAACCCCATCCCTCGCCCATGCCCTTCCCCCCTCCCCCAATCCCCCTTCCCCCTCCCCCAATCCCCCCTACCCCCTCCAACAAGCCCAGCCCTCGCCCATACTCTTCCCCCCCTCCCCCCTCCAACAAGCCCAACCCCTAGTCCATACCCTTCCCCCCTCCCCCCTTCCACTAGCCCTTATCCTTCCCCCTCCCCCCTCCCAAAACCCTAACCCTCGCCCATACCCTTCCCCCCTCCCACAAGCCCATACCCTTCCCCCCTCCCACAAGCCCATACCCTTCCCCCCTCCCCCCTACCCCTTCCTACAAGCCCATACCCTTCCCCCCTCCCCCCTCCCACAACCCCAACCCTAGCCCATACCCTCCCCCAACCCCCCCTACCCCCTCCCACAACCCCATCCCTCGCCCATGCCCTTCCCCCCTCCCCCCTACCCCCTCCAACAAGCCCAACCCTCGCCCATACCCTTCCTCCATCCCCCCTCCCACAAGCCCTTACCCTTCCCCCCTCCCCCCTCCCCCCTCCCACAACCCCATCCCTCGCCCATGCCCTTCCCCCCTCCCCCCTCCCACAAGCCCATACCATTCCCCCATCCCCCCTACCCCCTCCAACAAGCCCAGCCCTCGCCCATACTCTTCCCCCCTCCCCCCTCCCAAAACCCCAACCCTTCCCCCTCCCCCAATCCCCCCTACCCCCTCCCACAACCCCAACCCTAGCCCATACCCTTCCCCCCTCCCCCTCCCCCCTTCCACAAGCCCATACCCTTCCCCCTCCCCCTCCCCCCCTAGTCCACTGCCCCACCACTCAAGGAGCCTGCGGCGATGAGAGAGGAAATTCGTAGTGTCGATATGCAACTAATTCTCTCCCTAATCGACGTTTGGCAACCGCCGCCGCCGCTGCCAGTAATCATGGGGAAGCGCCCTGTCATGTCATGTGACAGGTGGCGTCATGTCACGGGGAATTGCCTGTCAGACTTGTTTGTGAAGACTAGGCACGCGGTTGCATTTTTCCTTTTTATTTTTTTCCTTTTATGTTTTTTTTCTACTGTTTATTTACTATTGCTGTTATCATTACTATTACTATTATCATTCTTGTTATCATTATCATCATCATCATTACCATAATTGTTACTTTCGCTATCATCATTACCATTTGTATTATCATAATTACTATCATTGTTATTATTATGATCGCTGTTATTATCATTACTACTGTCATCATCATTATTATTATTACTATCATTATAATTAATATTACGGTTGTTTTTGTCGCTATTGTTATTATTGTCATGATTCTTAAGATGGTATTTACTTTATATTATTTTATAAAAGCTGTGGATAGATGTCGTTTCTTTATTTGTCTTTATTGATTATTTTTAAAAATCGAAATTTGTGTGGATGGATGGAAAGGTAAACAGAACAGATAGATTCTTTCGCTTAAGAAAATGGCTATCTATCTATCTATGTGTGTATTTTTTTCCTTTCTTTTTTCCTTTTTTGATGTATAAAGGTGAAACGAAACTAGCTTTTTGTATCTATGAGTATGTATATATATATATATATATATATTTTTTTTTTTCTCTCTTTCTTTCTTTTTCTTTTTTGATTTATTAAGGTGAGACGAAACCAGCTATTGGTATCTATGTGTATGTATATATATGTATATATATTTTTCTCTCTTTCTTTCTTTTTCTTTTTTGATTTATGATGGTGAGACGAAACCAGCTATTAGTATCTATGTGTATGTATACATATATATATATATATATATATATATATATATATATATATATATATATATATATATGTTTTTTTTTCTTTTTCTTTTTTGATGTATAAAGGTGAAACGAAACCAGTTTTTTATATCTGTGTGTATGTATATATATATATATATATATATATATATATATATATATATATATATATGTATATATATATATATATATATATATATATATATATATATATATATATATATATATATATATATATAATTTTTTTTTCTTTTTTTCTTTTTTGATGTATAAAGGTGAAATGAAACCAGTTATTTG
>NC_091577.1:14103828-14106328 GCF_042767895.1 Penaeus vannamei | reverse complement strand
CATTATGGTCTAAGTCCTATTCCTCTCCTTCTTTTCTCTCCCTCTCCTTCTCTAATTCCCTCTGCTTACCCTTCTTCTCCTTCCATAGTCTAATTTATGCTCGTTTACCTTTAACTTTCTCTCTCTCTCTCTCTCTCTCTCTCTCTCTCTCTCTCTCTCTCTCTCTCTCTCTCTCTCTCTCTCTCTCTCTCTCTCTCTCTCTCTCTCTCTCTCTCTCTCCCTCCTTCTTCTCTGTCTCCCTCTTCTCCTTCTCCTTTCCCATAGTCTGATCTACATTCTTTTATTTTTTCCTCTCTCTCTCCCCTTCCCTTTCTGCTTCTCCTTCTTCTCCTTCTACCTATTCTCCTCCTTCTTTATAGTCTAATTTATATTCTTTTACCCTTTTTTTTCTCTCTCCTGCTCCTCCCTCTTCTCCTCCCCCTTCTCCCACACAGTCTCCTCCTCCTCTTCCTCGTCCACCAACTAATCCTTAAACTTTTCCACCACTCAGCCACATCCTCATCCACTTCCACACCCTCCTCTACCCTCTCATTTATATCCTCTTCATCCTCATTCTCTTCCACCCTCTTCCTTACCCACTCTTCCCCTACTCATCCACTTCCATGCCATCTCTAACCCTCTTATCCCTCTCATTTGCATCTACGTCTCCTTCCTGGCTCACTCATCCTCATCCACGCCCTACCCAACCCCACTCATCCCCACTCCTTCGCATCCTTATTCACTTCCAGATCCCCTTCTTGCCCCCACTCACTCCCCTTCTCATCCGCATCCTCATCCTCTTCCTGCCCCCACTCTTCCGCATCCTTATCCACTTCCTGTCCCCACTCCTTCCCATTCTCATCCACTTCCAGATCCCCTTCCTGCCCCCACTCACTCCCCTTCTCATCCACTTCCTTGCCCCCACTCCTTCCCACTCATCCACTTCCTCATCCCCTTCCTGTCCCCACTCACCCCCCCCCTTCTCACCCGCATCCCCATCCCCTTCCACATTAGCTCCTCCACCCCCTCCGCAGTTGCCAGTTCGCAGGATCGGTCCCGAAGTCGATGCGAGCGGAGTGGATAAAACGCTCCTCGACCCACAAAAGCTGGAGTGGCTTCATTGACCTTTGCGCGGAGGCAGCGGCTATTTATACAGGGGGCTTGCTTGCTTACGTGCTTGCTGGCTGGGTGGCTTGCTTGGTGGATTGCTGGCTGGGTGGCTTGCTTGGTGGATTGCTGGCTGGGTGGCTTGCCGGGTTGGTTGGTTGTTGGATTGCTGGCTGGGTGGCTTGCCGGGTTGGTTGGTTGGTTGCTTGCTGGATTGCTCGCTGGGTGGCTTACTGGCTTGCTTGCTTGTTGGATTTCTGGCTGGGTTGCTTGCTTGCTTGCTTACTTGCTTGCTTACTTGCTTGCTTACTTGCTTGCTGGATTGCTTACTGGCTTGCTGGCTAGGTGGCTTGCTTGCTTACGGGCTTGCTGGATTGCTGGCTGGGTGGCTTATTTGCTTGCTGGCTGGGTGGCTTACTGGCAAGGTGGCTGGGTGGCTTGCTTGCTTGCTTGTTGGATTGCTTGCTGGGTGGCTTGCTTGCTTGCTGGATTGCTTGCTTGCTTACTTGCTTGCTGGCTGGGTGGCAGGGTGTCTTGCTGGCTTTATAGAAGGGGGGGGGGGGGCGGGGAAGGTTTGTTTTCTCTCTGTCTCTGTTTCTTTCTTTCTTTTTCTGTATATCTCTATTTCTCATCCTCTCTTTTTCACTTCACTTCCTTAATTCCTTCCTTCCTTCCTTGCTTCCTCCCTCCCTTCCTTCCTTCCAACTTCCCTCTCTCCCTCCCTCCCTCCTTTCCTTCCTTCCAACCTCCCTTTCTCCCTCCCTCCATCCCTTTCTCCCTCCCTCCCTTCCTTCCTTTCTTCCATCCTTACATCCTCCCATCCTACCTCCTTTCCTCCCTTCCTTCTTCCCTCCCTTCTATCCTTCCTTCTTCCCATCCTACCTGTCTTCCTCCCTTCTCCCGCCCTCCTCTTCTTCTCCTCCCTCCCTCCCTTGCTTCCTCCCTCCCTCCCTTCCTCCCCTTCCTTCCACCCTTCCTCCTTCCTTCCCTTCCTTCCTCCCTCCCTCCCTCCCTTGCTTTTCTTCCTCCCTCCCTCCCCCGCTTCTTCCCTTCTCTCCCTCCATCCCTGTCTTCTTTCCTTAGTCTCCTCCCTCCTACCTTCCTCCCTCCCTTCCTTTCTTCCTCTCCTCCCTTTTCTTTCTTCCTTCCACTACTTCCCTAGTCCCTCCTTCCTACCTTCCTCCCCTCTTCCTTTCCTTTCTCCCTCCCTTCCCTTCCTTCCCTTGCTTCCTTAGTTAGTCCCCTCCCTTCCTACCTTCTTCCCTTCCTTCCCTTCCTTCCTTCCTACCTCCCACATTCCTTTCTTTCTTCCTTCCTCCTTCTCTTCCTGCCCTTAGTCCCTCTCTTCCTACCTTCCTCCCTCCCTCCCTACCTTCCTTCCCTTCCTACCTGACTTCCTCTCTTTCTTTCTCTC
>NC_091577.1:14091328-14096328 GCF_042767895.1 Penaeus vannamei | reverse complement strand
AACAGCAGCAGTAGCAGCAACAGCAGAAGGAGGAGGAAGAAGAAGAGAAAGAGGGGGCGGATGGGGAGGAACAGGAGGAGAAGGAGGAGGGAGAGGAAGGGGAAGAGACACATGCTGGGCTACTCATCACACTCATCACTAGTCATTATCATCTCAGGGTGACACATGGGCCGATTGCAAGGAGGGAGAAGGGGTTGGGGAGGAGGGGAGGAGAGGGAGGGAGAGTAAAAAGGAGAGGGAGTGGGAGAAGGGGAGCAGAGGGAGGGAGAGGGAGAGGGAGTAGGGAGGAAAGGGGGAGGAGGAGAGGGAGGGAGGGGGAAGGAGAGGGGAGGGGGAAGGGGAGAGGGGGAAGGAGAGGGAGAGGGGGAAGGGAAGGGGAGGGAGAAGGGGAAGGGGAAGGTGACAGGGAATGAGAGGGAGAAAGGAGGGGGAAGGGGAATAGGAGGGAGGAGAAAGGAAGGAGAGGAAGGAAGGGAAGGAGAAGGAGATGGAGAAAAGAAGAGGAAGGAGAAGGTGATGGGGAATAGGAAGGGGAAGAAGAGGAGAATGGGAAGGGGATGGAGAGGATGAAGAAGAAGGAGAGGAAGAGGGAGAAGGCGAAAGGGAAAGAGGAAAAGGGAAATGAAAGGGAGGGAAGAGGATAAAATGGAAGGGGAAACGAAAGGAGAAGGAGGAAAGAAAGAGGAAAGAGAGACGGCGATTTTTTTCTCCTTTCTCTCTCTCTCTCTCTCTCTTTTTTCTTTTAATTGTTGATTTTCATATCCGCTTTTTTCGGTTTTCATGACCTGTGTCTTCAATTTTTAATTAGCATTTTAAAAAATCATAATTATTTTTCAATCATTGTCGCTTTATATTTCTTCATCGGACAAATACAGGGTCACCATTTTTTCTTTTTTCAGTTTTTTTTCTTTTTCTTTTTTCTTGTCTCTTTCTTTTTTTTCTTTTCTTTTTCCTTTCTTTTTTTCTTTCTTTTTATTCTTGTTTTCTTTTATTTTTATTTTCTTCTTCCTTTTTCTTTTTTTTTCTTTTCTTTTCTTTTTTCTTTTCTTTTTTCTTGTTTTCTCTTATTCTTATTTTCTTCTTCGTTTCTCTCTCTCTTCTTTTCTTTTCTTTTCCTTTATTTTTTTTTCATTTTTTTCTTTTTTTATGCTCATCACAGGAAGTCCAAGACGCTGATCGCAGGATCCTCATAACATCCTTCCTCATCACTTCAGGATATTCATCACACAATTTTCAGGAAGCTCATCGCACGATTTCGGAATGGGGGCTTTTTTTTTTTTTTTCGTTTTTTTTATTTTTTTTTTTTTTTTTTACGGATAGGAATTATAGGACATCAGCAGAGGACTTCAGATTGATGACTTCGGAATGATGACTTCGTTTGATGACTTCGGAATGATGACTTCGGAATGATGACTTCGGAATGATGACTTCGGAATGATGACTTTAGAATGATGACTTTAGAATGATAACTTCAGAATGGTTACTTTTTGTGGACAGGATGCTGATGTAAGGACATCAGAAAGAGTCTGTGTCATATATATATATATATATATATATATATATATATATATATATATATATATATATATATATATATATATATATATATATATATATATATATATATATATATATATATATATATATATATATATATATATATATATATATATGCGTGTGTTTGTGTGTGTGTGTGTGTGTGTGTGTGTTTGCGCGTGTGTGTATATATGTGTGTGTGTTTGTGTATGTTTGTATGTGTGTGTTTGTGTATGTGTCTGTGTGTTTGAATAATATAATGATGAATGAATATAAAAGAGAAAAGCATATATACACATAGATAGACTGATAAGATAATAATGAATCACTTTGATATAATCATCTGAAAAAAAAAATACATATTCATATATGAATAGATTGATAATATGATGATAAATCCCTTTTGATATGTTTACCTCAAAAAGGAAAAAAAGAAAAGGAAAAGACGAAAATAAGAACAAAGATAAAACTATAAGGAGAGACATGAAGAGAACGAATAAACAACAATTAAAAGGAATATAATCAGTTTACGACAAATTATTTCACAAAAATAAAGATAATAATAATAATAGCAATAATAATGATAGTAATAACAAAACATAATCATAACAATAAGGCTGGTATAATTACGCTTATAAGACCAACATGATTACGACCGTAAAATCACCTGCTAATTAGAGTAAACATGTAATTATAGAATTAGAGTAATTAAAAGAGTAAAATTACACACACACACACATGGAGATGAACGCAACAACAACAACAAAAAAATTATATTACCTATTTGCTTTTCACATTGTCCCTCCCCCTCCCCCTTCTGCCTGCAATATAAACGCAACCTCAAGTTAACCTCAAAATATCAGGATTTTCGTTTTAATTCTTGTATCTTATTCTTCGTTTTGTTTATACCTCGTATATGTTCATTTTATTTCATTATGCTTTATTTTTTTCACTAAATAATCCCTTCATTAATTTTGTTTTATTTCTATTTTTACGAGATTTTATTATACTATATTTTTTCACTATAACCCCTTTATTCATTTTGTTTCAATTCTAATTTCTTATTTTTCTTCCCTTCTATAACTTCATTTTCACTTTCACATTCTCAAGTTCCTTCATGCAAGACATACATGCATAATGAAATAATAATGCAATATAATCAAACACACAATGTACAGAGAAGTGCCATAGAATACGAAATCATAAAACATTATAGTAAAGAAAAATATATACAATGTGCAAAAAAGTATGCCCCAAAAATTACGAAATCATAAAACATTATAGTAAAAAAAAAAAAATACAATGTGCAAAAAAGTATACCCCAAAAATTATGCTGCAGGTAATGAGGCATATTGTGACAACGTCTAGAAATCACGATTGCAATTAAAGGTTTGGTCCTTATTTACACAGCCAAGACCAGCGTGCATGACATCCCATACATGACGCTAAGCCCGTGGCACTGCATGACTCATGGTCCGGTCCGGGTCTTATGGTAGGCGTGGCTAACTGTTTGTGTATTATTTTTTATTCAAATTTCTTTCTTCTTTCTTTTTTCTTCTTGAAATTTCTTTCTTCTTTATTATTTTTTATTCAAATTTCTTGCTTCTTTATCATTTTTTATTCAAATTTCTTGCTTCTTTATTATTTTTTATTCAAATTTCTTTCTTCTTTTTTTTTTCTTCTTTATTGTTTTTTATTCTATTTTTTATTTTTTTTCTTCTTTATTATTCTTTATTCAAATTTCTTTCTTCTTTCTTTTTTTTCTTCTTCTTTGTTGTTTTGTTTTTCTTCTATTTTTTAGAAAAAAAGGAGAAAGAGGAAAATAGACACAGGAAGACACATGAAGATTGACAGATCGATGAACAGACAGAATGTTCGATAGACATATAGATTGATAGGCAGATAGATAAAGAGAGGGAGAGAGATAGAGATATATAGATAGATATAGAGAAAAAATAGCGCGATATGCTTAAGACATTTAGATTCTTGTATACGGATTAACAGCATTCATTGTGTGTGTTTGTGTGTATGTGTGTGTGTATGTGTGTGTGTGTGTATATATATATATATATATATATATATATATATATATATATATATATATATATATATATATATATATATATATATATCCCCAAAAACGTATACATACTTTAAATAATGTAAAGTATGTGTTTATTAAAAACGTACACACATTTTAGCAGCTGATAACTCAATTGATGCCCTTACTGCCCATATTAAACCCACTGGAATGATCAATGATAGCAATCAGACTAAACTTTGAACAGAGGAAATTCATCCTAAAAATGCTACCGGAAGTGTGAAAACGCAATTTGAAGCGAAAAAGACAGTTGAGGAGAGAGTTCCAAACGGATCCACGAACGCGCCTTGCTGTCCCTCGCATTAGAGACAAGGCTGGGGCTCCTCCTCTTGCTTCGTGGCGGTTGGCGAGGGTCGTGGTCTTCCAGAACGCTTTTTTTGGTGGACATTCTGATCAAGTTCCATTGGCTTCAAGCTTTTCTTTAAGTCGAGTGCTGGTAATTCGCGTTACTAGAGAGAGAGAGAGAGAGAGAGAGAGAGAGAGAGAGAGAGAGAGAGAGAGAGAGAGAGAGAGAGAGAGAGAGATAGATAGATAGATAGATAGATAGATAGATAGATAGATAGATAGATAGATAGATAGATAGATAGATAGAGAGAGAGAGAGAGACAGATATATATAGATAGATAGACAGATAGATTGATTGATGGAGAGAGAGAGAGAGAGAGAGAGAGAGAGAGAGAGATAGAGAGAGAGAGAGACAGACAGATATATATAGATAGATAGACAGATAGATAGATAGATTGATTGATAGAGAGAGAGAGAGAGAGAGAGTGAGAGAGAGAGAGAGAGAGAGAGAGAGAGAGAGAGAGAGAGGGAGAGAGAGAGAGAGAGAGAGAGAGAGAGAGAGAGAGAGAGAGGAAAGAGGGGGACTGAGAACAGGATCACAACGCGATTTAAGTAAACACTTCGAGAATAGCCATGGCAAGCTTTGCAATCATGAGCCACCAACGACCCAGGCAAAGTGCAAACACCCCCTCCCCCCCCTCCCCCCCTCCTCCTTTGCAACTTCAAACTTCTTGCAACGAAAGCGATGTGGAATCATTCCCTATCATCACCTCGTCTGCAATGGATGTGCAAATTTTGACAAGGTGGTATAATTATGGATGTACTAGTACAGATGGTTTTTGATACACAGGTAGATAGATAGGTGGATAGATGCACACACAAAGACACGACATCAACATTTATATCTATATACCGATCTGTGAATCTTTTTATTCTAACTCCCTGTCTGAATATCTGATTATTCATATATCAGTATACAGTATAAATCGATCTATCCATCCATATATATATATATATATATATATATATATATATATATATATATATATATATATATATATATATATATATATGTACA
>NC_091577.1:14083828-14086328 GCF_042767895.1 Penaeus vannamei | reverse complement strand
GTAAAAGTGCTAGTGTGACAAGGCCTTTACTGACAGTGAATGCAGTCACGCTAACTGAAAAAAGAATCAGACAGACAACGAAATACAATGATCTTGTTGGTACCTAGCTGTTAACCGTATTTTTTTTTCTTTTCTTTTTTTTACTTTTTTTTTCTTTTTACTTGATGTTATTTGCGCGACGGCACCAAAATTGCTCCATTAGGATGTTTGTCACCCAGATTTTGCACTGGGCGTTGGTGTAATCAGGGACTAAAAGCTTCAGCGCGAGAAGTTTCCAGATTAAAGCTCCTGCACAGCATAAGCTTCAGCAATCGAATCCCAGATCGGTTGGGATCAGCATCGGCACTGGGTTAAGCCCCAACATTCTTCCGTGAGCAGTGAAAATAACAACAGCAATAAAAACAGAAAGATTATCCTGTTAACATAATCTATTTATAACTTAAAGATGGGTTTCAGATACGACTATGCTGTACGATCCAGTGTAAACCCCTGTGTACCATAGATTAGTTTCTATATGTACTAAATGTTTTTATATGTACTCTGGGTTAACGTTCAGTGTTGTACCATAGGTCAGCTTACTGTGCTGTATCTGTATCGTTGGATAGGTTACAGCACAGTAATCCAAGCTATGGTACAGCGCAACACAAGACGTCAGCCTATAGTACATCTACAGACATGTAGTACATATACAAACTAATTCATTGTAAACAGGGATTAGGAAGCTAACCTATAGTACAGATAGAACAAAGTATGACGACCTACCATACACATATAACACAGGAAACCAACCTACAGCCCAGACACAGCACAGCGGTCTACAAGGTTAAACAAACAATCCCTATACGAACCTAAGAAAAAAGAAGCAAAGAAAAAACAAGAAAAGTGAATAAAATATAAGAAAAATAAGAAAGAAAAAACAATAAAATAAAACAAAATAAATACTAAAGAGAGCACCCAGTCCCTCCCAGCACGGCCTCAGACCAGTCCCAGTTTCCCAGTCAGAAGGAGAGTCAGATAATATGCTCGGGCTCCATGGTAGGACCTTCGCTGCCAAGACTCCTCGAGGCCACCTTCTCAGCGCTCCAGTGTTCGTGTCCTTGCCAGGAATACATTATCCTTCGGTCCAAGAGGAAGAAAACACCGGAGGATCCACCAGTTCTTCGTAGGAGGGGGGGGGGGATCAGGTTGGATGGTAGAAAGGGGAGATGATGCTTTCACTGTACGTAATGGTACGGACTTTTTCAGACTTTTTTTTTCTTTTTCGTACAGTGAGTAGTGCTACTTATTTGGATTTCATATGTACACACACACACACACACACACACACACACACACACACACACACACACACACACATATATATATATATATATATATATATATATATATATATATATATATATATATGCATATGTATTTATATATATACATATATCTATACATACTACATATATATACATTTTTCTCTCTTTTTTTCCTTTTCTTCTTTTTTATATCTGTTTCCCTATATATATATATATATATATATATATATATATATATATATATATATATATATATATATATATATATATATATATATATGCATATGTATTTATATATATACATATATCTATACATACTACATATATATACATTTTTTTCTTTTTCTTTCCTTTTCTTCTTTTTTATATCTGTTTCCCTTTATCCTTGCTTTCTATCTTTAACTTACTCTCTTTTTCTTCTTTTCTCTTTCCTCTCTTTTTCTTTTTTCTCTATTTCTTTCGCCGACAGATGAGAACCGTAAGTTATCCGAGGAACATATAAAACCATTTATTGAATCCGTAACTTTCCAAATGTCAAAAACAAGTGAAAGCACTTTATTTATCAATCTCTTTATTTATTTGATTTTTTTTAAAGGTAGGTTGCAACAAGTGGAACATCGAATAACAGTAAAAAATTGTACGTGTTTTTAAGAGTCTTCCGTTGTATCAATTTGATATCAAGGTGGTATTGAAATAAAAAGATTGTTAAGAAGGTTTTTGGTGTTAATATATTTCTCTATGACGCAATTTCAGGTTAAGCGGCGAACAAATTAACTAATAAGTACGTACACACTATGTATATATACATATATGTGTGCGTATGTGTGTACGTGTGTGTGTGTGTGTTTGTGTGTGTGTTTGTGTGTGTGTGTGTGTGTGTGTGTGTGAGTGTGTGTGTGTGTATGTGTGTGTGTGTGTGTGTGTGTGTGTGTGTGTGTGTGTGTGTGTGTGTGTGTGTGTGTGTGTGTGTAGGGTTGTGTGTGTGTATCTGTTGGTGTACATGGATGTATACGTGCATGTGCATATGCATAGATACGTATGCGTATGAATGTACGTGCGTATGGAGTGAAGGGGTGCGCGGGGTAGGGGGGGGGGAGGGGGGAGGGGGTGACTAGGTACGAAGGAGGAGAGAGGAGAAACGGTGAATCACAGAAGTCAAAAAATAGTTTATTGTGACAGCGGCGGCGGCGGCAGAA
>NC_091577.1:14063828-14068828 GCF_042767895.1 Penaeus vannamei | reverse complement strand
CAAAAGAGAAAGATGGGGAAAAAATAAAAAAAGGAAAATAATGAAGTGAAAAATATCCTCTCATAAAATTAAGATTCAAGGGTGCCAAGTAGTAGATAAAAAATAATAATAAGAAAAAAATAAAAAAATAAAAATAAAATGAAAGATGTTATATGTAGTAATGAAACGACCATGGTTTTACCTGGTGATTGAATGTGCATGTATGTATGTGTGTGTGTACGTGTCTGTATGTGTGCGTATGTGTGTGCGCTCATGTGTGTGTCTGTATGTGTGTGCGTGTGTATGTTGATATTGACATACATAACATATACAATAACACTAACTACCATCGACCTTTGATAACGTATTTACATGTACAATTAAATGTTAATTATTTGGCCACATCATTATCAAAGCATTACAGTTCATCTCAAAAAATTCATAAAAAAATTACTAATTACTATTATTTCAGAGGACACTCTCATTCCTTTATCTATCTATTTATCTATTTTTCTTTCGGACTCTCTGACCTCCGAAATAATGAACGTGAAAACTGGACAAAAAAAAAAAAAAAAAAAAAAAAAATGTTAATGAGGGGGTGGCTGTCCATCTGGTAATTGCATATTAGGTCGAGTTTTCTATCTCTTTTTGGTGCAATTTCACCTCGCTGCTTCGGCATAGGCTCGATATTTCGAATGTGTTCTGTGCGCACGAGACAGCAAGACAAATATTTTTTTCTTTTTCTTCTTTTTTTTCTTTTTTTTTACGTACGTACATACGTACGTACATTGATACATACTCATGTGGAGAGAGAGAGAGAGAGAGAGAGAGAAAGAGAGAGAGAGAGAGAGAGAGAGAGAGAGAGAGAGAGAGAGAGAGAGAGAGAGAGAGAGAGAGAGAGAGAGAGAGAGAAAGAAAGAAAGAAAGAAAGAGAGAGCGAACTAGCATCGAGAGAATGTAAGAAAGAGAAAAAAATAATAATACACAAGGATAATAAGAGAAAAAAAAATACATACAGGAGAGAGAGACAGAGTGGGAGAAAAAAACAAGAAGAGCGACAGAGCGAGCGAGCGAGTGAGAGCCGGACGAGGAGAAAGAAGACAAGCTGAGTAAGGCAGAAGCTCTACAAGCTCTCCGCCGAGCCAGTGCTGTAAGACCCGCCACGAAAGCTCTGGTCACGTGACCTCCCCCCTCTGGCTCCTGGGGCTGACTGAAGGCGAGCGGGAAGGCTCTGCGAAATGTTGTGTTTGCGTCTCGTTTCGCTTCTCGCTTTTCTTTTGTTTTTTGTCTTTGTCCTTGTTCTTCTCTTTTCTTTTTGTTGTTTATTTATTAATTTTGATGTTGTGTTAGTGTTGTAATGTAAGGAGTCACTGCGAAATGCAGTGTTTTGGTTTCTGTTCGCTTTTCGCTGTTCTTTTGTTTTTGTACTTTCCTTTCTCCCTGTTTTTTCTTTCTTTCTTCTTTTTTTTCTTCTTATTGTTATTCATCTATATTGATGTTTTTGTCTCGGTTCGATTTTCTTTCGTTTCCTTTTTTTCTCTCTCTCGATCTCTCCCTTTCTTTTCATATTTTATCTATTTATTTCAGTGCTGTTCTGCTTCCGTTCGCTTTTCGCTTTTATTTGTCTATTTATTTTTTCATCTAGTTTATCTATTTTTTCCTTTCTCTCTCTCTCTCTCTCTCTCTCTCTCTCTCTCTCTCTCTCTCTCTCTCTCTCTCTCTCTCTCTCTATGTTTAATTTTCGGTGTTGTTTTCTTTATGAATGATAACAATAAAAATGATAATAATAGTGAGTAATAATGATAATGATAATGAGGAATAAATACATAGATAATGATAGATAAAAAATAAAGAAATAAATGAATAAATAATAGTTGAGATAATTCATTATGATTATTTTTTTTTTACTTCCTATAAATTCATATTTGTGTATAGGCTTACTCATTCATGGATGTGTTTTTGGGAGGAATTAAAATGTATGTACTACATTTACGGTGCATTTACGTACACACACACACACACACACACATAAAAAAAAAAAAAAAAAAAAAAAAAAAAAAAAAAAATATATATATATATATATATATATATATATTCATACATAATATACATCTATCTATCTATCTATCTATCTATCTATCTATCTATCTATCTATCTATCTATCTATCTATCTATCTATCTATCTATCTATCTATCTATATATATATATATATATATATATATATATATATATACATAATATACATCTATCTATCTATCTATCTATCTATCTATATACACATATACATATATATATATATATATATATATATATATATATATATATATATATATATATATATATATATATATATATATATATGCATGTTTGTACATATACATACATATATATAAATATTTATACTTACACATATGCATACACCTGCATCTATACATCCGCATCTAATTGCACGTACATTAGGGTCTGTTTTCCCATTTCCTCATTACGAGAGAAAACCCGAGATGCTTCCTGCGGCTTCTCTCGCCCAAGGAAACTGCCCAAAAGTTCCGACAGCTTGACACTTTTCGGAGACGCCGATGTCTCCAGCACCTTCTCAGGGAGAATGTTAAGGAGGGCGTGGAGGGAAGGGAGGGAGGGAAGGGAGGGAGGGAAGGGTGGGAAGGTTTTGAGGTGGGAGGGAGAGAGGCAGGGAAGGGAGGGAGGGAGCGAGTGGAGGGAGGGAAGGGAGGGAGGGAAGGGAGGGAAGGGAGGGAGGAAAAGGGAGGGGGAAGGTGGAAAAGGTTGTGAGGTGGGAGGGAGGGAAGAGGAAGGGAGGAAGGAAAGGGAGGGAGAGGTGGGAAGGTTTTGAGGTGGGGAGGGAGGGAGGGAGGGAGTGGACGGTGGGAAGGGAAGGAAAGTGGGAAGGTTGTGAGGTGGGAGGGAGGGAGTGAAGGGAGGGAAGGGAGGGAGAGAGGGAGGGAGAATGTTAAGGAGGAAGCGAAGGAGAGAGGAAGGAAAGAAGGGCGTGGAAGGAGGGAAGAAAGGAGGGTGAATATTAAGGAGAGAGTGGAGGATAGGAGGGAGGGGGAAAGAGAGGGAGGATGTGGAAGGAGGGAGGAAAATGCCCAAACGGAGGGACGAGCGTGTGAATCCAATACACTGCTCCCTCCCCTCTCTCTCTTTCATTTTCTCTCTATCCCACTCTTACTCTCCCTCGCTCCATCCCTTCCTCCCTCCCCTCCTCTCTCTCTCTCTCTCTCTCTCTCTCTCTCTCTCTCTCTCTCTCTCTCTCACTCACTCTCTCTCTCTCTCTCTCTCTCTCTCTCTCTCTCTCTCTCTCTCTCTCTCTCTCTCTCTCTCTCTCTCTCTCTCTCCCTCTCTCTCTCTCTCTCTCTCTCTCTCTCTCTCTCTCTCTCTCTCTCTCTCTCTCTCTCTCTCTCTCTCTCTCTCTGTCTCTCTCTCTCTCTCTCTCTCTCTCTCTCTCTCTCTCTCTCTGTGTGTGTGTGTGTGTGTGTATGTGTGTGTGTGTGTGATGTATAGAGCAATGGTAGCCTGCTTGTCTAGCAATGTTGCTGACCTACGTTCGATCTTGCGCGCAGCCAAATAATACAGACAGCATGTCACAGCAAAGAATACCCAATGTAACAAATGGAATCAAAACTAAATCTCATCTAAATCTAATCTCTCTCTTCCATTCATCTATCCACACATCCATCCATCCATACACACACACACACACACACACACACACACACACACACACACACACACATACATCCATCCATCCATCCACACACACACACAGACACACATCCATCCATCCACACACACACACTGATACGTCAGATAACTGGAATACACTGACAGATAAATTATCTCCTCCATCTTGGACCGACCTCGGCGGACCAAACTGACAAGGCCAATGACCTCGTAAAGGGCAAATTGACTGGTCCTCCGTGCATGGCCATGACCCTTTTGCGGCCCGTTAGGAGGAGGTTCGTGTCATCGTGGGGCCAGAACCGAACTGCATTCACTTCTTGCGGAATCATGTGCGAGGGAGAGTTGCAATGCATATGGTAAAAGTGAGGTAGATAGACATACATTTATATATGCATACATGGTCTCTCTCTCTCTCTCTTAATATCTATATCTATATCTATCTATCTATCTATCTATCTATCTATCTATCTATCTATATCTATCTATCTATCTATCTATCTATCTATCTATCTATCTATCTATCTATCTATCTATCTATCTATCTATCTATCTATATATATATATATATATATATATATATATATATATATATATATATATATATATATATATATATATATATGCATTTATTACACACACACATGCACACATATATAATCGAATGTGCGGAAGAAGGGAGAGAGACAGAGAGAGAAAAAAAAAAGAGAGAGAAAGCGAGACAGACAGAGATAGAGAAAGCGAGAGATAGAAAGAAAGAGAAAGAGAGATAGATAGAGAGAGAGAGAGAGAAAGAGAGAGAGAGAGAGAGAGAGTAAGAGAGAGAGAAAGAGAGAGAGAGAGAGAAAGATATAGAGATAGATAGATACATAGAGAGAGTAAGATATAGAGATAGATAGATAGATAGATAGATAGATAGATAGATAGATAGATAGAGAGAGAGAGAGAGAGAGAGAGAGAGAGAGAGAGACTAGCGAGACAGACAGACAAAACCAAAGAAAAACCCAAGAAAACCAAACAAAACCCCATAAACTAAGACCACGAGACAGACACAAGACACAGAGACAGAGAAAGAAAGAGAAACACGATACAGAAAATGGATTCCCAAGACACGATCGCCAAATCCCCAACGCCCGTAAAACGCCCGCAATGGCCGATCACACAGCCACCGATTTGAAAACTCCATGCATCAAGATTTTTTTCTTTTGATTAATTAAGCTGAGGTTCGGCGTGAATGGGGCTATTATTCTTGTTAGTACAAAGCTAACACTGTTGCACAATGCAGGATTTGCAGCTGGCAAGAGCATGGGGAGATGTTTTGGG
>NC_091577.1:14048828-14051328 GCF_042767895.1 Penaeus vannamei | reverse complement strand
GAAAGAGGGAAATAAGGAAAGAGAGAAGAAAGGAGGAGAAGGTTAATGAAAAAGGGAAATAGGGAAAGAGAGAAGAAAGGAGGAGAAGGTTAATGAAAGAGGGAAATAGGGAAAGAGAGAAGAAAGGAGGAGAAGGTTAATGAAAGAGGGAAAAAGGGAAAGAGAGAAGAAAGCAGGAGAAGGTTAATGGGAGAGGGAAATAGGGAAAGAGAGAAGAAAGGAGGAGAAGGTTAATGAAAGAGGGAAATAGGGAAAGAGAGAAGAAAGGAGGAGAAGGTTAATGAAAGAGGGAAATAGGGAAAGAGAGAAGAAAGGAGGAGAAGGTTAATGAAAGAGGGAAATAGGGAAAGAGAGAGGAAAGGAGGAGAAGGGAAATGGGAGGGGGAAATAGGGAAAGAGAGAAGAAAGGAGGAGAAGGATAAAGAAAGAGGGAAATAGGGAAAGAGAGAAGAAAGGAGGAGAAGGTTAATGAAAGAGGGAAATAGGGAAAGAGAGAAGAAAGGAAAAGAAGGTTAATGAAAGAGGGAAATAGGGAAAGAGAGAAGAAAGGAGGAGAAGGTTAATGAAAGAGGGAAATAGGGAAAGAGAGAAGAAAGGAAGAGAAGGTTAATGAAAGAGGGAAATAGGGAAAGAGAGAAGAAAGGAGGAGAAGGTTAATGAAAGAGGGAAATAGGGAAATAGAGAAGAAAGGAGAAGGTTAATGAAAGAGGGAAATAGGGAAAGAGAGAAAGGAGGAGAAGGTTAATGAAAGAGGGAAAGAGGGAAAGAGAGAAGAAAGGAGGAGAAGGGGGTTAACGGAGAGTGAAAAAGGGAAAGAGAGAAGAGAGGAGGAGAGAGTTAATGGAGAGTGAAAGAGGGAAAGGGAGAAAGAGAGAGAAGAAAGGAGAAAGGGGTTAACGGAGACTGAAGGAGGGAAAGAGAGAGAAAAAGAGAAGATATGAGGAGAGGGTTAATGGAGAGTGAAAGAGGGAAAGAGAGAAGAAAGGAGGAGAGGGTTAACGGAGAATGAAAGAAGGAAAGAGAGAAAGAGAGAGAAGAAAGGAGGTGAAGGTTAATGAAAGAGGGAAAGAGAGAGAAAGAGAAGAAAGGAGGAGAAGGGGGTTAACGGGGAGCGAAGGAGGGAAAGAGAGAGAAAGAGAAGAGAGGAGAAGGGGGTTAACGGAGAGCGAAGGAGGGAAAGAGAGAGAAAGAGAAGAGAGGAGGAGAGGGAAAGAGGGAAAGAGAGACCAAAGGAGGAGAAGGGGGTTAACGGAAGGTGAAGGAGGGAAGGGAAAGAGAGAGAAGAAAGGAGAGTGAAAGAGGGAAAGAGGGAAAGAGAGAAGAAAGGAGGAGAAGAAGGTTAACGGAGAGCGAAGGAGGGAAAGAGAGAGAAGAAAGGAGGAGAGGGTTAATGGAGAGTGAAAGAGGGAAAGAGAGAAAGAGAGAGAAGAAAGGAGGAGAGAGTTAACGGAGAGTGAAGAGGGAAAGAGAGAAAAAGAGAAGAAAGGAGAAGATTAACGGCGAGTGAAAAGGGAAAGAGAGAAGAAAGGAGGAGAGGGTTAACGGAGAGTGAAAGAGAGAAAGAGGGAGAGAAGAAAGGAGGAGAAGGGTTTAACGGAGAGTGAAAGAGGGAAAGAGGGAAGAGAGTGAAGAGGAAAAGAGAGAAAAAAAAGAAGAAAGGAGGAGAGGGTTAACGGAGAATGAAAGAGGGAAAGAGGGAGGAGACTGAAGAGAGTAAATAGAGGAGAAGAATGGAGAAGAAAGGAAGAGATGGTTAACAGAGAGTGATGAGGGAAAGAGAGAAAAAGAGAAGAAAGGAGGAGAGGGTTAACGGAGAATGAAAGAGGTGAAGCGTGAAGAGAGGGGAAGAGTGAAAGAGAGAAAGAGGGAAAGAGAGAAGAAAGGAGGAGAGAGTTAACAGAGAGTGAAAAAGGGAGGAGAGTGAAGAGAGGAGAAGAAAGAAGAAAAGAAGAGAGGGTTAACAGAGAATGACAGATGTGAAGCATGAAGAGAGGAGAAGGGGGCTAACGGAGAGTGAAGAGGGAAAGAGAGAAAAAAGAAAAGAAAGGAGAAGGTTAATGGAGAGTGGAAGAAGGAAAGAAAGAAAAAGGGAAGAGAGGAGAAGAGGATTAACGAGAGTGAAGAGAGGAGAGGGAAGTTAACGAAGAGTGAAGAAGGAAAGAGAAAAAAAGGCAAGAAAAAAGAAGAGGATTACCTGAGAGTGAAGAGGGAGGAATAAAAGAGGATTAATACAGACTGAAGACGAAAGAGAGAATAGTGAAATAAAGGTCAACAAGAAGCGAAGAGAGGAGTAAAGGAGAGTGAAGTGGGAAAGAAGAGAGAATGGAGAAGATCGTTCACGGAGAGAGAAGAAAGAAAGATAGAGAGGGGAAAACGGGAAGAATGGAGGAAAGGGCGAACGCAGATGAAGAGGGAAAGAGAGAAGAGAGGAGGAGAGGGTTAATACAGAGTGGAGAGGGAAAGAGAAAATCGTGGAGAGCGGAAGGAGAACATAAGTACA
>NC_091577.1:14041328-14043828 GCF_042767895.1 Penaeus vannamei | reverse complement strand
GAGAGGAGGGGGAGGGGAAGAAAAAGGATTAAGAGAGGGAGAGGGGACGGGACGGGGTAGAGAAAAGTGGAAAGGAAGGGGAAGAGAAAGATGAGAGGGGGGGGGGGGTAGAGAGAAGGGATTGGAGAGGGGTAGAGAGAAGAGATTCAGGGATTCGGGGAATGTTCAGCTCTCCCCTCCCCCTCCTCCTCCTCTTTCTCCTCCTCCCCCTCCTCCTCCTCCTCCTCCTCCTCCTCTTCTTCTTCTTCTTCTTCTTCTTCCTCCTCCTCCTCTTCTTCTTCCTCCTCCTCTTCCTCCTCCTCCTCCTCCTTCTCCTCCTCCTAAGGGTCTCGACTTTACAACTGAATTATCTCCTGAACCCAAACTGCTGTCGTGCGATTGATTCAGCCTTGTGTATATTCGTCATAGGGGCCATTTTCTTCATCTGCATATTAATAGCATCGACGTGGTCTTCGAAAACAATCCGACATTGTGGTATAAAATGGGGGGGGGGTGAGGAGGGGGAGGGGTAGTGTGTGGGGTAAAGGGGGGGGTAGGATAGTGAGAGTGGGGCAAAGGGGGGCATAGGAGGGTGGGGCCGTGGTTGGGGGCATAGGGGGAGGGGGAGCGGGAGGGGACATACATGAGGAGTAAAAGGAAGACTAAAATTACGAAGGAGGAGGGAGAAGGAGTGAGAAGATAAGGGAGAAAAGAAAGAAGGAGAAAAAGAAAGTAGAAGAAGAAGGTAAAAAGAAAATGAAATAAATAGAAGGAGAATGGAAAAGAAAAAAGGAAAGATGGAATAAGAAGAGGAAGAGAAAAAAGGAAGGAGAGAGGGAGGAAGAGGAAGAGAAGAGAAGAAGGAAGAGAAGGAGAGAAGGGGGAAAGGGAAAAAGGTATTTGGAAGAGGAGGAGAGAAAGGGAGGAGGAGGAGAAAGAGGGGAATGGAAGAGAAAAGAGGAAAGAGGAGAAAGAGGGAAAAGGAAGAGAATAAAGGGAAGGGGACGAGAAAGAGCGAAAAGGAAGAGGAAGGACTAAAGCGGAGGAGAAAGAGGTCAAAGGAGGAAAGAAGGAAGAAGATATAGGGAATAAGAAGAGGAGGAGATAGAGAGAAAAGAAAGAAAGAAAGGAGGGAAGAGGAAGAGAGAAGAAGGAAGGGAAAAAAGCGAAAGGAGAAGAAGAGGGAAGAGAGAAGGAGGAAGGAAAGAGCGAAAGAAAGAAGGGAAGAGGAAAGAGAGAAGGAGGAGGGAAAGAGCGAAAGAAAGAAGGTAACAGGAAAGAGAGAAGAAGAAAGGAAAGAGCGAAAGAAAGGAGAGAAGTGGAAAGAGAAACAAAGGAAGGAAAGAGAGAAAGAAAGGATGAAATAGAGAAGAAAGAAGGGAGAGCGAAAGAAAGGAGAGAAATGGAAAGAGAAACGAAGGAAGGAAAGAGCGAAGAAGAAAGGAAAGAACGAAAAAAAGAAAGGAAAGAATGAAAAAAAAAGAAAAGAAGAAAGAGAAAAGAGAGAAAAAGCAAAGAAAAAAAGCAAAGAAAAGAGAGAAGGAGGAAGAAGAAAAAAAGCAAAGAAAAGAAAAAAAAGAAGAGAAAATGGAACTTTAATACGACGTTCATGGAAAACACAACGGGGACGGGTGACGCAGATCCCAAGGACACAATGCTTTAGGATCCCCAGGCAGCGGTGACGTCATTGTGAGGGGGGGAAGGGGAGGAGAGAGGGGGAAGGGGAGGAGGGGAGGAGGAAGGGGGAGGAGAGAGGGGAAGGGGGAGGAGTGAGGTGGAGAGGGGGAGGAGAGAGGGGAAGGGGAGGAGTGAGGGGGAAGAGAAAGACTGGAGGGGAGGGGGGAGGGAGGGGAGAGGGGGAAGAGAAGACTGGAGGGGAGGGGAGGGGAGAAGGAGAGGAGTGAGGGGAGAGGGAAGGGGAGGAGAGAGAGGGGATGGGGAGAGAGAAAAGGATAGATGGAGGGGAGAGGGGAGGAGTGGGGGAAGGATAGAGGGAGGGGGGAGGGGAGGAGTGAGGGGGAAGAGAAAGACTGAAGGGAAGGGGAGGGGAGGAGAGGACGGGAGAGGGAAGAGGAAGGGGAGGTATGAGGGGAAGGGGGAGAGAAAGAATAGAGGGAGGGGAGAGGGGAGGAGTGAGGGGGAAGGGAAAGACTGGAGGGGAAGAGGGGAGGGGAGGGAGGGGAAGAGGAAGAGGGGGAGAGAGGGGAGGGGGGAGAGAAAAGGATAGAGGGAGGGGAGAGGGGAGGAGAGAAGGGAGAGGGGAGGAGAGAAGGGAGGGGGGGAAGTGAAAGGATAGAGGGAGGGGGAGGGGAGGAGTGAGGGGGAAGAGAAACACTGGAGGAGAGGAAGGGAGGGGGAGAGGGGAGGAGTGAGGGGAGAGGGGAAGAGAAAGGATAGAGGGGAGGGGTGGAGTGAGGGGAGAGGGGAAGAGAAAGACTGGAGGGGAGGGGAGGGGAGGGGAGGGGAGGGGAGGAGGGGGAAGGGGAGGAGAGAAGGGAGGGGGGAAGTGAAAGGATAGAGG
>NC_091577.1:14020050-14022550 GCF_042767895.1 Penaeus vannamei | reverse complement strand
ATATATATATATATATATATATATATATATATATATATTTTTTTTTCCTTTCTTTCTTTCTTTTTTCTTTCTTTCTGTCTTTTTTTTCTTTCTTTTCTTTCTTTCTCTAGTTGGTAAAGAACACGGTAGATCTTTGTCTATTTCTACGGCATTTAAGTGTAAACCCGAGGGAAGATAACAGGGGATTTAATTTTCCTTGATCATTTTGTTAATCATTCGTAACCAAATCATGTAGGCCAACTGGAGCCAAAGTTATGAGTATATCCGTTTTTTCATATGTACACGCACATGTAGAAACACACTCATGGCAAATAGCTTAGGCGTTGCTCTTTCGGTCAATTAATCCATGTTTTCTCATGTGATGACAACTGTCTTTTACCGATAAGAGCTGATAACACTTGTAAACTCTCTTTATTGCTGACTGATGATGTGCAGCGTTTCCTTAAACATGTTTTGGTGACTGCGGCCAATCAGAGGTTAGACTCTGGGAGGACAATGGTAAATAAAACATTCAAACACTTGTATATATTTACTAGACAATACAGTGAATTTGCAATGCATTTAGAAAAGAAATTGCATTGTGCCAGATGGGGGACGGCTGGTAGGATGTTAATCAGCATGGGTTTGAAAGGGGAGTAAGCAGCGTCTTGAGGTTCCTCTCACCGAACCCATCATCGCCAGACCGCATATATACTGGCGTTGAGTTTATCCCGAACGGTGCAGTCCCGCCAGGCCAAGAAACGCTCGCCTCGCACTTCATTTTCCGTCTTCGGCTGGGATGTCTACCTCATCCTTGAGCGGTGATTTTCCCACAGCCCCATGGAGAGGGGATGAATTCCACCCTGCCATTAACTACACTGCAATTGGATGGGTCTGGCTGTCATCCTAGTGGCGCTGATTCTCCAAAACAGTTCCTCCAGGAGCTGAAGATGCTCATCCCAAGTAGCGGAGTGGATGATGATACCATGTACCTTTTGATATATGCCATCGCCCTCAGCAGGATCTTGATGGCCTGAACAAATGTAGCCATTTCGAAAAGCATCCTTAGAAATTCATACTGCCTTTCTTTCACGTAGGCAGTCTTGGGGTCATCATCACCGGTATGTGCCAGTGTCCCTTGGAAAAGTACCTGGTTCTACCCCACTAACCTGTGTAGTAAATCGTCCATGGTGCTGTTGTTTGTTTAGCTGTTGATCCACCTTAATCTGGCCAAACATGCTTATATCCCTCCGGTCGAGGGCCTACAGATCTCTCATGGTGGTATTCTCGCTGTTGTCCTCCTCTCACTCAATTACTGCAGCTGTGCTTTTCCCAATGACCTGGGGGGGGGGGGGGGGAGTCCGTGTTTTGTTCATCCTTGGTGAGAGTCAGCTGTTGGCTGACTGCCGGGTCTTCCTACCTGGCACTTCCTATAAGGGCTTTGGGTTGGAAGGTCTTAAGTTTGTTACCAACTTTTGGCTGGAATACAGGCGGGGTCCCTCCCACTTCACCAACAGCTCATTGCGGGTAACATGCATACATATTATCATTAATATTATAGTGAGCTATATAAAGAGCCACACTGAAAAAATCGAAATTTATACCACCAAAGGTGTCAGTGCAGGTCAAGATACAGTTGAGAAAGAATGAAAGAATAGAAAGTCAGCTATTTGCGTAAGAAAAACATGTTAGCTAATCTTTTGAACTTATCAAGACTCGGAGAAGTTACAATCTCTGAAGGCAATCTATTCCAAAGTCTACAAATAGCAATAAAAAGGCATCTAGAAAACTGACTTGTAGACGATCGACTTACATCAAATGTCATTGAATTGAGGGTCATAAAACTTCTTGTAATTCTTGCAGGTTGATGAAAATCAAGTAAAAACTTATAGAGGGGATGTGAATTATCGGTTACAATCTTGTATAAGGCTGAAAGAGCCCCAATAACTCTACGATGTCCAATGTCCAAATTTAAGTCAGACAGGAGAAATTTAATGGAATTAAAAGAACGATCAAGCAGTTTTAAGTGTGAGTCTGCAGCAGATAACCACACAGGAGAACAATACTCAATATGAGGCAAAATAAAAAAAGCACCTACGTGTAATGTTGACATCTTCATAGATTTTCTTGCACTTGCGAATGATACCTAACTTTGATGACATTACCCGAGCCTAATATGCATTTCAACATGTGGTATGTAATGCCACATCACATATCGCTTGTATATAAGATAAAGAGCAAAGGGCCAAGAACACTACCCTAAGGAACCCCAGAAGACACACGGGAATACTAGCTAAAACTACCATCAACATCAACACGCTGCTGCCTACCAGTTAAAAATTTAGTTAGAATACTTAAAACTTTACCACCAACACCAAAAGACTGTAACTTAAAAATTAAACTCATATGATTAACAGTGTCAAAAGCTGCACTAAAATCCAGCGAGATAAGCCTTGACACATGACCCTTACCTAAAGCAGACTGCATTTCATGCACCAACATAAGCAGTGCATCATTACAG
>NC_091577.1:13997550-14012550 GCF_042767895.1 Penaeus vannamei | reverse complement strand
ATGTCCTTGTTTCCGTCAGCCAAATTATCAATATTTCTTGCATGTTGCCCAAGGTGGGATTTGAATTCGTTCTCCTTTATCGTTTTTGCAAGCTGTGTCTTAATTTCTTCCTTTGTGGGCTTGATGTCTTTTTTCATTTTTTTCCCATTTTATTTACGGTTTCCTTTACCTTTGATACATCAGCATATGTAGCTGTCATCTTTTTAGCTTCTTCCATCACCTGCGCTTGGCTGCTTCACAAATTACTTTCGATCTGTTTGACAGTTTCTTGCACTTTAAGAACCTCCTCGACTTTTTTCTGTAGATTTTTTGCTTCGGTTTCACTACCGTTGCCAATTTTGGTTTCAACTTCTTCTAACTTTTCCTTTAGTTCTTTAATTTTCAGTTCAGATTTTTGCATATTTTCCATATGTGTTTCTACACACGTTTTAAACAGTTCCTTCAGATTCACATTCTCTTCACGTATTTTGAGGCATTCTGCCACCAGGTTGCCAACCTTGGCTTCAAGAGCCTCAAGTCTGACTGCTGCTTCTGCTAACCTCATTTTTCTCGTCTGATCTCAAGTGTTCCTCATTAAATAAACAAAAAACAGAGCTGTGCGCACGTTAGTTGTCTCTAGGCGCAGGATTCGCATGGTGTGTGTGTGCATATATATATATATATATATATATATATATATATATATATATACACATCTATCCATCTCTCTCTCTCTCTCTCTCTCTCTCTCTCTCTCTCTCTCTCTCTCTCTCTCTATATATATATATATATATATATATATATATATATATATATATATATACACACACACACATCTATCCATCTATCTATCTATATATGCACACACACACACACACACACACACACACACATGTATGTATGAATGCATGTGTGTGCGGGGGGGGGGGGGGTGAGGGCGTGCGTGTACATGTGATATGTACCATACTGTAAAGTAAATAGAGAGAAAAAGAAAGGAATAGAGAAAGAAAGAAAGGAAAAAAGAACGAAATAAATAAAGAAAAAAGAAAGAAAGAAAAAGTAGGTTTGTATGTGTGTATGGTAAGGGTCACTGATAAAAATATCTATATGCAGTACATACTTTAACTTATCAGTTAAGTATATGAAGCAACAAACAGAAATTTAATTAAAAGCTTCAAAACACTTCAAAACAATATATGTATACACACAAACAAAAAGTAATGTAATAACAAATGTTTGTCTGAAAATTGGTTATCTACTGAAATATACTTGTTATATAAAATGTTGATAAATCAATCAATAAATGAGATCAAAGTAATGGCATAAATTTAATTGAAGCTAGTAACTGTTCAACAATAGGAGAATGACTAGTCTACCTTCAGAATACTGATAACAAAATGGATTAATTCTCTGTGTTGTGTATGAAATCATTTTTTCAAGAATGAATATCATTATTCAACATAAATATTGGCTCTTGATGTCCATCGAGCCCAGCCTTTAGAGAGATCTCGCCAAAAATTAGATTTTCATTCTAACTGAAAAGAATGACATTCAATTTTGAATATAAAGAGATGAGCACGAGACCTATAGGAGAGAGGAAAAATGTATCTTCTTCTTCTTCTTCCTTCATTTCTAGAGCTGAGAGCTTGAGACTGTAAAGAAAATATTTTATCGCTTTGAGTGTTGTCACTGATTTGTTTACATAAAGTGTCCGTTTCCGATGTAGAGTTAAAAGTTTACTTCTTTCATTATGTCTTACCATTATGGTTTGATGATAAAGTTTAATATACTTAAGGTGACCCATTAAATACAATATTCTGAAATTATCATGAATGTATATTATCAAAGTAAATTATAGGAAAAAATCTTCATAATTTCTTTCAAGAAACTCCAACGCTTTGCGACGGTTGTAGGGGCCTTATATATTTTTTTCTTTGTTTTGTTTTTCTGCGTCACATATGCATTTTATCCTTCCTTATTCAGAAGTAGGTAAACCTAATTTAGAATATAATTAATATTATCAAGTTGGCAAACCTACTGTAGAATATAACTATCAAATAAACTCGTAATAAAGTATGAAAACTCGGGATGAAATATAAATGAAAATATCATTAGCCCTCCAGCAAAGTTCATATTTACCTAAATATGCATTCAGCGTATCTATCATGACATCAGAATGTTTAATGACAATTTGATAAACTATGATACAGATATCCTATAAAAAAAATGAAAGGACATCCTTATAGCTAAAAGAAAGATAATACCTAAAAGAACTCTTACAAGAACGCCAACAAAACACCCGCAATACGCGCCAAAATTTCTTCTTCGGGGACTACAAAATCACGAAAAAATCACTATTTTCTTCTCCTTTCTTTAGTTGACTGTGTAGAAATTACAACAGAAGCGTGAAAATAAACACACAAGGTAAATTAGTGAGTGATATATATGGTGTTTGTATTACTTATGTATTATTCTCAATTGTTTTCATCATTTGGTTTTGTGTTTAACGACGATACTGTTTCGTATCATAATATTTTTGGTATTAGAAACTCATCATTAATATTTTATGTGTGGAAAATGATTATATTTGAGAAATGGCTAAGCTTATGTGCTATTTCATTTATGTGTATGATGAATATAAATAGATCTAATTATAATTGGACTATGCAGAGATAATAATCAGAGACTTAAAAAAATATTTTTTGTAGAGTAAATGTAAGCTCACTACTTCATATTAAAGTCTGTGGAATTATAGCCTTTCAATATCTCTGCGAAATTATCATCTAATTTAGATATTTATTTTCAATGATTTATAGGTGAAGAAACCAAGCCAGAAGTAGATCAATCAAGAAATAAACGATGGAGATGGACATAGAGGAGATGTTTGGCATCCGTCCAGCTGAGAGCGAAAGGGGCTCGGCATCGGAAGCTGAGGAGGATGAGGATGACGACACAGGAGAAAACAACCCAATGGATGAAGCTATCGAAGTGCCGGAACCAGGTACTGAGTGGTGTAGTTTGTGTCACTTTTAGCTGCCGTGTTTTATGGTTTGGTTGTTTGCATTGTTATTAGTACTAGTTCCAGGTCTTTTCCTGATAGATTCAGGATTGAGTAAAAATATATGTGTTTAGGGGTATTTAGATACAATACATAGGCAATGATATGATATAAACCTTGAAAGAAAATCTATCTGTCTGTATATCTATCTAAATTTATATCTGTGTATGCATATTTATGTACAAATTAGCTGCAATAAGTCATGCTCAGTGAGATTAGGTGCCCAAATACTTCTCTGGTGTTTGGGAATTTGAGCCTCTCTGTTACTTTAATGATTGGGACCCCTTCTATTCCTAACACAAATAGGGAGGTGATATAGAGTAGCTACCTGTAGGTTAAGGCCATGTGTCATTTGATGTGTGCCCTCCTTATGTATTATATTATAATGGCTGTATGCTTAAAGAAATTGTGTAACGCAAATCATTGTAGGAAGACTTTAACCTAATTTTAGGACAGTTAGTTTCAAAACTGCAATAGTTTTTGTGCTTCAAAGCACATGGCCATAAGTCTTGCATATTGATTTTCAACTGGAAAATGGATCCAGAAAGTTATTCTTACTATATATCTGCTCTTGTTATAGATTTTTGTTAGAAATTATTTTTTTTATGTTAGATGATTACTAGGTGTATGCATCAACATATCTCACAAAGCTGCTTATTTACCAGTGTGTTAATATTACATTAAACTTTCAGGTCAACAGGCGAAAGCAGAACCCGTCAAACCAAAGAGAGTTGTAAAAAACCCACAGCCGAAACTGGATGTGCATCGGTATGTGGTCAGTTGTGTGCATTATGTTCATATTAGGTTGAATTTGGTTACATAATTACAATTTGTTATATTTAAAGAGAGTAACAGCTTGTATTATTGGAAAATGACATACTGTAGTTTATTTAATTATATTTTTAGCTATAAGAGATAGACGATAGACCTAGGCAGATTGGCTAGCTAGCTGGCTGGCTTTCTGGCAGGTTGACTGTGTGGCTAACTGACTTGACTGACTGACTGTCTTGACTGACTGCCTGACTGACTGACTGACTGACTGACTAATATGCAAAAATAGACTGACAAAGATAGCACATATAGATTGCTGTGAATGCTGTTTGCGCATCGTGAAGTGCATGTTTGTTTCTTTTTCTTTTTTTTTTGCGGGAAAAAGAAGTGCAAAGGAGGGGAAACCGAGGAGAGATGGTTGAATATGGATGGAGATGGATGCATGCATAGATGTTGTGCTGAAGAGACTGCATTTTTTAGCGCACATAAAGAGTATCACACCCTAGCTATCCTCATGCCACCTTCCTAGTGCTGTACTGCATCGATGAGTGTTGTGTTTTAGTTATCAACAGCAGAAAGACATTGTAAGAGTTAGTGACCAGCACTGCCTTTGACTCTCGTAGTGGCGCTGTGATGTATAGAGTGGAATAAAGGGAAAATAGTGAAGTACCATCTTTTTCTCACCCATGCCACACTGTTGTAAGGAGGAATTTGCAACAGTTAGTGTCAGGAGTGGGATCCACATTTGTTATTGAAGAATAATAGTGATCTTGTGCGTGAACTGGTGGCGAAGGTAATGAGAAATGGCAGACCAGGGCGAAGGTGAGCAGTTTTCGCTTGCAGACATCATGGCTGCTATTCAGAAGGTAGAAGAAAGGAAAGCAGTGAGAGAAAAATTAGAACTGTGAAAGAAGAAAGTGCGGTGGTAAGGGAAGAAGTTCGTGGGCAGATAGAGGCCACAACTTGCAAAGTGTTAGATGAAATGAATGTGTTGAGGAAGGAGTACAGTGAGCAAACGGCCCAGATAATTGCAAGCCAGATGCGCATCATGAAGAAGCAGATGAAGGAGATTTGCTAAGAAGTGTGTAAGATCCATGAGGAAGTGAGTTTCAGAAAGACCAAAAACACTGGATAGATGACACTCAGTGTAGACTTACAGGTGTGGAGCAGAGCATGCAGTATGTAGAAGGGAGTTGGTTTAACCTGAAAGAAGAAGTGAAGCAAGAAATTCGCACACTCCAAGCAGCAGGACAAGAGATGAAAGAAGAAATTAAGGAAGCTAAAGAAGAAATGAAGGAAGAGACATGTAGGGAGCTGGAAAAGATAAAAAATATCGGCTATGAGAAAAGTCAACATTGAGTGAGGGAATGATTGAAGCCAGAGCGACGACGCTGGATTGGATGCTTGTGCAGCCAGACAGCCATGTGGGCTCCCACCACCTTCCCCATGGTCAGCCATTAACAAGACAAGAAGGAACCTGCAAGATTTTGATGGTCGAGTACCGCTGGGACCCTATCTAGCACAGTTTGAGGTATTGGCAGTGGCAGAAGACTGGAATGAGCAGGAAATGGCAGTGCAGTTGGTAACAAGTCTCAAGGGGCAAGCTATAGAGATTCTGGGACATCAACACCATCGCAGTGGGCATCATACTCTACTGTCAAGGCAGCATTGGAGCACAGGTATGGACACCAGCACCAAGCTGAAACATTCTGGGCCAGGTTTAGGGCCAGAGTGAGGAAACTAGGAGAAATCCTTCAGCAGCTGGCATAGGAATTAAAGTCACTTGTGTGTTGTGCTTACCCTGGGGCGAATTAAGATATGGTCTTTGTTCTGCTGAGGGACCAATTTGTAGATGCTTTGCAGGATCAACCACTGCAAGTTTATGTAAAGCAGGCCCCTACCACAGACTTATGGGAGGCGTTGGCACGTGCACTAGAGTACGAGTCATTTAGGATGAGCAGCAACAGTGGTGGAGTGCAGGTGTACCTAGGAGTCCAGTAAGCTTTCAGAGCCAGGCGTGCACAGGTGAGGAAACATTCGAGCAGTTGCAGGACGAGATTAAGAGTGTTGAAGATGTGGTCAAAAAAGTCACTGGAAGCAATACTGTACCAATGCCAAAATACAATGAAGCGAGAATGTGGCTACAGAGTACCATTGCCAGCCTTGCTGCTGGAGTTGCGGTGAACAGGGCCATCTTTCACAGAAGTGCCCGAAGTAATATGCGGGAAATGATGGGAAGCTGGAGGAAGGGGCAAGCCAGCTGATGAGTGTTAGGCCCCCGTCCATTTAATTTGTTGCAGAGCTCAGCCAACAGCAGCTAAAGCACAGGTCGAGGATACAGTTAATGGCAAGCCAAGTTGTCTTACAATAGATACCAGTGCAGACAGGACCGTCATCAACATAGCTACTGCAAAGCAAGGCCTTTGTCATGCATCATATTGGATTTGTGGAGTCACAGGGCACTATGCGCAACTGAGGGGACCCATGGAGGTGGTGATAGGGGTTAGTGGCACCGAGCACCGTCTGCTGGTGTATGTAACAGACGTAGAAGTCCCCTGCCTCCTTGATCTGGCTATCTGGCTCAGTGTAAGGCACTGGTGGATTTTAAGAGGAAGTCTTTGCAGGTGGGTGATGTCAGAGTAACTTTTGTAAACAACAACGGTGGAGAGTCAGTATGAGGTATGGACTGATGTACCTCCTTATTTGGAAAATTAGCTGCAGAGGAGTGTTCAAAACCTTACATGGGAGCTACATTTACTGCTTGACTTGGTGACTGGGAGGCCAACAAATGAGGAGTTACCTGTAGTGACTAGTGACTATGTTGTCGAATTACAACACCTTGAGGAAGTGCACCGCCAAGTGAGAGGACACCTGAAGTTTGCAGGAGAGAGCATGTGAAGCTGTTATAACAGGGATGCTCATGCAGCCAAGTTCAAGATGGGCAGATTTAGTGTGGCTGTACAACCCCAAGAAGAAGAAGGGTATGTCACCCAAGCTACAGAGCCCTTGGGAGGGGCCCTACACCATCATTGAGTGTGTGACTGAGATCCTTCTGAATTCGCCAACGAGCAGGAGCAAGAGCAGGAGTGGTGCATGGAGACAGGGTATGGGAATATCATCGAGATGGCCACTACACCTAGGGCACCAGGAGGAAGGGAGTTGAAGATTCATGCCAGGTCGTAGCTGCTGTTCCTGAGGAGGCTGATGATCCTGGTCCGCTGGATACACACACCAAGGAGAATAGACAACCAAGGTCAAAGGTGGAGGACGATGCCAGGGACAGTCTGGAGAGCACGAGACGGACGAGATGCAGCAGCCGACTTCGAGACCCTATAGAAAACAGAGATTACCATGGCATCATAGTGATTTTATTATAAAAGTGATTAGTATAAGATGTAGTTTTGTACTTCTGAAGGTTAATAGATATTGCTTATTTTAAGAGCATATTTTTTATGTTCAGTGCCAGAAATGCCTTTTACAGTTTGAAAGTGAATGAGGACGTCCACTTGGAGGGAAGGGGGCAGTTCTGTAAATGCTCTTTGCGTACAGCTATGTGCATATGTTTTTTTAGCGGGAAAAAGAGGTGCGAAAGATGGGGAATCGAGGGGAGACGGATGGAGACAGACGCATACACGGATGTTGTGCTGAAGAGACATGAAGAGTGTCACACCCTAGCTAGCCTCATGCCACCTTCCTAGTGCCGTACTGCATCATTGAGTGTTGTGTTTTAGTTATCAACATCAGAAAGACGGACATTGTAAGTGTTAGTGACCAGCATTGCCATTGACTCTCGTAATGGTGCTGTGATGTATAGAGTGGAATAAAGGGAAAAGTAGAGTGCCATCTTTTTCTCACCCGTGCCATGCTGTTGCAAGGATGATTTGCAACATTATAGACAGACTGACACGGACAATAATAGACAAGAAGACTAATGAATAGACAGCCTTCTAAGTAAACAGACAGATGTATGTATAAAGAGACTGACACGTAGAGAGACAGACAGCTGTATAGACAAACTGACTGAGAGTCTGGTAAGTGAACAAACTTAGAATGTCAAATAGATTCACAGACTAATAGATAGACAGATTGACTAATATCAAGAAAACAGACAGAGAGACAACCTAATAATTAGACGGACAGGTAGACAAATAGAAAGAGTAATTGACAGCTAAGTAGAATGGCTGATTGATTACCAGGTAAACAAATTAACAGACTGATAAGTAGGCAAACTGGCAGACTGGCAATTAGACAGATAAATAAACTGCTGAGTAGATAGATACCAGATTGACAGTCCAATAATTTGTAAATAATAAGTAAATGTATCCTACATTCTTCTAATTTTTTACAGGACTGAGTTCAATGGCATGGGGGAAATATTGTTGTCAATGTATTAGATCATATCCCGACCTTAAAGGAAGATAGAAATCCTTACATCTGCTTAAAACAACCAGCCGACTCTGACTCTAAAACTTTCTTCCCAGCCTGGGAGGTCCTCGTGGTATCCCAGTCCTGCAGAAGTCCTTCAAGGACGTGAAGTGGAAGGGCAAGGGGCATGAGAAGGAGGATTTGGATGTCCTCCTCAAACGACTGGAACACTGGGCTCATCGCCTCTTCCCCAAATTGCCCTTTAATGATGTCTTGGAACAGATTGAGAAGCAGGGCTTCAAAAAGCCAGTTCAGGTAAGATATTTCATATTTTTTTCCTTTCTTCTTCCTCTCCCTCTCCCTTTCTTCCTCTTCCTCCCTCTCTTCCTCTCCCTCCCTCTCTTCCTCTCCCTCCCTCTCTTCCTCTCCCTCCCTCTCTTCCTCTCCCTCTCTCTCTTCCTCTCCCTCCTTCTCTTCCTCTCCCTCCCTCTCTTGCTCTCCCTTTCCCTCCCTCTCTTCCTTCCCCTCTCTCTCTTCTTCCCCCTCCCCCCTCTCTCTGTCTCTTCTTCTTCCTTGCCCTCTCTCTCTTCCTCTTCCTTGCTCTCTCTCTCTCTTCCTCTTCCTTGCCCTCTCTCTCTCTCTTCCTCTTCCTTACCCTCTCTGTCTCTTCCTCTTCCTTGCCCTCTCTGTCTCTTCCTCTTCCTTGCCCTCTCTGTCTCTTCCTCTTCCTTGCCCTCTCTGTCTCTTCCTCTTCCTTGCCCTCTCTGTCTCTTCCTCTTCCTTGCCCTCTCTGTCTCTTCCTCTTTATTCATTGGCAGTATTGGCAGTATTTTCTGCCATTTTGTATCTTCTCAAAAAAAAATAGTGGTCCATTAACTCTCAGATATGGAAAGAGTGACAAGGTTCATAGGACAACCTAATAGCTTGATAGAAACCATTGTAGAGTTTATGTGTCATGGAAATTTTGAACAAACAGGTAATTGCATGTAAAGAAAATATCACTAAAAAGTCTACACTTATAATAGATAATTGTAATGATTAGGAAGAGGATGGAGAAAGAAAGATTTGATCAAGACTATAAACAGTTTCACCTAACATCTTGATAAAAATGCTTATAAGATTATCAAAAAAGGAAAGAAAAGGACTAGTAGAAAGAGTTTCTCTACTTTCTTTCTTTTTCTCATTTAGATATTCACAAACATTAGATTTGGATGCTTTACTACCATCACATGGCTCAAAGTATGGGCATTAAGCTTCCTGGGCAGGTGGCTTTTAGGCCAGGTGCACACAAACACTTGTATGTGATGAAAATACTCTATACCTCCCCTTTGCAATATTATTTTCTGTTTTTCTGCATAACTGATCTTAGCTTGTTTGTTATTTTCCAATATCCATATTTATCATATGATTTGCTTTATCCAGATGGTAATAGACTGTTTTTGTTCCACAGATTCCATATCATCCATAAGTACCATTTTCTTATTTGTGTCATTTTTATTATTGTCTTGTAATATTCAGTTTTCTGTTATACAACTTGTACCACCAATTGTAGCAGCCAGGAATAGGATCAGGGGAATATCATCCTCTCAGAAGCTGGTGCTCTTCCAGTCATAGCTCGTGGACAGTTCATTGCACACTCGTTTGTCAATGGAAATATTAGAAAAGCCCCTTCCTAAATGCCAAATGAGTCTAATCAACCCCTCAAGAGGTTTGTGCACTTGCAGCAAGTCTTTCCCATCATCCCAGCCTTCAGCCGAGACGGTCATGATAGCAAGTTTGTATCCCCCAGCCCACAGGCAAATTTTCTCATGACAGCATGTTCACATCACCATGACCAGATGGTCTCGTTATCCTGATTTTAAGAGTTGAATAAAGAAGAGTAATTAATTCTCTTCCTTTCCAGGTCCTAATCAAGAAGCTGAGACTGGATATGTTCACCGAAAGTGAATTAAATGGTGCTAACCCTGATGAGGACAATGTGCGGAGAGGGATTCATGATGAGGAACCTGTGATCGAAGAGCCCCCTGTTGACATTTTTGATGAGCTCTTGGGTCAGAATGGATTTCCAGCATCTCAGCCAACTACTGCACCTGCTTTCACCTCTCTTCCTTCAGCACCAGCAGAGAGTTCTTCTGTAAGTATTCATGGGAGTTTTGGTTATGGTATGATGTGAATTGTTCTATTCTTTATTTTTTATCTTGAAGAAGATTCATAAAAGCAAATGTTTTTTCTTTTTTCATGGCAATGTTATTTGTGACATAAAGCCTTTGAATACAAAAGGAATTTCTTAATTGTTTATCATTATTAGAATAAAGATTTTCTTTTTATTAAATGATTGGATATTCATAGTCAAAAATAAAGTAACTACTGTTTTTTCCATTGTTTTTGTACATTATGGGATGAAAAGTAAGTGGTTTTATGATAGGTTACTTGTTACAGTTTTCATGACATCAATAGTATCACTTTAAACTCTTCTAACCTTTATTTTGAGGATAAAATTCCCTTTAGAGGTCACCTATATCTTAGAAAATGTGCTAAAGACGTGCTAAAGTAGATTTAATATGCAAGGATGAATAACTGAATAACTTACATCCCTCCCCCTATACCTCTCCTCCCTCTTGCTGTTTGTTGGTTTATTAGATTATAGATGATATTCATGAATAAGACTTATGAGAACCCTACAATTACCATTGCATTCAGTGTTTGTCTTTCCTGACCATGAGTGCTTATGCATCTAGCACGCTTTTATTCTTTGTTTTTATAGTATTTACTATATGCTTCATTCTTTAATTTGTGTTTATTAAACTCAATTTTTTCTTTCTTTTTCTTTGTTGAAGGATAGTCATAGAAAATCCTTTTGTGCTATTGAAGTAATAAATAAAGTAAATATGTAAAAAAAAATAAATTGCATGATTTTGTTTTATATAGAAATATGTAGATGTAGAGACAATGGAATAATATGAAATAACTCTATGACTGGAAGGTAGGGCTAGAAATAATTTTGAATCTCTAGTAAAATGATAATGTTTAGTACAAATATGTTATAAAGGGGTAACTAATAATGCTTACATATATGTGCAGACCCTGTGTAATGAGAAACAAAAGTGGACAAAGAACTGACTAGCTGCATCCAAATGAAAACATTGAGCATTGTTTATTGAAATTGACTTATTAGTAATTCATTCATGTATTATTAATGACTTTACTATCTGTTTTTACATATTTCAAATATTTGAGTCATATGATCCATAATATATCTTGATATATAGATATATAGACTTTTGAAAAGTGAATGATTACACACAAAACCTCATTCAACAGACACTAACAGAGGAGCAGAGAGAGCGTGTTGAGCGTAACAGGCGCTTGGCAGCTGAGAGACGAGCGGCCAAGCTGAGGCAGCAACAAGAAGAAGAGGAAAGATTGCAGCAGCAGGAGGAAGATGCTCATTCTTCCTTTGATGATATACGGGGTAGATAAGAATCTTCATCTTGTATTTTCTGTCATAGTTCTTTTAATAGAGATAAGATAGCCTTTTACATATTTATCCAGGAAATTATTTAGATCAGGGCTCTCAGTAACTATAAAGTAATTTTTGAGACATGTCTAGAACAATAGATGAGATGGATTATATTTTGTCTTTAATTGGAAATGAGAGTAGGCCTAGACTAGTTCATTTTGAAAAAAAGGTTGAAAGTGCAAGCTTGAAGTTCCATCATTTGCTTTATTGGTTTGAAATGATAGTTGTGTTTTTGTTTTGTTTTATTCTTATATTGGTAGCGAAGATAATTGTGTTCTATTTATTCCTTTAGTTTAGCTTTCTTGAGAAAGAATAATTTTGTACTTTTGTGAAAGAGGATGTGAAATTGCTATTATTTAGTTGAGAATGTGATTAACTCTCCTAATTTTCTGTTACTTCTCTTTAAAGGTAGTGGAATAGTAGGTGGTAATACCAGCACACAGAATAGCAAAGAATCTCCCGAGAAGCAGAATAAAGAAAAGGAAACTCCAAAGGAACAGAGTAAAGGGGAGACAGCAGATAATTCAACAGAGGACATGGAAACAGAAACAGCCACAGATGCAGAGGGAGACAAGGAAGATGGGAAAGTAGATAACACACCCAAAAATGGAAGTACGCAAAACATTGATAATCAGGAAAATAAGGAAAAGGAAAGTGAGAGTGGGGATCCACCTGCGGCAGAGGAAAAGAGTGAGGAGAAAGAATTGCATAATGCAGATGATCTTCTTGATATGCTCGATGATGAATAAGAAAAATGGTGTAATATAGCAGAGAAAATTAGTCTTGCTTTTTATCATTTTAGATGGAATGGAGAAGATGCTAGCAATTTTTTATGTGAATTTTACACTGGATTTTTGTAAGCAAAATATAATTTGTTTAACTGCATTATCAACTTTTAATATTCCTTTGATATGACTCAATGATAATAAAATACTATAATTATCATGGGATATGCTAATGTTATATGGCATGTTTACAGCTGATTTGACAGATAAACTATTGATTATATTATCTATTTGGGGATTTTGTGCAATTTTTAGCAAGATTCCTACTAGTGACCTAAGGCCCGTTCACTCTGTAATGAAAACATTAGCTTATTTTTGCTCCTTATTTCAAATGAAATTTATCACTGATGACAATAATAAGCATTCTAAGTATGTTGTCATGGGGAGGCTTAGGAGAGAGAGACTGAACCCCAATGGTGGGGATCACCTCTATCTTGGGCCTCAGCCTTCCACTCAATAATTCTTCCTCTTTCCTCTTCTCCAATCCCTTCTACTATACACTTCTTAAGGTGTGAGATCAGTGGGGACCCTGAAGGGTGGACTGTTTGCTCAACATACTCCAGGCTTACCATGGCCATTAAAAAGATTTTGTACCTTTATTAGGGGCATCGAGGCTTTCCCTTTATCCCCTGCCCCCTTGTTACAGCTACATCAGAATGCTAAGCTAAAGTATTATCAACCCTTCCATACTCGGCCTCATCCCTCCCTCAATAATTGTATCAGAACTGTTTCCATCTCTCCTGCCTTGTTGACTATAATGAAGTATCAGTACAATGCTACACCATTCCCCCTGTAGGTGTAAGTCCTCCACCAATATTGTTAAGATTGATCCAGAATTAATCATATAAGAATTGTTGGTGTCAAGGCCACCCTTCCAAACACTGCCGCTCCACAGCTTGGTTAATATCAATCAAACTGCTATGCACAATGATGATCTTATGACAATTGTGGTGGCTTCCATACTGTACTCAATAGGGGCTGCCTTACCTATAAGTTTATGTTTGAGGTATCAATTCAAACAGGAAACATGCAGACATGGTTTTCCTCTTACTTTACTCCAATGCTGTCTTTTGCTGTTTTGACATCCCCCCCCCCCAGTATTTCTTTCTTATTCCACTTTTACCCCCTCTCTCTCCCAGTCTTTTGCCAATCAAAATCCAGACACCCCAATTACTGCCAAAATTCAATGAAAATACAGATTCCAATCTCTGATTCCTAGGTAGCTACCCTTCCTCCTCGCTGGACTCATTGCATAAGAAAAGCTATAAGTTCCACCCCATCTTCTCCAACATCGGCCTCATCCTTAATCCCTCAAACATCATTTCCCTCTCTCCCTCATAAATAACCTTTGTTTCTCTAACTTTCCAAAACAACTCCAATTCAGAAACGTTTGAGGATGTTCAAAACTATCAAATCATGACTCAAGAGAGTATGACTACACTTCATTCATCCTCCAATCTCTCTGTTCCCATTCCATCTACACTCAAAGTAACTGCTGACATCCTCCTCCTCCTACACATGATCCTTCTACACCCCTTCCTCCTAATCCCTCCCAACACATCCCATTACCCCCGCCCCGCTTCATCTGCATCATCTCCATTCCCTTCCCTGTTATCCCTTCTGCTTCCTCTTAGATACACATGCGACTCCACTTTATCACAACATCCCCTTCCCTAGGTTCTCTCCCTCCTGACATTTTTCCTGAAACTACTCTCTCGTCTAAGTGCCCTTAAACCCCCCTTCTTTTCCTGATCCCTACCGTACTCCATGGACAACCTTGTAGAACCTCACACTTTTCCCTTTGACAAATTTGAACTAATCATCCTTGTGAATCCCTACTGAACCCATTTACTCTACCCTCACCCCTCTTTGCCCCTTTCAGTGCCATACTATCCTGAATTGCAAAACAACTTTTGACGTGTAGCATATTTAATCATCAATTAACCCACCCCCCTTTACCCTTTTCACAGTTACACCTTTCTATAGGGCTATACGACCTTTGGTGTCTAGCATATTTATTTTGCTTTGTATCCATTAACCATTAAGTATTCATATAAAAACAAGGCATGAATGAAAATTAAATGAAATAGCAGTGTTGACTGTTAATGAGAAGACTTAATATCTGTAGGTAGCAGTAATTCCACTGTGCTTATTTTTCATAGATAACTGTTTTCCTAGTTAGGTAAAGGAAACTATCTTAAAAAGGGTTCATAAAACCTCGCAGGTTTTTGTATAAATGCTTATAAATATATTTTACTAACATATTTTAATAAAACATGCATAACAACAATATAGGAAGAGCATTAGTTTTAATTTATATGAAAACCACAGATTATAAACTTTATATAACATATATGGTGACAAATGAAGAAAGAACAAAAAAGAAATAGTTGAGGAAAAAGTAAGAGGAAAAAAGAGTACATGTAATAAAATGTGAGACAAGAAAGGTAGTAGACATGTAGGAGACTAATAAAACAGATAGATATTTTATTTTTTATGGCTATTTAACTCTCATGTTACAT
>NC_091577.1:13977550-13980050 GCF_042767895.1 Penaeus vannamei | reverse complement strand
CTCTCCCCACCAACCTCCCACCTACATACACCCACACACGCACCCCTCACCCTCACCCCCTCCTCCCTCTCCCCACCCAACCTCCAACCTCCCACCTACACACACAAACACACACCCTCACCCCTCACCCCCCTCCCTCCCACCTACACTCACCCAACCCACCCTACCACCCAACCCACCCTTTCCCTACCCTCCCACCCAAACCCAACCCACCCACCCAACCCACACCCACACCCACGAACACGAAACACACACACACACACGACCCTTCCGCCAACAAAACTTGTGTGCCTGGCCCCCGCGTCCCCGGAGCCGAGACACCCGCTTCCGCCTTGCCTTTTCAAAACCCAACTTCGGGGGCGGCGACAACAAGTTTACCGACGATTGTTATTCTCGAGGAGGAAGCGAATCACACGGTCACAGCCACACAGTCAACTAAGTGTCATTGGGGGTGGAGGGGGAGGGAGGGGGGTTGGGGGTATGGGGGAGGGAGGGGTGGAGGTATGGTGGGGAGAGGGGTGGAGGGAGAGGTAGAGGGGGGATGAGGGAGAGGGGGGTGGAGGTACGAGGGAAGGGGAGGGGTGGATGGAGGTTGGTTGGGGAGAGGGGGTGGAGGGAGAGGTAGACGGGGGGAGGAAGAGGGAGAGGGGGGTGGAGGGTGGAGGGTGGTGGGGGAGAGGGTGGAGGGAGAGGTAGACAGGGGGAGGAAGAGGGAGAGGGGGTGGAAGTACAGGGGGAGGGGGTGAGGTGGAGGTTGGTGGGGGAGAGGGGGTGGAGGGAGGTAGAGGGGGAGGAAGAGGGAGAGGGGGTGGAGGTATGGAGGGGTGGAGGTTGGTGGGGGAGAGAGGTGAAAGGAAGGGAGAGGGGGTGAAGGTACGGGGAGGGTGGTGGTGGAGGTTGTTGGGGGTGAGGTGAAAGGAAGGGAAAGGGGTGGGAAGTAGAGGTAGGGGGAGTGGAGGTTGGGGGGGAGAGAGGTGAATGGAAGGGAGAGGGGGTGGAGGTACGGGGGGGGTAGGGGATATTGGTGGGGGAGAGGTGAAAGGAAATATAGAAAGAAGAGAGAAGGGAAAGGAGTGAAAGTGGGGGAAAAGGAGAGGCATAGAGGGGAGGGTCGAAGTAGGAGAGGTAAGAGAAAGGGAGACGAGAGAAGAGGGTGGATGAGGGGAGAAGATAGAGGAGGAGGAGGAGGAGGAGGAGGAGGTGAGGAATAAAAGATGAAAGGAAAGGAGGGAGAGAAGAGACTAAACGGGAAAGGAGAGATAAGAGAAAGTACACAAGGAGAAAGAGGGAAGAGAAGGAGGAATGGAGGGAAAAAGAGGATCAGAGGAAACGATAAAGAGACGAAGAGAAAGGAGAGAGAAAAGGAAAAAGAAAATGAAAGGGGAGAGAATGAGAGGAAAGGGGAAAAAAATAAGGAGTCTTTATTATCACTGTTTTTATTACTACTCTTGCATGTACACCTAATATATTGCTAAAAAAATAACTGTTATTGAAATTGAAAGATTTATTTTCCTATTTATTTATTCCTTAGAAAAATAAACGTTATTGGAAATGAAAGAAAAAAGAATTTCATACTTATTCCTAACTTAAAAAATAACCGTTATTGAAAATGAAAAGAAAATCTTTCATACTTATCTATTGCTTAAAAAATAACCGTTCTTGAAAAAAAAATCTTTCATACTTACTTATTGCCTAAAAAATAACCGTTATTGAAAATGATTTTTTTTCATATTTATTTATTGCTTAGAAAAATAAACGTTATTAAAAAAAATATATATCTTTCATACTTATTTATCCTCCTTTACTCCATCAAAAGGCGCAGACCCAATAATAAAAAAATATATATAGATTGGCAAGAGCACAGCCACGAGACAAAATGAAGTAAGAAAAAAAATGATAATAAGTATAAAAAAAAGTATAAAATAAGTATTAAAAAAACTGTCGTGCCACAGTCCTATTCCTTCCTTTTTTCTTTCTTTTTTGGCTAATATCTCTTAACTTTTATCTCCTCAGGGTACAGCTCTGGAGGCGAAATCTTCGTCTAAAATGTGACAATACACTCGCCTTGATCTTTTTTTCTGGCTTTTACAAATTACAACAAAACCGGGAAATCAAAAGTTATTAGCACGCAATTTCAAATTTTCTCGTACACTAGAGTTACCTTAAAGGAGAGAGAGAGAGAGAGAGAGAGAGAGAGAGAGAGAGAGAGAGACAGAGAGAGAGAGAGAGAGAGAGAGCGAGAGAGAGAGAGAGAGAGAGAGAGAGAGAGAGAGAGAGAGAGAGAGAGAGAGAGAGAGAGAGAGAGAGAGAGAGAGAGAGAGAGAGAGAGGAAGAAGGAAGGAGAGGGAGAGGGAGAGAGAGAGAGAAAGAGAGAGAGAGAGAGGGAGGGAGACAGAGACAGAGAATAAATCGCTGAACGATCCCTTTGAGATTTTAAGCCACATGATTCATCCAAATTAGACAAATTAATTCCCAAACAAACATAAAAAGGCCTAAATCA
>NC_091577.1:13970050-13972550 GCF_042767895.1 Penaeus vannamei | reverse complement strand
GTGATCAAACATGAAATGTATAAATGAACGTTATTCATCAAATGAGATAAATTTCACTCACTGATAACTATGCACATTAAGCTTGGCTGCAAAACAATACATCATAAATGTGATTATAATAATCTGCAATACACATATTCAGAAAAAAAATGCTGTGCAAAATACCATAAAAAAGAAAGACTGATACATGAAATAATATGATTTCCAGACCTATTTCACAAACAACAAAATACGTTGCACTTCATAATATGGCGATCAGCTGCTACATAACATTATTTCTACTCATCATAATCATCAAAGCAAGACAAAAACTAACATAGGCATAGTCTACTGTTGCTTGTCAGCTTTTAAACAAATTCTAATCTCACTTGTTTATTTTTTTTTTCTTCAATAAATCTGTGTTTATTGCCAAGGAGACGACTTTAGACACTTGAACCTCCAGAGATCTTGACAAAGGTTTAACTTCACAATTTTTGTCAAGGAATTATGTAAACATTAATTTACATTGTCAAGAAAGTATTTTTTATTTTATATCTATGTCCCTTGTTTTAAGGAAATATATAAATTTTTTACATTTACCTTGGCGATAATTGTAAACGCGCCAACAGGGTAATTTTTGACACTTTAATTGATACTGCCAATAATATTACACTTTTTTTACCAAGTAGATCATCTTAAGCACTGTTGCCAAAAATATTACACACAAAGAAACCCTGTCTGTTTGGTAGCGTTCTAAGGGGCTGTCTGAGGCGGAAGGGGGGGGGGGGAGGTGAGGGGAAGGGGGGTTGGGGTTGGGGAAAGGGGATGGAATACGAAGAAGGGAGGGGAAGGATGGGGGAGAGGAGAGGGGAAAGGATGGGGAAGAGGAGAGGGGAAAGGATGGGGGAGAGGAGAGGGGAAAGGATGGGGGAATACGAGAGGAAGAGGGGAAAGGGAGGGAAATAGATGAAGCAGGGAGCTGGAGGAGAGGCGAGGGGAGAGGAGGGGAAGTTATATGGCGGGGGGGGGGGGGGGCGAGGGGCTCCGTCCTTATTAGTCCCAAGTCCCGGCAAAGGACAAGCCTTCAGCGCCAGAGGCCGGCCGCGAGAGGCCTTCGCTCGGGCTCGGCTCCGCTGGAGGCGTGGTCGGCATTTCCACCTCAGATAAGATTAAAAAAGAAAGAAAGAAAAACAAGGCGACCGAAAGAGAGGGAATGGGCGTCGGTGTCCTGGCGGCGGCGAGAACCATCGCGGAGGATGAGGCCGCGCGAGGGCGGGGACCGGGCCGAGGAGGGCGGCCCCCTCAGAAGAGCGGCGCCCGCGGGTCGAGGAAGCGCCGCAGCAGCGGGGGCGTCGTGGCCAGGTGCGAGTTGGGCGGCATGATGGGCGGCTGCGGGCGGCGGGGCGTGGCCTGCCAGCGGGCCATCGGGTTCTCGCGGTAGCCGCCGATGGTCAGCTGGTTCACGTCGATCATCCTGACGCCGCGCGGCGCGGGCGGCGGCCGCGGCGCCTCGGCCTCGCGCCCGCCGTCCCTCAGGGGCGTCGGGCCGTGGGCGGCGTGGGGGGCCGCGCGGGGCGCCCTCTTCCGCGGGCGGGGGCGGCGGCTGGACGATCCTGGGTTGGCGGAGGGCGTCGCGCCCGCGGGGCCGGGGTTGTGGGCGTGCGCGTTGTGCGTGGCCTTGCGGCGCGGCGGCCGCGAGCGGCTGGGCGAGCGGCTCTTGGCCCGCCGCTTGTGGCGCCGCTTGCGGGGGCGCGTCAGCCGCCGGAAGTCGTAGTACCTGTAGGAGAGCTTGATGTCGCGCGGCGGCGAGGGCGCGCGCGGCGGCTCCTGCAGGTCGCGCCACACGAGCGCCGAGGGCCGCTGCCCGCGCCCGATGAAGGGCAGCGACGGGCGCTTGCGGCGGCTGGGGCTGGTGCGCAGCGCCGGCAGCGACGCCTTCAGCGACGGCAGGTCGGGCAGGCTGCGCGTGTCGTCGTCGGAGCGCCCGGGAGCCGCGTCCGGCTGCCCCGGGTACAGCGTCATGTAGGTCGTGCGCGGCAGGCGGGCGGTGCTGCCGCCCGCCGCCCGCCGCGCGCCCGTGCCGCCCCCCGGCAGCGCCTTGCCCGACGCCACCGCCAGGTCCCGGCTGCGGCCCGCCGACGGCGCCAGCCGCACGCTCCTCCCGAAGGCGCGCTCCTGGCCGTAGCGCCGCAGGAAGGCCGCCTCGTCCTCGTCGGCGGACGCCGCCTTCTGCTTGATGCGCACCAGCAGGCCGCTCGTGTCGCTCTGGCCGTCGCTCCCGCTCGACGCGCTCGCCTCGTCGTCGTCGTCGTCGTCCTCGCTGCTGGACGGCGGCACCCACACCCTCGTGGCCGCCTCCTCGGCCGCCTCGCCCGGGCCGCCCGCCCGCGAGCCGCCCGGGGACCGGCTGGAGCGGCCGGAGCGCGACGGGGCGCCCTTCGGCTGCGGGAAGGGGGGGGGGGGGTTAGAGTAGCAGTGGGGGAAGGGGAGCTCGGGTTAATGGGGGGAGGGGAGGGGGGTA
>NC_091577.1:13960050-13965050 GCF_042767895.1 Penaeus vannamei | reverse complement strand
ACCCACCCTGACCCACCCACCTAAAAACCCCCTCCCCCAACCCCCCACCAACCCCCCACCACCCCCACAACTCCCCTCCCGAGTGCCCGCCGCATCCCTTCAGCCCCCTCGGCCGGTTTGCCTTCGACTGACTCCGGCCGTTTTCCGAGTGTATTTGCCACGCTTAGAAATATCCTAAACCAATTAGTCCCCTTAATTAAGTTAAGGCTGGAGGCAAATTTCAGATGGCGGAGGGAGGGAGGGAGGGAGGAAGGGTTGGGGGGATGGGGGGGAGGGAAGGGAAAGGGGGGAGGAGAGGAGGAGGGGGATGTTGGAGGGAGGGGGGGGAGGGGGAGGGAAAGGGAGGGGGAAAGGAGAGGAGGGGGATGGTTGGAGGGAGGGGGGGAAGGAATGGGAAGGAGGAAAGGAGGGAGATGGTGGAGGGAGGGGGGAAAGGGGGGTGAGGGAAGGGGGAAGGAGAGTGAGGGAAAAAAGGGTGGGGGAGGGTGGGGAAAGGAAAGGAGAAGAGGGAGATAGCGGAGGGAGGGGGGAAAGGGGGAGGGAAGGGGAAGGAGAGGAGGGAGATGGTGGACGGGAGGGCGAAAGGGGGGGAGAAGGGGAGAGGAGGGAGATGGCGGAGAGAGGGGGAAAGGGGGAGGAGAGGAGGGAGATAGGTGGGAGGGAGGGGGAAAGGGGGGGAGGTAAGGGGAAGGAGAGGAGGGAGATGGTTGGAGGGAGGGGGTAAGGGGGAGGGAAAGGGGGAGGAGAGGAGGGAGATGGTTGGGGAGAGGGAGAAAGGGGTGGGGGAGGGGGGAAAGGGAAGGAGAAGAGGGAGATGGTGGAGGGAGGGGGAATGGGGGAGGGAAGGGGAAAAGAGGAGGGAGATATAAGGCGTAGGAGGGGGAAGAGGGTGGAATGGGAGATGACAATGGAGGGGGGGAGGGAGGGGATAAGGGGGAGGAAAGGGGAGAGGGGGAGGAGGAGATGGGGTAGGAGGGCGAAAAGGAGAAGGGGAGGGGTAAATGGGAAGGGAAAAGGGGAAGGGAAGGGGAGTGGGAGATAAGGGAATGGGAGGAGGAGGAGAGGGGAGGGAAAAGAGTGGGAGGAGAAGGGAGGGAATGGAAACATAAAGTGAGAGGAGAGGATAAAAGGGAAGGGAGAAGAAGGAGTAAATAGAAAATGAAGAAATAGGAAGTAGAAAAGTTAGAAAAAAAAATGAGAAAAGGAAAAACAGGGAAACGGAATGGAAAAGAAGAAGAAGAAAAAAAGAGGGGAAATCGAAAAGGGGATAGGAGAGAGGGGAAAGGGGAGAGGACAAGAAACAAGAAGACAGTTATAACGGTGGAGGAGTAACACATGATTCTGTAGGTGGGGGTGGTGGTGGGGGGGGGAGGGGGGTGATGCAGGTGGGGAGAAAGAGGGGAAAGGAGAGAGAGGGGAGAAGGAGTTAAAAGGGTTGAAGGTAGGGGTAGGGATGTTTCTAGAAGGTTGAGGGGAAACGAGAAAGGAATAAGGAAAGAGGATAGAGATGTTGGGGGAAAGAAGATGAAATACGGAAAAAAGGATAGGGAAATAGAGAGATAGAACTAAGGAAATGAGCAAATAGGGGAGGAACATAATCACAAAACCTCATTAATATACACAAGAACTGTTAAAATAATGAATGTACATAGATAGGGCCAAAATTACGAAGAGAGAGAGAGAGAGAGAGTAAGAGAGAGAGAGAGAGAGAGAGAGAGAGAGAGAGAGAGAGAGAGAGAGAGAGAGAGAGAGAGAGAGAGAGAGAGAGAGAGAGAGAGAGAGAGAGAGAGAGAGAGTAAGAGAGAGAGAGAGAGAGAGAGAGAGAGAGAGAGAGAGAGAGAGAGAGAGAGAGAGAGAGAGAGAGAGAGAGAGAGAGAGAGAGAGAGAGAGAGAGAGAGAGAGAGTGAGACAGAGAGAGAGAAACAGACGAAGAAAAGAAAGACGGATTAAAATATAGATACATGTCGATTGACAAACAGACAGAAAAAAAAGAAACCAACAGATAAACAAACAGATAATTAGAAGATTTATTAGCATGAGGGTGACAATTCACATTATATTTAGATATATCAACAAACTTTCATTCATTAACTGACAATGAAAGCACTGCAATTTGCATGCGGTCCAATCACACTCACTATGACGTACAATATTTACTATAATTTCATCAACTGATAACTTTCTGAATTACATTTATTTACTCATTTTAGAGAACATACGAGCAGTTAAGATTGTTATATTTAAACTGCCTTATTTAAATAACTGAAATATACTGTTAAGAATGCCACACACATTAACATATCTTATTGATTTAAGCAAACGCCTTTTTTATGATAATTTACTTTTTCTAGTTTATTGATTAATTACATTAAGCATATTTTAGAGAAGAAAATAATACATGCAAGAAATAGATGATGCTTTGTAAAGAACAAATTAAAGGCAAAGAGAAAACGGGTGTGCTTGTGCAAGATCACTTAATTATTGCTTGCAAAACATGCTTTATGAAATGCAAAGACAAGATATAAACAGGAAAATATGTGTGTGTGTTCACTTATATGTGTGTATGTATGTGTAAGTGTGTGTGTGTGGCTGTGTGTGTATGCGTGTGCGTGTGTATGTGTTTGTGTGTGTGTGTGAGAGAGAGTGTGTTTGTGTGTGTGCGTGTGTGTGTGTTTGTGTATGTGTGTGTGTGTGCGTGCGTGTGTGTGTGTGTGTGTGTGTGTGTGTGTGGGTATGGGTGAGTGTGTGTGTGTGTATGGGTGTGAGTGTGTGTGTGTGTGTGTGTGTGTGTGTGTGTGTGTGTGTGTGTGTGTGTGTGAGTGTGTGTGTGTGTGTGTGTGTGTGTGTGTGTGTGTGTGTGTGTGAGTGTGTGTGTGTGTGTGTGTGTGTGTGTGTGTGGCGTGTGTTTGTGTGTGTGCGTGTGTGTGTGTTTGTGTATGTGTGTGAGAGAGAGTGAGTGTGTACGTGTGTGTATGCATGTATGTATGTGTGTGTGTGTGTCTAATCATATCTTTCCCTGCGTATGTGTATGTATCTAAACGTGCGTACATACCCGAACCGTGTCTTACTAACAAAAGTGCATTAACTGTACAACAACAGATACAATACACTACCTGACTTTACTGCCGATGGGTTCAGCTACAACACTATTTTTTTCTGACCTTAATTACACAAACTAAAGTCATTTTGAGACAAACATACCGTGTCTGAGCGTTGACTAGTTCCAAGTGGAGTTCAGAACAGCGGCGCTTGAACCCCTGTTGCTGTGAGGCTTTGAAGTTGTGATGTTGAAAGGGTTGTGAAGTTGTGAAGTTGAGACGGTTGTGAAGTTGATGAAAGGGTTGTGGACTTGAAAGGGTTGTGAAGTTGAAAGCGTCGTGAATTTGAAAGGGTTGTGAATTTGAAAGGGTTGTGAAGTTGAAAGCGTCGTGAATTTGAAAGGGTTGTGAAGTTGACAGGGTTGATAAGTTGTGAAGCTGAGACGGTTGTGAAGTTGATGAAAGGGTTGTGGACTTGAAAGGGTTGTGAAGTTATGAATTTGAAAGGGTTGTGAAGTTAAAAGCGTTGTGAATTTGAAAGGGTTGTGAAGTTGAAAGGGTTGTGACTTTGAAAGGATTAAAAAGTTGTGAAGTTGAAAGGGTTGTGGAGTTTTGAGGTTGTGAGATGATCTTCTTTTCCCTAGATGTGATGTTTTTCTTTATTTCTCTTTTTCTCTCTGTCTATGTTTCTGTTTGTTTTGTCTGTCTGTCTGTCTGTCTGTCTCTCTCTCTCTCTCTCTCTCTCTCTCTCTCTCTCTCTCTCTCTCTATCTATCTATCTATCTATCTTTTCATTTCTCTCTTTTTCTCTCTCCCTCCTCCTCTCTTTCACTCCCTCCCATCCCTCCCTCCTTTCTCCTCCCCCCTCCCTCTCCCTTCACACACACACAAAAACACAAACACATATTCAGACAAATACTTTTCTCACTTCAAATTGGTCGTAGCTGAAGTGCCTCAACCATTACGCCATGTTAGTTGTGAATATGCATCAGATTCTCCCCACAGTCACGAGTACAATCCCCTGTACAATGAACACCACCAGATGTTTTAGCTGCGACACGGGTACTACCTGTTGAGCTCAAGTGCCTCTGTCATATTTACCGCGTCTGTGAGTACCCCCTCCATTTTGCATTACTTTCTGTCGTGTACCTGTTTCGCTGTGTCGTGTTCTTCCCTTCTCGGCTATGCACCTGTTCCTTTGGTCACCTGTCCGCCTGGTGTTTTACTTAATTCGTTTGCCTGCGCACCTGTTGGCTTCTCTGCGTTGTATGTCTGTGCACATGTCGTCTCGCCTTTCCTGTTCACCCGTGCACCTGTAGTCTCACTTCATTTGTTTACCTGTGTATCTGCTGCATCACTTCGTTCATTTGTGCACCTGTTGTCTTGTTTCCTGCGTTTACCTGTGCACCTGTTATCTTTTATTGTTTACCTACGCGTCTGGTGTGTTATCTTTGTTCATCTATGTTTCAATTCCTTTGGTTCACCTATACACTTGTCATCTCACCTCATTTGTTCATCTACACACCTGCTTACATCATCTGTTCACTTGCACACCTGTCATCTCATCTCATTTGTTTACCTGTTCACCTTCTCACACCATCTGCTCACCTACACACCTATCATCTCACTTCATTTGTTCATCTACACACCTGCTTACATCATCTCTTCACCTACACACCTGTCATCTCACCTGTTCACCTTCTCATATCATCTGTTCACCTACACACCTGACATCTCGCCTGTGTACCTTGAGCCTCAAACCTTAAAATACAAGATATGTACAGAAGTTAAAAAAAATGAACATTGGATTTTCACAATAACTGTACAAGGCTGGTATAATTCCAGTTATACCAGTGCCCCTCCATTCTGGTGGAGTCCAGCATGTGGAGTGGAGAGGTGGAAGACGAAGAGTTCTTTTGAGTGGAACGAAGAAGACTGAAGAACGTGTTCTCCGCTCACACCC
>NC_091577.1:13930050-13942550 GCF_042767895.1 Penaeus vannamei | reverse complement strand
GAAAGTGAGAGGAAAAAAAAGAAAATCTGGAAGAAGAGAAACGAAGTAGGAAGGGATGATGAAAAGAACGAGGAGGAAGAACACAAAGGGAAAGAGAGGAGAATAAAGATACGGAAAAGGGGATAGAAGGAAAAAGGGAGAGAGAGATGAACGAAAAAATAACTTCTAGCATCTGTTCTCCACATTCTCCGTTATTCTTCATTTCTTTACTTGAGTGACTGTTCCTTTCTCACTTTTCATCTCTCTCGTGTTTATCATTATGCCCTTTCGTCCATCGCTGAAGATAAGGCTAAAAATGACTTATTTTTCTTTCTTTCCTCCTTTCCTCCGCAAATTGCATTCCTCTTGTTTTTGTTATATTCTCTCGTCTCTTCAATGTACTTCAGTTAGTAATACTAATGATGAAAATAGTAATACTGATTATGATAATGATGATAAGAATGCTTAACAACAATAACGAAATAGCTAATAATGGTAATAACAATAAATGATATCTTTATTTTTCTACTTTCCTTCAACAACAATAACAATAACTCGCATCTTCTCTCTCATTCCCTTCATATTTTCGTCATGTAACTCCCAAAATTATCAATAATTTCCATCCATCATGACTTTAATTTCTCTCTCCTTCCATTTTTTTTCTTTATCATATGATTCCCAAACCTGATAACCATAATAATCTCTCTCTTTCTCTATTCGTTTTTTCTATTTGTCTTCATATTCTAAAATTCCCAAAATGATCAAATAACTTTCCAAACACGCTAATCGTAATAATATTTCTCTTTAATTTCTCTCTGCTTCCCTTTATATCTTCGTAATATGATTCCCAAAATGAACAATACATTTCCCAATATTCATCGTTGTATAATAGCGAACGGACAGTACTTCACAGTCGCTCGTTCAGATGCATTTTCACATCTCGTTCTGTCAGATATTTTGCATGTAAATGACATGATATTCGGACCATATTTTCATCTCTTTTTTATTCGTTCAATAAAAGTTATAGACTGGTGGTTGAATGAATGATTATGATAATAAAAAAAGAGGTTTGGTTGGAAGCGATGTGTCAAAATATGTGACTCGAAGAATAGATAATGTAATAGAGTAATAGAAAAGGAAAAGGAAATAAGAAAAGAAAGTAGAAAGATGAGAGAAAATGAAAATAAAGAATTATAAATAGATACACTTCAGAATGGAAAAAATAAAGAGACAATGATATATGTTGAGTTATCCAAAAAGAAAAAGAAAACAGGGAAATGCAAATTAGAGAGAGAGAAAAATGCAAAGACAATCAAACTAGAATGGAATAGAAAATTAAAACATGAAAAAAATGCAATATAGCAAAAAAAAGCACAGAAAAAAAGAAAGAAAGAAAGAAAGAAAGAAAGAAAAGAGAAAGAAAGAAAGAAAAAGAGAAAGAAGGAAAGAAAGACAACAAAAAAAAAAGACGAAAAAAGAGGATACTGATATTGAATAATAAAACCACGCGTTAGAAACAGGTACGAAAATATTCCTACTTTATCCCCCTGTATTTTTCAAAGACCAGAAGGAAAATCGGGCAAGAAAAGAGGGAGAGAAATAACACATGTCGCCTCCCCCTAAAAAAAAAAAAAAAAAAAAAAAAAAAAAAAGGGAAACAGCATCTTACACCAAAATGGCCCACGCATCCCCTCCCCCTTCCCCTCTCCCCCTACTCCCCCAAAAAAAAAAACATCCATCTTTCACCATGTATCACCCTTGGTTATATGATATCGCCTCTATCCTTATTCTTATCATCGCCCTGTCCTCTTGCATTCCCCCTTTTCCTTTCTCTTATTTACCAAAAGTACAAATTTAATCACCACCTTCCCCTCACCCCGCCCCCCTCCCCTCCCCCATCAACCACAGGGTTAGTGAGGGGAAACACGGGGGCAGAACCGGTGGTATTATCACATTAAGAGAATTAACCAAAATATTATTTGCCCATTTGAATATTGGAATATAAAGTTATTACCTTCGATTTCCTTCCTCCCTTTCCTCTCTCTCTCTCTCTCTCTCTCTCTCTCTCTCTCTCTCTGTCTGTCTGTCTGTCTCTCTGTCTGTCTCGCACTCTCTCTCTCTGTCTGTCTCTCTCTCGTCTCTCTCTCTTTCTCGTCTCTTTCTCTCTCTGTCTCGTCTCATCTTCTCTCTCTCTCTCTCTCTCTCTCTCTCTCTCTCTCTCTCTCTCTCTGTCTCTCTCTCTCTCTCTCTCTCTCTCTCTCTCTCTCTCTCTCTCTCTCTCTCTCTCTCTCTCTCTCTCTCTCTCTCTCTCTCTCCTCCTCAGCCCGCTGACCCCCCCCCCCCCCCCCCGATCAATGTTTGGGTACAGCGGTTCGCATGAGAAAATTCCGCCATTCTTGTGGGGCGCCATATTGCATTGATGGCGGAATCAACCACGTGCCACGCTGCCCCGGCTCCCCCCTCCCTCCCTCCCTCCCTCCCTCCCCCGAAATGCCATCCCTCCCTCCCCCCTCCCTTCCCCCGCCCCCTCACAAAATTCTATCATTCCCCCTCTGTCTCTCCACTTCGATTTGCTACCTCTCTCTTCTTCCCTCTCCCTCCCTTTCGAATTCCCTCCCTCTCTCCTTCTTCCTCCCCTCCCTTCCCCCCACCCCCACAAAATGGTCTCATTCACTCCCTGTCTCACTCTCAATTTGCTACTTCTTCCCCTCCCCTCCTCTCCTACCCACTCGAAATCCTCCCCCTCTCTCCCCCTCTCCCTTCCCCCTCCCTTCCCCCTACAAAATGTCCTCATTTCTCCCTGTCTCTCCCTCGATTTGCTACCTCTTACCCTCCCCTCTCTCTCTCCCCTTTTTCTCTCGGAATCTCTCCCCTCCGCAGTATCACCCTCGATTTACCATCTCTTCCCTTCCCTCTCCCTCCCTCTCAGAAATCTCTCCCTTACTCCCCCTGTCTTTCCCCTTTCCCTTCGGCCCTCACACCCCTGCCAACCACACTCATTTCTCCCCTCTTTCCTCCTCCATCACTCTCTTTCCCTTCACCCTCCCTTTTCGGGTCCCACTGCAGATTATATTCATCATCACTTCTCTCTCTCTTTCTCACTCCCTTTTGCATACGTCCTCCCCCGACCTCCCCTTCCTTCCCTTCCCCTCCCCCTGTCCCGCTCATCCCTTTGCCTTCCTCCTCCCACCTCTTACCTTCTCCTCTCCCACCATTACCCCTCCCACCATTACCCTCCCCCCACCCTTACCCCTCCCCCTCTCCCCAACTTCCTCCCCCTTCACCCCACCTTCCTCCCGTCCTCTCACCCATCTAACCAATCCCACACCCCCACCCCTTCACCCCCTCCACCCCCTCCACCCAGATAAACCGTTGTTATCAAAATATGAACTCGATTTGTTTGTCTATCAATTTTGGACGCATATGGAAATTACAATATTTTTTTCTCTCTATTTTTAAAATCCGATTTTAATTACTCTTTTTTTTCTACTTCTCTCTAACAATTATGAAGGGGTCGGGGAGGGGAGGGGGTGGAGAGGGGAGGGGGGGGGTAGCGAGGGTCTACTTTAGGGGGGGGACCTATTCATTTATTTTTTTCTCTCTCAGGTTGAAATGAATGGAAGAAAATGGGGAGTGGAGAAAAGGGAGAAGAAAAGATGGAGAAAGGAGGGAGTGAAGGGAGAGGAGAGGACGGAGAGAAGGAGAGAAGAGGAGGGATAGAGAGGGAAAAAAAGAGACAGGGAGAGGAAAATGAAAACAGGGAGGAAAAGAGGAAGAGAGGAAGAGGATTAGGAGGAAAGGGGAGGCGAGGAGGAAGAGAGGAAGAGGAGAAGAGGGAAAAAAGGGCAAAGAGGAAGATTAATAGAATGGGAGAAAGAGGAAGACATTAGGAAAAGGGGAGAAGCAAAAACGGACCGAAGAAGAAAACACGAGAATAAGGGAAGAAAGAGAAGGAAGAAACAAAGTAGAAAAGAAGAAAGAAAGAAAGAAAGAATCTGTAAAAGAAGGTAAATCCACAGAGAAAAAGGGAGATGAGAAAATTAAGAGAAAAAAAATGGACACGAAGATAAACGATATGAAATAAACGAATAAAGAAACGAAAAGAAGGTAGAAAAGACAGAAAGAGAGAGTGAAAGAGAAGAAGCGAAAAACAATGAAACAGACTATACGAGAACAGAACAGAGACAGAGAGAGAGAGAAAAAAAAGAAAGAAAAAAAAAGAGAGAGAGAGAAGGGAGGACCAAAGGAAGAAAGAGTAAAAGAGGAGGAGGGACAACGAAAGAGACACAGAAAGAGAGAGAAAAAGAGAAGGGAGAGTGGAGAGTGCCAGGGGAAGGGAGACAGAAGTTATATGCCATTGACTTGATTAGGGAGATTTCAATTAGGTTAGTCTGGGGTAACCTGATCCCAAGCGACATAGAAAACGGGAAATTCGTCAGAAAGTGGACATCGCTTTCTCCTCTTCCTCTTTTTTTTCTATGTCTACTTTTTATTGTCGTTGTTATTTTCATTTTGCTTTATTTCTGGTGTACTTTTTTTGGGGGGGGGAGGCCTGAGGGGTAGAATGTCATTGTTTTTTTGTTTGTTTTTTGTTTTTTGCTTTTTATTTCATCTATTTATTTTTTCTTATCTGTGTCTGTCTCTGTCTTTGTCTGTCTTTCTCTCTCTTGCTGTCTCTGTCTCTGGCTCTGTCTTTGTCTGTCTGTCTTTCTCTCTCTTGCTGCATCTCCCTATGTACTCTCCTCTTCCCTTTCTCATTTTCCCTCCCTCCCCATCCTCTATTCCTTTCTTATTGGTTTATACGCTTCCTCTCTATCCATTTCTACTATCCTTCTCCATCTATCCCTCCATCCCTCTCCTTCTCTCTCTGCATTCTACCCTTCACTCTCCCGCCCTCTATTCCTTTCACATTTTTCCCCTTCTAACCCTCTCTCCCCCTCCTTTACTCTCTTCTTCCTTTACCTCCATCTCTCTCATTTATCTTCTATCCATCTCTTTCTCGTCTCCACTCCCGTCCCTTTCCTTCCTTTTTAACTATCTCCTATTCCCCTCTCTCCTATTATTCTTCCTCCTTTATCTACCACTCTCTCCATCCTTCATTCTTCCCTTTCCTCTTTCTTCTTATCTCCCACCTTTAGTACTTCATTTTTCTCCTTCCATTTTCTCATTATCTCCCACTCCCTCTCCTCTCTCTTCCTTGATTCTCCCTTTCTCTCCATCAGGCTACTCTATTGTGTTCCTGTCCCCTACCCTGTCTCAATATCTATCCATCTATCGATCTATCTATCTCCATCCTTCTCCTTCAATCTTTGACTTGCTTAATCCTCTCTTTTCTCTTTCTCCTTTCCATTTCTCAGCCTCTCTCCTTTTTCTCTTCTTCCTTTCACTTTTCCCCTCCATCTCCTTCCATCGTTCTCATCTTTCTCCCTACATCTCATCCTCCCTTCCTCTTTTTCCTTCTCCTTCCCTCTTCTCTTCTCTCTTTTCATCCTGTTTCTCTATCTTCCTTCTTCCTTCTCCCACTATCCCTCCATCCTTTGCCATTTTTTTCCCTCTCACTCCATCCCTCCCTCTTTCTCCTCTTCATCCCTGGATTCTATCCCTATCTTTCCATTATTCCCTCTATCCCTCTGTTCATCTCACTTTCCCATTCCTCCATCCGTTTCATCCATTCTCCCTCCATCCATCATCCCTTATTCCTCCCTCCATCCATCACCTTCCCTCCATTCCTCTCCCTCTCCTTCTCTAAATCCTCCCTTCCCCCTCTCCCTCCCTCTCTCCATCCTCCCGTTTTCCCTCTCTCCATCCTCCCTCCTTCCCTCTCTCCCTCTCCCCTTCACTCCATCCTCCATCCCCCTTCCCTTCCTCTTACCTCTCCCTTCCTCTCTCCCTTTCTTCCTCCCTCCTCACTTCCCTTTCCCTCCGTCATCCCTCATCCCCTTCCTCCCTTCCATCTCCCTCCTCCCCTCCTCCCACCTTCCTCCTCTTTCCCCTTCTCTCCCTCCCTCCCACCCCCATCCTCCCTTTCCTCCCCTCCTTCCCTCCTCCTCCTACCACCTTCCCACCTTTCTCCCTCCATCCTCCCTTTCCTCCCCTCCTCCCTTCCTTCACCCTCTCCCTCCATCCTCTCTTTCCTAGCCCCTCCTCCCTCGCTGATCCCACCCTCGATCCCTCCATCGCTCCCCTTTCCATCCCCTCCTTCCCTCCTCACTCCCTTCCCACTCTCTCCCCTCCATCCTCTCTTTCCTGCCCCTCCTTCCCTCCCTCCTTCCTTCCCCACCCTCTCTCACCCATCCTCCCTTTCCTCCCCTTCTTCCCTCCTCCTTCCTTCCCACCCTCTCCACCCATCCTCCCTTTCCTTCCCTCCTCCCACCCTTCCCACCCTCCCACCCTCCATCCCCATCCTCCCTTTCCTCCCCTCCTTCCCATCTCCTTCCTTCCCACCCTCTCCCTCCATCCCATCTGCCTCTCCCTTCCATCCTTCCCTTCCTTCCTCATCCTCTTCCTCCATCCTCCCTTTCCTCCCCTCCATCCCACCCCCTATCCCTCCATCCCCTCCATCCTCCCATCCTCCCACCCTCTCCCTCCATCCCTCCTTCCCCGCCTTCCCTCCTTCCCCCCCTCCCCCCCACCATAAGCGAGCAGCAGGCGGAGAGCGAAAAAATATGATAAGTTTTCGGTCAGATTTGCATAGGTATTGGGTCTTTTGTCTAAACTAATGGGAGCGCATAGGCCATGGCGACAGATCGGCACGCGGGAAATATAACGCCAAACTTGCTACCATGATCGTTGTTTGGGAGGGAAGGGGAGGGAAAAGCGCTTTTTTTTTTGCCTTTTTCCCTTTTTTTTTCTGAAAATCAGGAAAAAAACTTTTTGAAAAGGGATGAGAAGGAGAAGGGAGGGATGGGGAGGGAGGGAAGGGGAGGGAAGGAGGGAAGGAGGGAAAGAGGGAAGGGTGGGAGGGAGAGAAGGAGGGAAGGGGAGGGAAGGAGGAAAGGAGGAAGGGAAGGAGGAAAGGGGAGGGAAGGAGGGGGAAGGAGGGAAGGGGAGGGAGAGAAGGAGGGGAAGTGGGAAGGGTGGAGAGGGAGAAGGGAGGGAGGGGGAGGGAAGGAGAGGAGGGAAGGAGGGAAAGGAGAGATGGGGGAAAGGGGGGAAAGGGGGGTGGGAGGGGGAAAGAGAAAGGTGGGGGAAAGGAGGAGGGAGGAAGGGAGAGAAGAGGGAAGGGAGTGGAGATGAAAGGGAGGGAGGAAGGGAGAGGAAGGAAGGAAGGGAGGAAGGGAGAGAAGAGAAGGGAAGGGTGAGGCAAATGTTGGAGAGGAGAGAGGGAAGAGGAAAAGGAGAGAAAGGAAATTGGGAGAGAAGTTAGGGAGGGGGAAAGGAAGGGTGGGGGAGGGAGGGAAGAAAGGAAGAAGGAGGAATGGAAAGGAAGAAAGGACAGGAGGGGGAAAGGGGGATGAGGAGGGGTGTGAAAGGGAGAAGAAGGGAAGGAAAAGGAAGGGGAAAGAGGAGGAGAGCTGAAGGGAGGAAGGGTGGGAAAGGAGAGCCATGAAGTGTAGGGAGGGGGAGATGTTGGAAGGAGAGAGTGCTAAGGGGAAAGGAAGAGAGAGGGAGGGAAGGAGGGGAAAGGGAAAGGGGAGGGAAAGGGAAGGGAGGGGGGAAGCTATGGGTAGGATATGGGGGAAAAGAAGAAGGAGATTGGAGGGAGGGGGAGTGGGAGGGAGAGGAGGATGAGGTAGAATGGAATGGGGACAAGGAGAGAGAGGAAGGGTTAAGGGACGGGAAGGAAATGGAGGGAGGAGAAAGGGGAAAGAGAAAGATGGGGATGTCGGAGGGGAGATGGGGGTAGGGAGGGAGAGGGAAGGGAGTGGGGTGAGGGGAAAGGGAGGGAGATGGGGGATAGGAGGAGGGGAGGGGAATGAGAAGAGAGAAACGAAGCAAAAAAAAAAAAAAAAAGAGTGGAGACAGACAGACAGATGGAGAGAGAGAGAAAGAGAATAAGAGAGAGAGAGAGAGAGAGAGTGGAGAGATGAATAGAGAGGGAGAGATAGATAGAGAGAGTGGGAGAGAGATAGAGAGAGAGGGAAGGAGAGAGAGAGAGAAAGAGAGAGAGAGAGAGAGAAAGAGAGAGATGAGAGATGGAGAGAGAGAGAGAGAGAGAGAGAGAGAGAGAGAGAGAGAGAGAGAGAGAGAGAGAGAGAGAGAGAGAGAGAGAGAGAGAGAGAGAGAGAGAGAGAGAGAGAGAGAGAGAGAGGGAGAGAGAGAGAGAGAGAGAGAGAGAGAATGAGAGAGAGAAAGAGAGAGAAAGATAGACTAACAGACATACTCCTTCTTTCACCTCTCTGTCTCCTCCTCATCCCTCCCCATCCTCCTCCTCTACTCTCCTCCTATCCCTCCTGCCATCCACCACCATCCCTCCTCCCCTCACCAAAAAAACGAACCAAAACCAAAAAAAAAAAAAAAAGAAAACGGAACAGATGAGGTATGAAATGTGAGTGAATGAGATTTCTGAGTGATCGTCTTTTTGGCAAGTGATGCTGCTGAGATGAGATTGGACTTTGAGATGAGGACAGGAGATGAGGGAAATGCCAGAGGAGGAGGAGGAGGAGAGGAGGAGGGGGAGGGGGAGGAGGGAGGGGGAGAGGAGGAGGAGGAGAGAGGAGGGGGGAGGAGGAGGGAGAAGGAGAGAGAGGAGGAGGAGAGGACGAGCGGGGAGAAGGAGAGGATGATGATGAATGAGGAGGATGAGGAGGAGGAGGAGGAGGGAGGAGGAGGAGGAGGAGAGGATGAGGATGATGAGGAGGGAGAAGGAGGAGGGATGAGGGAGAGGATGAGGAGGAGGATGGAGTGGAGGATGAGGAGAGGAGGGAGGAGGAGGAAAAGGAGGAGGATGAGGAGAGGAGGAGAGATGAGGAGGAGGAGGAGGAGGAAGAGGGGAAGGGGAGGAGGAGTGGAAAGGAGGAGGAGGAGGAGGAGGAGGAGGAGGAGGAGAGGAGGAGGAGGGAGGAGGAAGAGGAGAGAGAGGAAGGAGGAGGAGAGGAGAAGGAGGGGGAAGGAAGAGGAAGAGAAGGAGAGGGAGGAGGAAGGAAGGAGGAGGGAAGAAAGGAGGAGGAGGAGGAGGAAGATGAGGAAGGAAGGGAGGAGGAGGAGGAGGAGTGGAGAGGAGAAGGAGGAAGAAGAAGGAGGAAGAAGGAGAAGGAAGGAGGAGGAAGGAAGAAGGAAGAAGGAAGAAAGAGAGGAGAGGAGGAGGAAGGAAGAAGAGGGAGGAGGAGGGAAGGAGGGAGGAGGAGGAAGAGAGGAGGAAGGAAGGAGGAAGGAAGGAAGAGAGAGGAAAGGAGGGGAGAAGGAGGAGGAGGAGGAGGAGGAGGAGGAAGGAAGGAGGAGGAGGAGAGGATGAGGATGATGATGAGGAAGGATGATGATGAGGAGAAGGAAGAGGAGGAAGGAAGGAGGAGGAGAGGAAGGAGGAGAAGGATGGGGAGGAGGAGGAGGAAAGGAGGAGGAAGAAGAAGGAGGGGAGGAAGGAAGGAGGAGGAGGGAGGAGAAAGGAAGAGGAAGGAGAAAGAGAGAGGAAGGAAGAAAGAGGAGGAAAGGAGGAGGAAGGGGGAGGAAGGAAGGGAGGGAGGAGGAGGAGGAGGAGGAGAGGAAGAGAGAGAGAGAGAGAAGGAGGAGGAGGAGAGGAGGAGAGGATGAGGATGATGATGAGGAGAAGGATGATGATGAGGAGAGGAGGAGGGAGAGAGGAGGAGAGAGGAGAGAAAGGAAGGAGGAGGAGGAGGAAAGGAGGAGGAGAAGGAGAGGGAGGAGGAGAAGGAGAGGAGGAGAAGAGAGGAGGAGGAGGAGAAAGAGAGGAGGAGAGGAGGGAGAGAGGAAGGAGAGAGGAGGAAGGAGAGAGGGAGGAGGGGAGGAGGAGGAGGAGAGGAGGGAGGAGGAGGAAGGAGGAGGAGGAGGAGGAGAGGATGAGGGATGATGATGAGGAGAAGGATGATGATGAGGAAGGGAGGAGGGAGGAAGGAGGAGGAGAGGAGGGGGAAGGAGGAGGAGGAGGAGGAGGAAAGGAGGAGGAGAAAGGAGAGGGAGGAGGAGAACGAGAGGAGGAGAAAGAGGAAGGAGAAGAGAGGAGGAGGAGGAGGGGAGGGAGGAGGAGGAGGAGGGAGGAGGAGGGGAGGAGGATGCTGTTAAGGAGGAAAAAATAAGAAGGTGAGATGGGTGGTGGAAGATGGAGCAAGGATGGAGAGGCGGAATGAAAGTGGGAGATAGAGGGAGAGGATGAAAGGGGAAAGTAGAGAAAGAGGGAAAATAGGAATGAAAGTGGGAGATAGAGGGAGAAAATGATGAGGGAATGGAGAAAAGGAGTAAAGAAAAAGGAATGACAGAAATAGAAATGGAGAGATGATATGGAGGAACATATTGAAAGGGATAATGAAAATGGAAATAGAAGGAAAAAAATAAAGACGGGACAGAGAGAAATGTGAAATAAAAATGGAAAAAGACAAAAAAAATGAAGAATAAAACACTAGTAAAAATGGGAACAGAGGAGCAGAGTGACAAGGGAATAGAGAAGATAGTAAAATGACAATAGATATGAATGGAAAGAATGATGAAGAAATAGAGAGAAAATGAAAATGAAAGTCGAGGTAGAGGGAAAGAATGAACAAAAAATAAAGAGAAAAGTAGAATGTAAACAGGAACAGAAGGAGGGGATAAAAGAGAAAGAGAAACTAAATTAAAATAGAGGGAAGAAATAAAAAAGAGAACAGAAAGAAAGATTACATGAAAATAGAAATAGAAAGAAATAATGAATAAGGAATAGAGAGAAAAACAGAACGAAAATGAAAATAGAAAAACAATGAACAACAAAGAAAAGCGAGAAAGAATGAAAAGGAAAAGAAAATAAAAGAATGAAAATGGAAGTAGAGGAAAGGAATGAAAATGGAACATAGAGGAATGTAGAATGAAAATGGACATAAAGAGAAAGACAGAAAGAAGAAGGAATTAGAGGGATAGACGAGAGAAGTGATAGCAGCAAGGAAAGAGATAGAGCTGTCGTGAGCACTGCCACTACAAAGCTCTCTCTTTCTCTCTTTATCTCTCTCTGTGCAGTTGTGTTTTACCTTCTCTTTGTTTCTTTTCCTTCACAATTTCTCTTTCTTTCTCCTCTGTTTATTATTATTATTATTATTATTATTATTATTATTATTATCATTTATCTCTTATTATCATTATTACTTGACCTCTCATAGACTCTCTTTATCTACCCTTCATTTTGTCCATCTTCGTCGTTCTTTCTCTTTTTTTCTTCCTCTCCCATTCTTTCTCTCTTTCTCTTTTCCTTCCTCCTCTTCCCTTCCCCTAGTTCATTTTCTCCTCTTCTTTCTCTTCCTATTCCTCTTTCGCCCTCCCTCCCTTTTCTGTTTTTTGTCTCCTTCTCCCCTTCCTCTCTCTTGCTTCCTCCTTTCGCTTTATCTCCTATTTCTCTTTCACTTTTTTTCTCTTGCTTCTCGTCTTCCCTCTTTTTCCTATTTTTCTTCTTCCTACATTCTCCTCTCCTCATTCTCTCTTTCTCCACACCTCCTCCTTTCTCTCTTCCGTCCAGCTTCTTTTTATCCTTCTCCTCCTCTCCATCTCCTCGTCTTCTCTCCCCCACTCTTTCTCCATCTCTCATCATCGTTCATTTCTCCCTCCACCTTTTCCTCCCTAATTCCTGTATCTTCTCTCCGCCTCCTTTTTCACCTTCCCTCATTCTAATTCTTTCCTTTTACTCTTCCTCTCCTCCCTCGCTCTCTATTCCTCTTTCTATCCTCCTCCTCTCTCTCCCTTCCTTCTTCTCTCTCTTTCTCCTTCTCTCTCTCTCTTCTCTTCTCTCTCTCTCTCTCTCTCTCTTCTTCTCTCTTCTCTCTCTCTCTCTCTCTCTCTCTCTCTCTCTCTCTCTCACACTCTCTCTCTCTCTTTCTATCTCCCCCCTCCCTCTCACCCTCTCTCTCCCTTCCTCCTTCCCTCTCCTTATCTCCTCCTCCCTCTCCTCTCTCGATCTCTCTTCGTGCCTTAATTCTCCCCCCCCTACTCCTCTACCCCTCTCCCTCTACCCCTCTCCCCCTCTCCCCCTCCTCCTCATCCCTCGGGAATATGACAGACACAAATGCAGGTTTAAACAACAATCTAACATGTTAAAACAACACAGCCCCGGAATGCAAATGGTACCAAGCCAACTCCGTGTGAGTAAGGGTGAGCTTGGCCAGCGCTGGAGGGAGGGAGAGAGAGGGAGAGAGGAAGAGAAGAGGAGAGAGGAAAGAGGAAGAGAGAGCAAGAGAGAGGAAAGAGGAAGAGAGGGAGGGAGGGAGAGAGAGGGAGAGAGGAAGAGAGGGAGGAGGAGGAGAGAGGAAGAAGAAGATAGGGAGAGAGAGGAGGAGAGGAAGAGGAAGAGGAGAGAGGAAGAGAGAGGAAGAGGAAGAGAGGGAGAGAGAAGAGAGAGAGGAAAGAGGAAGGTAGGGAGAGAGGAAGAGAGAGGAAAGAGGAAGAGAGGG
>NC_091577.1:13910050-13917550 GCF_042767895.1 Penaeus vannamei | reverse complement strand
CCATCTCTTTTCTCCTCCCTCTTCCCTATCCTTTCTTTCCTTTCTTTCATACCTCCCCTCATCCCATTCTCTCTTAGCTTATCTCTCTCCCCATCCTGTCGTATCTTTTCCTCTCTCCCCTATCCCATCTTATTTGTTCTTCCCTCCACTCCTCCCTATTCTCCTTTATCTCCTCCTTTCTCCCCTATCCTATCTCCTCTCCTTCCCCCCCTCCTCCCTACCCTCCCTATCCTTCCTCCCCATTCTCCCTCATCTCCTCCTTTCTCCCCTCCTTCCCCCCCCTCCTCCCTATCCTTCCTCCCCATTCTCTCCTTATCTCCTCCTCCCTATCTCTCCTCCTCATTCTTCCTTATCTCCTCCCCATGTCTCCCTCATCTCCTCCCTCTCCATTCTCCCTTATCTCCTCCTTTCTCCCCTATCCCTATGTCCTCCTCATTCTTCCTTATCTCCTCCTTTCTCCCCTATCCCTCCTCCTCCATTCTCCCTTATCTTCCCCCCTATCCTATCTCCTCCTTTCTCCCCTCCCCCCCCCCAAGGCGAAGATCCTCGGCAAAAAGGTTTAATTATCTTCATCTGGCACAAACTTCAACAGCTGGGAATGACTGATGAAAAGTGTGCGCTTCAGGGGGAGGGGGCACTACCCTCCCCCTCTCCCCTCACCCTCCCCCATCCCCTTCCCCATTCTGGCTCTCTGCCTCTTTCCTTGTCTCCTGCCTTCTCTTTCGGTCTTTTCTTCCTCCCTCCCTCCTCCTCTCTTTTTTTTTTTTGGCTTTCTTTCTTTTTTTGTCTTTTATTTTCTATCTCTCGGCTTTTATCTTTCGTTTCTTTCGCTCGCTTTATATTTTTCTGTGCTTTCCCTATCTCTCCCTTTTATCCCGTTTTCTCTCTTTGATTTTTTTTTTCATTTAATTTCTTTCATCTCCCTCTTTCTCTTTCTTTCTCGTTCTCTCACTATTTCCGAGTATCTCTTTCTTTCTTTCTTTCTCATCCCATCTTATTGCTGTCTGTATCTCTATATGTATAAGAGCAATTATCCAACATAAATTAGTTAACGGAAAGAACTCCACGATAATTTCTCAAGTGGTACTCAGTGAAAATGACAAAGAGAATGACTCGGTGAAAATGACACAACGAGAATGACTCGGTGAAAATGACAACGAGAATGACAGTGAAAATGACAACGAAAATGACTCAGTGAAAATGACACAACGAGAATGATTCAGTGAAAATGACAACGAGAATGACTCGGTGAAAATGACACAACGAGAATGATGAAGTGAAAATGACAACGAGAATGACTCGGTGAAAATGACACAACGAGAATGATGAAGTGAAAATGACAACGAGAATGACAGTGAAAATGACGACGAGAATGACTCGGTGAAAATGACACAACGAGAATGACAGTGAAAATGACGACGAGAATGACTCGGTGAAAATGACACAACGAGAATGATTCAGTGAAAATGACAACGAGAATGATTCAGTGAAAATGACAACGAGAATGATTCAGTGAAAATGACAACGAAAATGATTCAGTGAAAATGACAACGAGAATGATTCAGTGAAAATGACAACGAGAATGATTCAGTGAAAATGACAACGAGAATGACTCGGTGAAAATGACAACGAGAATGATTCAGTGAAAATGACACAACGAGAATGACAATGAAAATGACAATGAGAATGAGTGAAAATGACAACGAGAATGACAATGAAAATGACAACGAGAATGACAATGAAAATGACAACGAGAATGACTCGGTGAAAATGACACAACGAGAATGATTCAGTGAAAATGACAACGAGAATGATTCAGTGAAAATGACAACGAGAATGATTCAGTGAAAATGACAACGAAAATGATTCAGTGAAAATGACAACGAGAATGATTCAGTGAAAATGACACAACGAGAATGACAATGAAAATGACAATGAGAATGAGTGAAAATGACAACGAGAATGACAATGAAAATGACAACGAGAATGACAATGAAAATGACAACGAGAATGACTCGGCAAAAATGACACAACGAGAATGACTGAAAATGACAACGAGAATGACTCGGCAAAAATAACACAACGAAAATGACTCGGTGAAAATGACAACGAGAATGACTCAGTGAAAATTCCACAAAGAAAATGACTCACAGTGAATGGCTCGACAAAAAATGACAATGAAAATGTGGCAACCAAAAGGACTTAGCGAACATGACCCAAAAACAAGAACACAACGAAAATGATTAAAAGAAAATGACTCAATAACCTCAATGAAAATTACCTAACAAAATGCCCCAGTGAAAGTGACACAAAGAAATATTTACCCAGTCAAAAAACCTCCACGACTCAACAGAATTTGACTCAAAAAAATTGACTCTACAGAAACGACTCACCGGAAATGATGCAACAGAAATTAACTCGATAGTAATGACAAAACGAAAATGAGGATAATGCACTTAGTTACTCAATTATCAGACATAAAAAAAGAAAGGAAGAAAGTAAAGAAAACAAAAGTGACTCAGAGAAAACGACTCAGCAAAACAAACTCAACGAAAATGATGCAACAATAAGGACTCAATAAAAATTAACTCGACAGAAACGACTCAACAAAAATTTACTCAATCATCAGTCAAAAAGAAAATGAAAACGAAAAGTTACATCGAAAACGACTCAACGAAACTAATTCACCAAAACTGACTCAACCAAAACCAACTCACCAAAACCAACTCACCAAAACCAACTCACCAAAACTGACTCACCAAAACCAACTCAACGAACCTGACTCATGACTCACCGGCGCCTGATCCAGTTCCTTAATGAGTTCCCTGGCCGCGTGGACCGTCGGGTGTCCCCATTCGTTGGCCTCTCCCCATGCGCGGTTCAGGTCGCAGCCTATGAGGGAAGATCTGGGGGGGAAAGAGAGGAAAAATGGGTTGTTAATGGGGAAAAGAGAGAGAAAAAATTGGGTGGTTAATGGGGGAAAAGAGAGAAAATGGGTTGTTAATGGAAAAATGGAGAAAAAAGGGTAGTTAATGGGGATAGATAGAGAAAAAAAGGGTAATGGGGAAAGATAAAGAAGATATGCTTTGTCAATGGGAAAAAGAGAGAAAATGGGTAGTTAATGGGAAAAAGGAAAAAAATGGGTTGTTAATGGGGAAAAACGAAAAAATAGGTAGTTAATGGGGGAAGGTAGAGAAAATGGGTAGTTAATGGGGAAAAAGCGGAAAAAATTGGGTAGTTAATGGGGGAAGATAGAGAAAAAATGGGAAAAACGTAAGAAAGGGTAGCTAATGGGGAAAGATAGAGAAAAAATGGGTAATGGGGAAAGATAAATAAAATATGTGTTTTTAATAGGAAAATGAGAGAAAATGGGTTGTTAATGGGGAAAAATAGAAAAAAAATGGGTAGTTAATGGGGAAAGATAAAGAAAAAATGGGTTGTTAATGGAAAAATGGAGAAAAAATGGTAGTTAATGGGGAAAGACAGAGAAAAATGGGTTGTTAATGGAAAAGGGAAAGAATTGGGTAGTTAATGGGGGAAAGAGAGAAAATGGGTAGTTAATGGGGAAAAAGAGAAAAAATGGGTAGTTAATGGGGGAAGATAGAGAAAAAAATGGGAAAATGTAAGAAAGGGTAGTTAATGGGGAAAGATAAATAAAATATGTGTTGTTAATGGGAAAATGAGATAAAAATGGGTTGTTAATAGGGGAAAATAGAGAAAAAAATGGGTAGTTAATGGGGAAAGATAAAGAAAAAATAGGTTGTTAATGGAAAAATGGAGAAAAAAGGGCAGTTAATGGGGAAAAGATAGAAAATGGGTTGTTAATGGTAAAAAAGAGAGAAAAAAATGGTTTGTTAATGGGGAAATATAGAGAAATAATGGGTAGTTAAGGGGGAAAGATAATAAAATGGGTAATCAATGGGTGAAAGATAGATAAAAAGGGTAGTTTATGGGGAAAGATAGATAAAAAGGGTAGCTATTAGGGAAAAAGAGAGATAAAAAATGGGTGGGAATTATTAGGGGAAATGGAAGAGGAGATAGCGAAGAGTTAATGGAGGAAATGAAGAGAAAATGGGACAGAATTTATGAGGAAATTAAGAAAAAGAGGGAAGTTAATGGGGAAAGAAAGAGAAAATGGGGCGGTATTTAAGGGGAAACTGAGAAAAAACGGAGAGTTAATGGGGAAAGAAAGAGAAAACGGGAAGAAGTTCATGGGGGGAAAGAAAGAGAAAATGGGAGGTTGATTAATGGATTGATAAGAAGGAACATTTAAGAGATCCCCCCCCCTCTGCGTTTATAATTTATGAAAACTTGCTCTTCTGTATTTTCTATTTTCTTTTTTTTTCCTTCTTCCGACTGTCTCTATTTATTCGCGTTTATTTCTATTATTCTCTCCTTTTTATTCCTGCTCCGATTTTTCCCAGCAAGATTCATCTCAATTTGTCAATAGTAAGAGAGAGAGAGAGAGAGATAGAGAGAGAGAGAGAGAGAGATAGAGAGAGAGAGAGAGAGAGAGAGAGAGAGAGAGAGAGAGAGAGAGAGAGAGAGAGAGAGAGAGAGAGAGAGAGAGAGAGAGAGAGAGAGAGAGGAAAGAGAGAGAGAGATGGGAGAAAGAGAGAGAGAGAGAGAGAGAGAGAGAGAGAGAGAGAGAGAGAGAGAGAGAGAGAGAGAGAGAGAGAGAGAGAGGGAGAGAGAGAGGGAGAGATGGAGAAAGGGAGAGAGAGAGGGAGAGATGGAGAGAGGGAGAGAGAAAGAAAGAAAGAAAGAGAGAGAGATAAAGAGAGAGAGAAAGAAAGAGAGAAACTCCATGTATAACCGATAAATGCAGTGATATTTGGACGTAAAATGAAAAAAAATTATTTCGTTTTTTCATCGTGTAGGACTATGATATGAGGTTTTAATTTAGTAATCTACAAGACACGACTTTGAAAGTTAGACAGAAATGTAGCACACACACACTCAAATGCACATACTTGTGTACATACATACGTAACGCATATATAAATACATACACGCATGCATACATACATACAGACATACACAACGCATATATACATACATACACGCATCCATCCATCCATACATACATACACGCATCCATCCATACATACATCCATACGTACCATAGATACATACATATTTGCTTATTTACTTACACACGCACATATATACATCCATACATCCGTACACAGATACACAGACATACATTCACACAGACGCATACACAGGCACGGACCCACACGCACACACATAGACAAAAACACTCACAACAAACACACACACCCATACGTCATTACCTTTTAGTGATCAACTCCATTATATCTAAAGAGCGTGATATTGATAAATATAATACCTTTAGTAAAATCAGGAGAATTAAATTGCCTAGTTTAAAGTTGACGTATTGATAACTTTATCGAGAGAAATTGATACACATTCAGTAATTAAAACACACACACACACACACACACACACACACACACACACACACACACACACACACACACACACACACACACACACACACACACACACACACACACGCACACACACACACACACACACAAAACACGTCAAAGAAAATAATTTAAAAAACTGAAATATCTTACGAAATTTTATTTGGCTTTGATGCCGATGGACCAAAAGAGGTTTCTTAATTTAGAATATTAGGAGAGGGAGGTGCCAAATACTTAATCTTAATCATCTTTCGCTTTAAATATCTCACTGACAAGATTTATCCTATTTCTCATTCTGGTATCAAACTGACTCTCTCTCTCTCTCTCTCTCTCTCCCTCTCTTTCTCTCTCTCTCTCCCCTTCCCTCGCTCTTTCCCTCTCTCTCTCTCTCTCTCTCTCTCTCTCTCTCTCTCTCTCTCTCTCTCTCTCTCTCTCCCTCTCTCTCTCTCTCTCTCTCTCTCTCTCTCTTCTCTCTCTCTCTCTCTCCCTTTCTCTTCTCTCTCTCCTCTCCCCCTCCTCCCTCCTAGCTCCCTCTCTTTCTCTCTGTTCCTGCTAAATGAGGTGCAGAAATCCTCCTTTTCTATATAAAATCCCCGTCAGCTCTTCATTTCAGGACGTAAATCCCCCTCCCCCTCCCCCTATTGAGTTAATCCCTCCCTATCTGGCCTGCTTTCGCCTGAAATCCCTTTGTATTCACAATCCTGCTTCTTGCTTTTAACTCTTCCTCCCTTTCTGTTCCCTCTTTCCCTCCTCCCTCTCTGCCTTCTCCTCCTCTCCTCTTCTGCAGGTTCCTCTCTCTCTCTTCCTCTTCCCTTACCCATATCATCTACCTCCTTTTCTGTTCCCCTTTTCCTTCTTTTATCTCTGCCTCTCCTCTCCCTTCTGTGTGTCCTCCATCTCTCCTCTTTCCTCACCCTATATCATCTACCTCCTTTTCTGTTCACTTTTTTCCTCCTCCCTCTCTGCCTTTCCTCCAGTCCTTTCTGTGGTTCCTCCCTCTATCCTTCTCCTTCCTTATCCATATTATCTCCACTCTCTTTCATCTCTCCTTCTCTCTTTCCCTTCCCTATCCTCTTCCACTTCCATCCACCTTCCGTATTCCTTCCCTCCTCTTCTATACCCCTCCCTACCCTCTCTTTTATCTCCCTCTCCATCCCTCTATTCTACTCCCTCCCTTCTGCTTCACGTCTCTCTCTCTTACTCCCTTCCGCATCTCCTTTCCCCCTTTCCTCCCATTCATTCCCTTCCCCTTCTTCCCTCACTCCCCTTCTCCACCATCGCCTCCCCTCTCCCTTTCTACCTCTTCCTCTCTTCTCCCCCTCCCTCCATCCCTACCCCACTCCCCCTTCTGCCCCTCCTCGCCCTCTCCTCCCTCCCTCTCCCTTCCCTTTCACCCCCTCCCTCCCCTCCCCCTCTCCCTCAGCCTCTAATCCCAGTATTCACACGTAATCCCCCTCCCCCTCCCTCCCTCCTCCCCCAACAGTGCCCTTGATCCCCATCAATTACTCTATGATCCTCCTCCTCATACGCAAACCCACTTCCTGGCCCGCCGTCGCCTCCTCCTCCTCCTCCTCCTCCTCCTCCTCCTCCCCCTTCGTCGGATTCCTCTCTCATTATCTACGTGATCTCTCGTTTCTCTCGTTCGAAGGGAAGGGAGGGGAGGTGGGGGGAAGGTTGGTGAGGGGTTGGGAGGGGTGGGAGGGGGAGGGGTGGAAAGGTGGGAAGGGATGGATTAGTGGAGGCAAGTTGGGGAGGGAAGGTTGGGGAGGAGCGGGAGGTGTGGGAGGGGATGGAGAGGTGGGGAGGGGATAGAGAAGTGGAGGGAAGTGGAGGGAATGGTGAGGAGAGGAAGGAAAGGAGAAGTGGGGAGGGAAGGATTGGGGAGGGGTGGGAGCGGTGGGAGGGGATGGAAAGGTGTGGAGGGGATGGAGAAGTGGAGGGAAGTGGAGGGAATGGAGGGGATAGGAAACTGGGGAAGGGTGGGGAAGGAGAGGAGGGTGGGGGAGGGTGAGGGGAGGTGGAGGGAAATGGGGATAGGGAAAGTTTG
>NC_091577.1:13897550-13905050 GCF_042767895.1 Penaeus vannamei | reverse complement strand
CCTTGCACCATGAAGGATGTCGGGGATTCCCCTCCGTGGACTCTGGCCATCACGACCACCACGCGCCTAGGATACCGCGGAGGACCTGTGGCGATACGAAAGGAAGGTTCGAGAAGGTTCTTGAATGTTTTAAAAGGTTTAAGAAAGTTGTTGAAGGTTCTGGAAGGTCTAAGAAAGTTCTTGAAGATTCTGGAAGGTCTAAGAAAGTTCTTGAAGATTCTGTAAGGTCTAAAAAAGTTCTTGAAAATTCTGGAAGGTCTAAGAAAGTTCTTGAAAGTTCTAAAAGGGTTTAAAATGTTCAAGAAGGTTATAAAAGGTTCCAGAAATGTTGAAGGAGGTTTTTTAAGTTTTAAGAAAGTTATCGAAGGTTCTAGAAAGTTCTAGAAGACTCAAGAAGGTTCCAAAAGCTTAAAAAAAGTGTCTTGAAAATTTCAAGAAGGTTTTTGAAGTTTTTCGAAGGGTTTCGAAAGTTTTCGGAGGTTTTCGGGAAGTTTTCAGAAAAAAAGTGTTTTTATTTAGGAAAGGAAAGATGAGGGGGTGTAGGGAGTGAGTGAGAGAGAGAGAGAGAGAGAGAGAGAGAGAGAGAGAGAGAGAGAGAGAGAGAGAGAGAGAGAGAGAGAGAGAGAGAGAGAGAGAGAGAGAGACAGAGAGAGAGAGAGAGAGAGAGGGAGACAGATAGATAGATCACTATAATCATTATTAGTAGTATCATCATTACCATTATCATTATCATCCCTATCATCAGTATCATTATTACCAGTTTTATTATTACAATCTTTTCAGTTATCACGTTTTTAACATCACAGATTTTATTATTTTTTTCTTATTCCATTTATTTCTTATCTTATCATTCCCCGACTCACCTTCCTCCTCGTCCGAATCCTCATCGGAATCCACCTCGTCCGAATCCTCGTCCTCGTCCTCGTCCTCGCCCTCCCCGCCGCCCTTAGCCTCCCCTCCCTCCCCCTCGTCAGCGCCTCCTTCGGCGTCGGCGGCGTCCTTCGCGCCCTCGGCCTCGGGAGTCTCGACGGGTTCCTGCTGGAGGTAGGAGGGGGCGGCGGGGGAGATGGGGGGGCGGTCTGCGGCTCCGGGGAGGGCGCTCTTCTTGCTGGCGCACACACGCGTCACGGCCACGACCTGCTCCGCCCTGGCCTCCGTCGCCGCCTGCACCGGCCCGCGGTAGTTGTGGCGGCCGGCGATCGTTATGACGTCACACTCGCGGTTCAGCTGGTTTGGAGGGGGGGGGGAGAGGTGAGGGGGTGAAGTGAGTGGATATATATCTCTGTCTCTGCCTCTCCTCCTTCCTCTCCCTTCGTCTTTCTTTCCTCTCCCTCCCTCTTTCTTTCCCTCTCTTTCCTCTCCCTCCCTCTCTCTTTCCCTCTCTTGCCTCCCCCTTTCTCCCTTTTTTTTTCCCTCTCTTTCCTCTCCCTCCCTCCTTCTTTCCCTCTCTTTCCTCTCCCTCCCTCTTTCCTTTCCCTCTCTTTCCTCTCCCTCCCTCCTTCCCTTCCCTCTCCTTTCCCTCTCCTCCCTCCCCCCGCCATGCTTCTCCCTTCCCTTCCCCTCCCTACCCTCTCTCCTCCAACTACCTCCTTCCCTCCTTTCTCCCCCTTCCTTTCTTTTCCTCCCTCTCCTTCTCCCTCTCATCCCCGTTGACATCTCCGTCCGCCCTCTCTCGTCTCCTCCCTCAAAGCCCATCCTTTTCTCCCTCCTCTCCCTTTCCACTCCCTCTCCCTCCGAACTACCCCCTCGTCCTCCCTTCCAACCCATCCTCCCTTCCCTCCCTTCCACCCACTTTCTCTCCCTCCTCCCTTCCTCCCTCCTTCCCTACCCTCCTCCCTACTTCCTCCTTTTCCTCCCCATCCTCCCTTCCCTCCCCTCCTCCCTTCTTCCCTCTCCTCCTCCCTTCCTCCCTCACCTCCCTTCCTCCCTTCCTTCGTCTCCTCCCTCCTCCCTCCCACTCCCTTCCCTCCTTTCCCTCCCCATCCCCTCCTCCCTTCCTCCCTCCCCATCCCTCTCCCTCTTCCCATCCCTCTCCCACTCTCTCCCCTTTCCCTTCCTCCCCCTCCTTCCCACTCATTTCCCTCCCTCCTCCCTACCTCCCTCACCTTCCCTCCCCATCCCTCTCCCCTCCTGTCCTTGCCACTCCCTCTCCCTTCCTCCCTCCCCTCCCTTCCTTCGTCTCCTCCCCTCCTCCCTCCCACTCCCTCTCCCCTCCCATCCCCATCCCCATCCCATCCCACTTTCTCCCACCCCATCTCTCTCCCCTTCATCCCCACCCTCCCACTCCCTTCCTTCCCCCTCCACCCACTTCTGTCCTCGTTCGTGACACTTTATTCCGCGCGAATGACAAAAGCGCCAGACAGAGCGACGACAGAGCGGGACCGACGGGGACGTCGCCGCTGTCTAATTCCTTCCATAATTCATGAGGGGAACTTTACATAGAGACAGTGGCGAATGAGAGAGGGGAGGAGGGGGGGTGAGAGGGGGGATGGGAGCGAGGGGAGGAGTGGGGAGTAGGGAGGAGGGAGGGGAGATGGGAGGAGGAGGTGAAGAGGAAGGAGGGAGGGATGAGAAAAGAGAAGGAAGGGGAGGAGCGGAGCTGAGGGGAGATGGGAGGAGGAGGGATGAGGGGAGGTGAGGAGGGAGAAATATGGAGGAGGAAAGGAAGGTAGGTAGAAAGGGAGGAGGGTAAGGGAAGGGAGGGAGGAAAAGGGAGAGGAGGGAAGAGGGAGTGGGTGGAAAGGAAAGGGGAGGGAAAGTGTGGGAAGGGAGGAGAGGGAGGAAGGGAGGATGGGTTGGAAAGGGAGGGCGAGAGGGGTGAGGGAAGATGGGAGGGGGAGTGAGGGGAGGGAGAGAGGGGGTTGATGGGATGGGGAGGAGGGAAGGAGAGGGAAGAGTAGGGAGGAGGGTTGAGGGGGAGAAGGGAGGGGGTGAGGGGAGATGGGAGAAGGGAGATGAGGGGGAGATGGATGAGAGGAGAGAGGGAAGGGGTGAGGGGGATGGGAGGGCGAGAAAGGGGTGAAGAAAAGGAGTAAAAGAGGAGGGAGAAGGCTGAGGGGGAGGGGAGAAGGGAAGGAGAGGAGTGAGGGGAGATGGAGGAGGGAGGGGGAAGAGGGAGAAGGGAAGAGAGAAAGGAGGAGATGGGAAGGAGACGAAGGAAGGAGGGTAAACGGGAAGGGGAAGAGAGGGGAAATGGTGAAAGAGAGGGATAACATAAGGGGGCAAAGAGAGGGGAATGATAGGGGAATGGAGAGAAGTGGTAATGAAGGAGGAGATGAGAAGGGAGATGGGAAGAGGACGTGAAAGGGGAGGAGAGTAGGGGATAAAAAGAGAGAAGAGAATAAGGAAGAAGGGAGAGGTGAAGAGGGGAACGGAAGAGGCGAGAAGCAGAGACGAGTGAAATGGAGGAGACGAAGGGAGGAGAGAGGGGAGTAGGGGAGGGAAGAAGAGAGATAAATAAGAAAAAGGGATAAAAAGTAAAATTATGGGAAGGGAGAGAGAGGTTGCGAAACATTGACACTGAAGGGACAAGTAGGAATGTCGATTCTTTTTTTTTCGTTTTCTTTGACTCTCTTCTTTACTGTCCGTATAATCTCTCTCTCTCTCTCTCTCCCTCTCTATCTTCATTTTCTTCCTGTCTCACTTACTCACTCACTCTCTCTCTTTTCCTCACTCCTCCCCCATTCTTTCCTCCTTTTTTTTCCTTCCTCATTTCTTCCCTTCATATCTCACTTTATCTATTCCTCTCTTTCCCTCCCTTTGTCTTACTACATCCCCCCCCCCTCTCTCTCTCTCTCTCTCTCTCTCTCTCTCCTCTCTCTCTCTCTCTCTCTCTCTCTCCCTCTCTCTCTCTCTCTCTTTCTCTCTCTCTCTCTCCCTCCTTTCCCTCCCTTCCATCTTCCCTCCCACCCCACTCACTCTCTCTCCCTCTCTTTCACTGTTTCCCTTCACTCCATCCTATCTCTTTCTTTTTTTTTCTCTCTTTCCCTTTATTCAAATCCGAAATTTCCATACCGTGGTTCAAGTTTTATGTCGCTTTTACTTTCCCTGTACTGTCCTCTCTTGTCTGCCTTTCTGTGTCTCGCTCTCTGTCGAATATCTCGCTCTCTCTCTCTCTCTCTCCCTCGTTCCATCTGTGTGTGTGTGTATGGGTGTGTGTGCGTATCCATGTGTGTGTGTGTCTTGTTTTGTCTATCTGTCATCCTTCTACCGTTTTACTCTTTCACCCTTTCATTCTCTTCAGACCCTTCCTACCTCATCCACCCACCATCCCCTCCCCTCCCTCCCCCTCCCCTCTATCCTCCTCCTCTCCTTCTCTCCTCTTCCTCCCCTCCCCTCCCTCCCCTACTCCTCCTCCTCCCTCCCCTCACCCCTCAACCAAGGTCTCCCTTTCAGGAAGGTGCCCGAGGAACACTCCTTATCCATACCCCCCTCCCCCTCCTCCGTTCCTTGACAATTGCCCTCACTTTTTCCCCTTCCATTCTCCCCAACCTATTTTCCCCAACTCTCTCTGACCAAGTTTCCTCTCACCTTCTCCATTTCCTGTCCTCGTCATCCCCAACCCATTTTGGAATATCTTCCCCAACCCATGTCCTCCCACCCTACCCCAACCCATGTTCTCCCACCCTACCCCAACCACTTTCCCTTCCCCACCTTCCTAGACCCTATTTCTTCACCTTTTCCAACCCCCTTTTTTACCCTCTTTAAAACCATCTACCCCATCCTCCCCCCCCTAAACCCTAAGCTTTTTCCTCTTTTCTCTTAGTCCTCCCAAGCTTGATACCCTTCCAAAGAGATCTTTTAACCCCTAAAAGAAACCCAAATTCCCCTTCACCCCATCCTCCTTCATTTCCCCCCGCCCCCCTCTCTCTCTCCGAATCTCACCTTCACTCGTCCTCTCTCTCTCCCTCCCCTTCCCTCCTCCACCCCCTCATCTTTACCCTCCCTCTCCCTCTCCACCCTCCTCACCCTCTCCCTAGCCTCCCCACTCCTCCCCAAACCCTTCCTTCATCCTCTCCCCTCCCCTCCTCCACCCCTTATCTCTACCCACTCCCTCTCCATTCCCCCTCAGTCCCCACCCTCCCTCACCCTATCCCTCCCCTCCCCACAGCTCCTCTTTCTCCCTCTCCTTCTCCATCTCTCCCTTAACTCCCACTCCTCCCTTCCCCCTCCTCCTTTCTCCTCTCCGCTCTATCTTTCCCTTTGCCTCCCCATCCCCCCTCATCCCCCACTCTCCCTCTCCCTCCTTCCCACCCTCAACCAACCCACCCTCCCCCTCAATCCCACCCCCTCTCCATCCCCCCCTCTCCCTACCCCCATCCCCCACCCCCTCTCTCCCTCTCCCCCCATCTCCAACTTACCACCGTGAAGGCCAAGTTGTGCCTCCAGACGTAGGGCAGGTCGCGCTCCACCAGGTGCTCGACGAAGGCCCTCAGCCTCGAGTACGAGTAGGGGTAAGTGAGGGCGAACTGGTACACGTCGAGTTCCTTGTCGAAGCAGATGGCGAAGCTGAGGACGTAGTTGTCGCGGTGTTGGGGGGAGCGGTAGTAGTACGCGTTCTCGCTGGGCATGCGGGTCCTGGTTGGGGAAGGAAGTTGGATGGCGTTGGTGCTGCTGGGGGAAGGAAGGAGGGGGTTGGATTAGAGGTAACAGGTAAGGGGGTTGGGGGTGGAAACAGGTAGGTAGGGGGATGGGTAGGAGGGGGTTGAGGGATGGTTAGCAGGAGGTGAGGGTTAGGGTTGGAGACAGGGAGGGGGTGGAGGTAGGAGGAGGGTTAAGGGTGGAGGGTAGGGTAGTGGGGGTTAAGGGGGGTTGGTTGAAAGTAACGGGGGTAGGGGGGAGTGGTTGAGGGGATTAGGGAGTGTGGTAGGGGGTATAAGAGGGGGTTGGTTGGGGGAGTTTGGGGTGAATGAAGTAGGGAGGAGGGTGGTAGTGGAGGGAGCAGGTAAGTGGGGTTAAGGGGGTTGGGTAGGGAGTTAGGGGTGGAGGGTAGAGGGAGGGTGGTAGGAGGAGCAGGTAAGGGGGTTAAGGGGGGGTTGGGTAGGGGGTTATGGAGGGTGGAGGTAGGGGGAGAGGGTGTGTAAGGAGGGCAGGTAAGGGGATTAAGGGGGTTGGTTGGAGGGAGTTAGGGATGGTTGCAGTGGGGATTAGTGAGGAGAGAGGGCGGTAGGGGGGTTAATGTGGGTACGTTGGGTTAATGAAGGGAAGGAGGGAGGTTGGGGGATGGGATTGGTTGGTAAGTGGGGGAGGTAGGTAGGAGGGGGGGGAGGTAGGACGGAAGGGTTCGTTGGGGAGGTTTGTAGGGGAAAAGGGGTTGGTATGGTTTGGGGTTGGAAGGGGTTGGTGGGGTAAAGGAAGAGGTAGGGGAGAGGGTTAGTAAAGGTGGAGGTTAAGGAGGTGGGGCGTGGGGGTTGGAAGTGGAAGAAAATTATAGATTATAAATCATAAATTATATCAGAACCATCATTATCATTATAACAATTCTAGCTGTTAAGACTGTTCTTTTATTATATCACGCTATCTGTCATTTTCTTAGTTTTATTTATTTTTTATCAATATATCTGTCATCTTTTTAAAATTTCATCTGTTTTATCATTATATCTGTTATTTTCTTCTTTTATGTTTTTTTCATTATTAATGCCATTTTCTTAACTTCTTTTCTATCATTACATGTCATTTTCTTAATTTTATCTTTTTAATCATTATATCTGTCATTTTCTTAATTTTATCTGTTATATCATTATATCTCATTTTCTTGATTTTATCTGTTTTATCATTAGATCTATAATTTTCTTAATTTTATTCATTTTATCATAATCTCTCATTTTCTATTTTTTCTGTTTTATCTTTATATCTGTCATTTTCTTAATTTTATCTATTTTATCATTATCTTTGTTATTTTCTTTATTCCATCTATATTGTTATCATCATTATTTCTTTACAGTCTCTGTTGTCTATCTTTATTATTTATTATCATATTGATATGAAAAAAAATGAAGAATAGGAATCATGAATAGAAAATGGGGAAGAAGGAACAGACAAGGAAAATAATAAACAAGAAAATAAAGAAAGGAGGAATACGCAAGAGAAAGTAATTAAAGAAGGAAGATAAAGAGATTATGGTGAAAAAAGGATAAAACATGGAGAAGAGTAAGAAGAATAAAAGAAGGAAAAATTAAGATACCAGAAGAAGAAAAGGAGAAAGGAGAAAAAAGTAGAAAAAAAAGAAAGAAAAGATTGGAGACGAAGAAGAAATGAAAAAAGGAGCAAAACAAGAATTCGAAAAAAGAAAACAAAAACAATAACAAAAGCCGTAAATGACAAGAAGAAACAAGAAGAAGAAAGAAAAATAAAACTACATAAAGAGACACGGAAAGAAATAGAAGAAACAAAGAGAAAAAAACGAAGGAAAGATAAGAGAGAGAGTGAGAGAGAGAGAGAATAAAAAAACACATGAAAAAGACACAAAATAATAACAATAATGATAAAAAGCAGGAAAAA
>NC_091577.1:13883002-13890502 GCF_042767895.1 Penaeus vannamei | reverse complement strand
GAAAGTGTAAAGATAGGGAAAATATGACAGCAAATAAGGGGAAGAAGGAGAGAAGAAGAAAGAACAGGAGAGAAGGGATGAGGGGAAGGGAGAAATGGGGAGTAAAGGAGAAGAATCATAGGGAAGGGAAAGGAGGAGAGAAAAATGAAGGGAGGCAAGTGAAAGTTATGGAGAAAAGGCAATGCTGGATGAAAGGGAGAACGGAAACACTAAGCAAACCAGAAAAAAAAGAAGAAAGAAAAAAAGAAAGAAAGAAAAAAAAAAGAATTACTAAAACAAAAAAGACAAAACGAGCTAAACTTTGTAATAAAAATTCGCGAAAATCAATCGAGAAATAAAAACGAAGAAAATACATACATACACACAGAAACAATAATAATAATAAAAGCTATAACACCATATTGAAACCCCTTACAATGTTGTGAAATATACAAACATGGATTAAGAGGCACAATACCCAAAAAATGACCTAAACATTATGAAAAAAATATATGATAATATAACGAATAGAAATATGCATGAAACATTAACAAAACAATAACAAGATCGGTGTCATAAGGGCGATAATCCAGTGACGACCGACCCACGATATTGAAACCCCGTAGAAAGACTTGAACGCGATCATCTACTACATGTTGCGGGTAATCTTAGGCGGAATCTCTGTTATTTTCACCGAGTCAAGAACCCTTTGGCGGGAGATAAAATTTTGATGCGTTGTCGAACTTTCTCTATTAGATGCTTCACTGAATTTTTTTTTTCCCTTCGCTTTTTTTTAATGAAAACTCTTGAATTTTGGAACGATAAAAAAAGGAAGGATATAAATTGGAATACACACACAAAAGAAAAGAAAAGAAAAAATCTATCACAGTTATTGTTTAAAAGATTAGGAAGTGGAAGTAATAATTTGTATATATATAAAAATATATACGCTTTATACATTTCAGAAAAAAAATCTCCAAAGATGAACTTTGTCTAATAGATGCTTCACTATTTTTTCTTTCCCTTATCTTCTTTTTTATGAAAACTCGTGAGTTCTGGTACGATTAAAAAAAAGAAATTGGTACATACAAACTAACGATTAAAGTTTTTGTTTAAAAGATTAGGAAGTGGGAGAAATAATTTGCATATGAAAAAATACCCTTTATACATTTCAGAAAAAAAAATCTTCAAAGATGTACACCCCACGAGGGCTACACGCACCGCCGGCGCCCAAACTGCACACATTCCAAGAATCTTTATGATAATCTTAAGCTATAGAGTCTGTGCTGTTGTTAGGAGCTCCAGTCTGTCTTCAATGTCTGTCGTAGTCACAACGTTGCCAGACAAGACTCGAGTCCAAAGACACTGCAATACGCTGTAATCTCCGAGCAATGTTGCCAGATGTCTACGTCTGATGGTGCTGGAGTTTATATGGTTGGGCAGTATTGCCAGCTGAGCCGCAGTATGGTAACAGTGCCTCGGGGGGAAATCTGTTTTAGTGCTGTTTTTAATAGGCAAGACGTCGGGCGCTGCGACTGAGGCTGTGTCGTTTCTGAACAGCATTTTCTAATAGCGGGATGTCAGGCCTATTCAGCAATAGAGTTATTTATATTTGTGCATGATTTGATTCATGATTAAGATCATTCGACTTCAAGATTTGCTTTCTTTTTCTCGAATAATGTCGCGTGTAATGACCGTGTGTTATTTAGTTTTTGAACAATAGTTCTAATAGTGTGACGACAGGCTTGTCAAATAACAGATTTGTGAATATCTGTACAAGATTCATTTTAAGATTAAGTTCACCCTACTTCCTAAATCCATTTTTTATCACACAATATCGCTTGTAATATCACATAGTCAACATTTTCAAATACAACGAAGGCAGGTTTATTTAGTAATAGATTTCTTAATATTTATAATGAAATATTTATTATCAAATAAAATCGCTCTCTCCTTCATAAATTCCTTACAGACAGCTCGAGTCCCCAATCTCTGCACAAATAAAGGATAAATGAACAGTATGATTGACTCACTTTATGTGGAAATCTAGACCAGTGAATTATCCATCATTATTAAAAGACCGATATCCCTAAAATATCTTAAAACTACGACCAAGAAAGTAATTTGAATATTTAAGATGAAATTCACTTCCGTCGCCACCAAAAGATCTGGAAATTGTTAGTTACGATACACATAAGCAATAAAGATTTGCATTTTAATCAGACAGGGTAACCGATATTCAAAATCCAAATTAAACTCGAAAATGACGATCATAAACAACAGAATTCATAAGTCTCCGTTGTACACTTTCTTTCCGCTAAAAAAAATATTTGACAAATGATAAAACCGGCCAATAAAAGAGATACATCGACAGCTAATAGTGCCAACGGTGAATATAAAACGCTGTGAAAATCGACCCTAGAGAATTTAATATCGCTAAGGACTTTCATTTCCATCTTTCTTGAAGAAAAATCACCCTCGTGGATTGAGCCTACGAGGGCACATAGTCCTATAACGATTTTTTTTTTCATATTAGTAATATAGCCAATTTTTCACAGGCCAAAGTCAGTTTACTCAGCGACGCCTTAAAATGGGTTCTTTATCCTTAACGATCATTATATAAACATCATTATCCGCATCATAATTACACCCTCCCCTCCAATAAAATGTACATACCATTTTTTTTTTTTTTTTTTTTTTTTAAGAGAGAATCTGAACCTATATAATTTAGGATGTACTTTCCCAATCTTAATCTATCCGGACAATATATAAAGTTAAGTAGGGGGGGGGGGGGATTGGGGGCATTCTGGCTCTCGCTGATCCCTTAATGGCCTCTGTTATATATGTACGATAATCGAGCCACACTTTTGGAAGCTGTGTGTAGGGGGAGGCTACACTGCACTATGGGGAGAGGGAGCGTTGGTACAGACATTATTTATCTGTCTACTTGTCTATTTATCTATCTACTTGTCTATCTCTTCGTTGATGCCTAATTGTCTATCTCTATCTCTTCATTGATGCTTAATTGTCTATCTCTTCATTGATGCCTAATTGTCTATCTCTATCTCTTTATTGATGCCTAATTGTCTATCTCTATCTCTTCATTGATGTCTAATTGTCTATCTCTATCTCTTCTCTGATGCCTAATTGTCTATCTCTTCATTGATGCCTAATTGTCTATCTCTATCTCTTTATTGATGCCTAATTGTCTATCTCTATCTCTTCATTGATGTCTAATTGTCTATCTCTATCTTTTCTCTGATGCCTAATTGTCTATCTCTTCATTGATGCCTAATTGTCTATCTCTATCTCTTCATTGATGCCTAATTGTCTATCTCTATCTCTTCATTGATGCCTAATTGTCTATCTCTATCTCTTCATTGATGCCTAATTGTCTATCTCTATCTCTTCATTGATGCCTAATTGTCTATCTCTATCTCTTCATTGATGCCTAATTGTCTATCTCTATCTCTTCATTGATGCCTAATTGTCTATCTCTTCATTGGTGCCTAATTGTATATCTCTTTATTGATATCTATTTCTCTCTATTGACATCTAAATGCCTATATTTCTGTTTATATCTAGTTGTCTATCTATCTATTGATGTGTACTTCTCTATCTCTCTATTGATATCTACTTGTCTATCTCTTCACTGATATCTATTTGTCTCTATTGATATCTACTTGTCTATCTCTTCACTGATATCTATTTGTCTCTATTGATATCTACTTGTCTATCTCTCTATTGACATCTATTTGCCTATCTATCCATTGATATCTGCTTCTCTATCTCTCTATTGATATTTACTAGTCTATCGCTCAGTTGATATCTACTTGTCTATTTCTCTGTTTCTATCTATTTATCTGTTTATGTATGTCTACTTGTCTATCCCTCTTTTAATATCTACTTGTCTATCACTCTATTCCCATCTACTTGTCTATGTCTCTATTAATATTTGCTTGTTTATCGTTTGATGTCTATTTGTCAATTTTTCTATTGATATCTCCATGTCTATTTCTCTATTGCTATCTATTTGTCTATCTCTCTATCCCTTTATTCTTTTATTTATTCTCATTAATATGTAAAATGAAAGGGGAATTTTGTATCTCAAACAAAAGGCAAAAATTTTTGTCTTTGTTTTGATATTGACAAAAACTGAGAACAAGCGCACGAACACATATTATAAATGCACATATAAAAAGATAAAACCATATATCACCAGCTCCGGACACGGTGTAAATATAGGAAATCTCATAGAGATACAAATGAGAATTTATTGAGATAAAGGAGAGACGTAAATCAAACAGAAGGGCAAAAGAATGATATATACAGCGAACACTTAAGGACCGGGAGAACACCTTCGTTAAACTCTACGGGAAAGGGATCCACATTTCATTTACTGCTTTGTGGGAATCCTGTTGTTTTAGCGTGTAATGGTATTCATTTGGCAAGAGGCTAGATACATAAAGTAGAGTAGGAAAGAGAGAGAGAGGAGAAAGAGAGAGAGAGAGAGGGGGGGGGGGCAAGAGAGAGAGAGAGAGAGAAGAGAGAGAGAGAGAGAGAGAGAGAGAGAGAGAGAGAGAGAGAGAGAGAGAGAGAGAGAGAGAGAGAGAGAGAGAGAGAGAGAGAGAGAGAGAGAGAGAGGTAAGTATAGAGTTATAAAGAATGGCATTTATAGATGGATAGAAGGATATATATATATATATATATATATAAATAGATAAACACACACACACATATGTATGCTATATATATATATATATATATGTATATATATATAGATAGATAGATAGATAGATAGATAGATATATATGTATATATATATATATATATATATATATATATATATATATATATGTATATATATATATATATATATATATATATATATATATATATATATACATATATATATATACACACACACACAGACATATGTGCACACACACATATATATGTATATGCATATAAAAACAAAGGATAGAAAGAGAAAGAGCTATGAAACAAATACAGGAATCTGTCCCTCCCCCTAAAGAAAAAGAAAAAAAAAAAGTTTACAATACCGAGAAGAAGAACAACATAACTTATGCAGAAAGAAATAGCAAACACGAAACTTTAATTTCCTTTTGTCTTCTGATACAGATGATCTTGTACAAAGTTTGTGACATTTTTACGTACCATATTTCTAACAGCGTTTCCTTTAACACGAAATATAAGGTCAATACGGTTGAAAGTGAAAGTCTAAGATACAGAATATATCTAAAATCTAAACCAACAAAGAGGAAAAATAAATTGAAATAATCTCATATAAACCAACATAGCTACTTCATCATACCTATTTTCATTTATCAATTTATCATCTTTTTCCCCACCATTTATCTTTACTATTTATTTTTATCAACCATTCATCTATTCATTTTCCTTTAAAACGTAACAGAAAATGTTTTTTTTTTTGAAAGGAAGAAGAGAATATATAAAGTAACACCCAGAAAATACAGTGACGGCGCCTAGAGATTGTTGTTGGCTCCATAATAGGATATGCGATACAATATCCCGTGTGAGAAGCCAGGGCACCGAGCGACACCTATTATTCCAAAAGGCGAATAATATTTTGGTTGATATATGTAGACATAGATGTGTGTATATATACATATACATACATACATATATTCATGCATATATATATATATATATATATATATATATATATATATATATATATATATATATATATATATATATATATATATATATATATATATATATATATATATATGTACACACACACACACACACACACACACACACACACACACACACACACACACACACACACACACACACATATATATATATATATATATATATATATATATATATATATATATATATATATATATATATATGTATATATATATATATATATATATATATATATATATATATATATATATATATATATATATATATATATATATATATATATATATATATATATATATATATGTGTGTGTGTGTGTGTCTGTGTGTGTGTGTGTGTGTGTGTGTGTGTGTGTGTGTGTGTGTGTGTGTGTGTGTGTGTGTGTGTATACATATATATACATGTATGCTTTCTCCTCTCTCTCTCTCTCCCTCCCATCCCTCGCCCCTCCCCCCCCCCTCTCTCTCTTCCTCCCATCCCTCGCCTCCTCCCCCCCTCTCTCTCTCACGCCTTCCCTTTATCCCTACCTGCATATTCTTCAGGTTCAGGAGTTGCCTTTTACAGCGTTGTTATGAGTGACCGTAGTATTACTTATCATGATTAAAGTAACTGAAGATTGTTTAAATATCATAAGTATTAATATCTGATATCCTAAAGAAATCCTATAAATTTGTGAAACATTCTATTATTGTAGTGAAGAGAGACAGACACAATGTTGCTAATAAAAGTGAGATTTTTGTTTCTCATAAGGAATGGTAATAGATGTAATGCAGCGTTACCAATAGCAATGTAAAACTATAGATTTTTTCAACACTATGAGCAATGCATTTTTAGAAAAAAGAAAAAAAATAACACAATAAACATGTACTATTTTTTCCTTGATCTAATTAAAAGGAATAAAGTGATGGTAATGTTTACACTCTCAAAATAATAATAATAATAAAGATGATAATGATGATAATAATAATAATGATAATAATAATAATAGTAATAATAATAATAATAATAATAATAATAATGATAATAATAATGATAATAATAAATAAAAAAGACAAGCAAAAGACAAAATGAACTGAAATAAATTACCAAAACATGAAATAAAATGAAACAGACAAATAAAAAGATAATAGAAAAAAGAGAAAATGAAACAGAGAATTAAACATATAAATAAAAAGACAAACTAAAATTAAAGAGATAAACAAAGAGCATGAGAAGAAAAAGCAAGAAATGGTAAGTTCTTTTTTTTTTTTTTTTTTTTTTTTTTGAGGAATAACAGTAGAAGCAAATAATAATATCACATTAGGAGTTAATACTGACGAGAGACAACAAGGAGGAAAGGGAAAGGTAAAAAAGTACTGAAAGGGAACTTCTGGGTAATGAGGGAGGGGGGGAGGGAGGGAGGGAGGGAGAGAAGCAACTTTAAAGTAAGGGAGAAGAAGAGAGGGAAGCGACCTTAGGGTAAGGGAGAAGAGGGGAGGGAAGCGAATTCAGGGTAAGGGAGAAGGAGGAAGGGAAGCAACTTTAAGGTAAGGGAGAAGGAGGGAGAGAAGCGTCCTAAGGGTAAGGGGGAGGGAGGGAAAGTGGCTACTGTAAGGTATAAGAAAGGAAGGGACGTGACTTTAAGGTAAGAGGAAAAGAGGAAGGTAGGAGGGAGGGGGTGACAAGGTAATTGGAAATGATAGCTGATGATAAGTAGGGAGGGAGAAGATAGGATAAAGGGGAAGGGAGTGAAACGATAACTGGAGAAAGGGAGTAATATGGTAAGGTAAGAGGGTGGGGGCGTTGAGGTAAGGGGAAAGGAGAGGGACTTTAAGGTAAGG
>NC_091577.1:13870502-13878002 GCF_042767895.1 Penaeus vannamei | reverse complement strand
GTTTAACCCCACACCTCACTCTTCAACCCACCTACCATCCCCCCACCTCCCCTTCTCCCACCATGCCTCCCCTCTCCCCCCACACCTCCCTTCCCCATTAAACCCCCACACCTCCCCCTTCCCCTATTAACCCCCACACCTCCTCCTCCCCCACCTACTCCCTCCCCTTCCCCCATTAAACCCCCCACACCTCCTCCTCACCCCATTAAACCCCCACACCTCCTCCTCACCCCATTAAACCCCATACCTCCCCTTCCCCCATTTAAACCCCCCACACCTTCCCTCTCCCCCGACACCTCCCCTTCCCCCATTAACCCCCCAACACCTCCCCCTACCCCCATTAAACCCCCCCATACCTCCCCTTTCCCCCCATTAAACCCCCCCACACCTCCCCCTACCCCCCATACATCCCCTCTCCCCCACACCTCCCTTCCCCCATTAAACCCCCCCACACCTCCTTCCCCCCATTAACCCCCCACACCACCTCCCATTCACCCATTAACCCCCCACACCTCCCCTCTGCCCCATTAAACCCCCCCACACCCCCCCCTTTCCCCCCTAGCCCCCTCTCCCCATCTCCCCCCACACCTCCCCTTCCCCTATTAACCCCCTCTCCCCCCACATCTCCCCTTCCACCCACACCTCCCCTTTTCCCCCCCCTCTTCCCCCATACCTCCCTCTCCCCCCACACCTCCCCTACCCCCACACCCCCATTAAACCCCCCCACACCTCCCCTCTCCCCCATTAACCCCCCACCTCCCCTCTCCCCTATTAACCCCCAAACCTCCCTTTCCCCTACCCCCCTCTCCCCCTCTTCCCCACACACCTCCCTTTCCCCTACACCTCCCCTCTTCCCCCCCACACCCCCTCTTCCCCCCCCAACACTCACCTGATCCGCCTTCGCATTATCCACCGTGAAGTTGAACCAAAGTCGGTAGCGGGGGTTGCACGTGTCGGGTCGTATGAACAGGTCGTAGTCGTACTCGGCGATAAAGTCTATACGACCGAGGTTTCCTGGAGGGAGAGAGAGGGAGAGAGAGGGGGTGAAAGGGAGTAAGGAGAGGGGATGAAAAGGAGTGAGGAGAGGGGAGTGAGGGGAGGGGAGATGGATAGATAGGTGGATAGGAAAGGGGGGAAGAGAGAGTAGAGACAGGGAGGAGAGAGGGAGAGAGAGAGAGAGAGAGAGAGAGAGAGAGAGAGAGAGAGAGAGAGAGAGAGAGAGAGAGAGAGAGAGAGAGAGAGAGAGAGGAGAGAGAGAGAGAGAGAGAGAGAAGAGAGAGAGAAGAGAGAGAGAAGAGAGAGAGAGTGAGAGAGAGGGAGAGAGAGAGAGAGAGAGAGAGAGAGAGAGAGAGAGAGAGAGAGAGAGAGAGAGATGGATAGACAGACAGATAGATAGATAGACAGAGAGAGAGAGAGAGAAATAGACAGACTGACAAGAAAACAGATATATAGATAGAGAAATAGATATAAAGGTACAGAGAGAATACATATAGATATGTATATATGTGTACAAGTATATGTATATACGTATAAACAATACGCACTCTCATAAACACGCAGACATAACCTTACATATTTTGGTATTTCTTCCACTCCCTTTTTTTCTATTTTAATAAATAAATAAACAAATAAAGATATAATAAGAATAGATGAATAATGAATAATCGAAACGTGAATATGATAATAAGAATAAAACAAAAGAGACAATAGGAGAAAAAAACATACACATAATCTTACATCTTTTGCTATTTCTTCCACTCCCTTTTTTCTATTTCAATATATAAATAAACAAATAAGAATATAATAAAAATAGTTGAATAATGGATAGTCGAAACATGAATATGAAAATAAAACTAAAACAAGAGAAAATATGAGAAAAAAACATACACATAACCTTACATCTTTTGGCATTTCTTCCACTCCCTTTTTTCTATTTCAATAAATAAATAAACAAATAAAAATATAATAGATGAATAATGAATAATCGAAATGTGAATATGAAAATGAAAATAAAACAGAAGAGAAAATATGAAAAAAAACATACACAACACAATAAAAATAGATGAATAATGAATAATCGAAACGCGAATATGAAAATGAAAATAAAACAGAAAAGAAAATATGAGAAAAAAAACATACACACGCTCTCATAGAAAACGGAGCACCTGAAAGAAAACGGAGTCCGGACACAACTCACGTTCCAGTAATATCGCGCCATCTTTCAGTTCAGTTATATCACGTTTTCTCACCATCATCACATCTCCGCTATCTTTTATTGCATTCCCTTGGCTGGCGCACCTCACATACATACACACAGATTCCCCACATACGCACATACATACAGACTTACGTACATAGATATTTCTAACCAGGATAGTATTTATCTATTTGTTTTTTTGGTTTGTTTTCTTGTGGTCTCTTGATATTCGTAATTTATATGCACGTATGCATATGTGCACACACACATACACGCACACGCTAATTCTACACACACAGACACACATACACACACATACATGCAACACACACACACAAACTCACACACACACACGCATACACGCACACGCTAATTCTACACACACACACACACACACATACACACAATACGATACTCAATATATCTAAATCTATTCATTCTCTTTATTCTGATTTATTCCTATCCATGACTTTTTTTTCCTTCGTTTATCCTATTTCCTCTTTTCACTCCCTCATTTTCCTCTTTTGCTCTCACTCACGTTCCTTTCTATCTTTCTTTTTTCCAATCCATTATCTCTCCAATTCTTCTCAGATTTTCTTTCCTCCTCCTTCTAATCCCTGCTCTCTTCCCTCTTCCCTTTCTCATGTCTCCCCTTATCTCTTGCCAGGCTCCCTTGCCTCCCCCTCTCCCCTCCCTCCATCTACCCCCACTCTTACCCTCTCTCCTCTTCTCCTCTCTCTTCTCCCTCTACCCTTTACCACTTCCCTTCCCATCTCCCAACCTTCTCCTTTCCCTCTCCCTCTTCCCCTGCCTCCCCCATTTCCCTTTCAGGCTCCCTTCCCCTCTCCTCACTTCCTATCCCCTTCCCCTGCACAATCTTCTCATCCCTTACCCATCCTTCTGCTTCCCTACCTATTCCCTACCCATCAGCACCCCTGCCTACCCAACCTTTTCTTCCCTACCCATCCAAGTCCCTCTCCCTAGCCATCCTTCCCCTCTATCCACCCAAGTCCTACCTTCTCCACACCCTCCCCTCCCTCCTACCTATACCCTACCTCCGACCTCCCTCCTCCTCCTCTCTCACTCCCCTCCCTTCCTCTCCCTCTCCATGCCCTCCCCGTTCCCTCCCTATACCCGACCTCCGACCCCCCTCCATCCCTCGTCCCTCATTCCCCTCCCTTCCTCCCCCTTTCTATGCCCTCCCCTTCCCCCTCCCTATACCCACCTCCGATCTCCTCCATCCCTCCTCCCTCACTCTCCTCCCTTCCTCCCCCTCTCCATACCCTCCCCCCACTCCTACTGCCACACCTCGACCTCATCCATCCATACCCCCCCCCCCCTTCCTATACACCCCCAATCTCTCCCCCTCACTCCCCTCTCCATACCCCCCCATTCCCTTCCCTACTGCCTCAACCACCCCCCATCCCTCCTCCCTCACTCCCCTCCCTTCCCTCCCCCTACTCTCTCCCTCCCTACCCTTCCCACCCCCCACCACCCCTCAACCAACCCCCTCCATCCCTCCTCCCTCACTCCCTCCCATCCTGCCCCCTCCCCCTCCATCCCTCCTCCCTCACTCCCCTCCCATCCTTACTCCCCTCCCATCCTCTCCCCCTCCTCCCTCCCCTCCCATCCTACCCCCCACCCCACACCACCACCCCACCCCCCCCTTCATGAGCCCGACTGATCAAGAGCTGCAATAAATTAGTAAAAGTAAAATGCGGAATCCCGAGCTTTTCTATTAATATGCTAATCGAGTTAGGTGTAATAGCGAGCCAAACGCCCCCCCTCTCTCCCTCTCTCTCGCTCTCTCCAACAATGGCCAAAGTCAATAAGGTTCTGGAGCCGCGATGTGTGTGTATCCTGTGTCCGGCCTTATCGCTGAAGACACGTACGTCGAGGGTGTGTGTGTGTGGATACGTGGCGGGTGTGAGGCTAGGTGGTGGGTGTGTGGATAGGTGGCGGGTGTGGATGCGTCGAGGATGTGTGTGGATGCCTCGAGGGTGTGTGTGGATAGGTGACGGGTGTGTGGATGCGGCAAGGGTGTGTGGATACGTGGCGATTGAGTGTGGATAGGTCGAGGGTGTGTGGATAGGCCGTGGGTGTGTGGATAGGTGGCGGGTGTGTGTGGATAGGTAGTGGGTGTGTGGATACGTGACGGGCGTGTGTGGGTACTTGGCGGATATGTGGATACATTGCAGGTGTGTGGATAGGCGGCGGGTGAGTGTGGATAGGTCGAGGGTGTGTGGATACGTCGCGGATGTGTGAATACGTACGCACTGATAGGAGTGAACAAGGAATTAATTTTGCATGTGTGTATGGGAAAAAATGTATGTGTACAAGTATATGTACATAAGTATAAACACACATATAGTTCGTATGGTTATATAGATGCACATACAAATACACATGTTTCTGTATACACGCATTATTGCATACATACACTTACACACAAACGCGAGAAAGACATACACGCTTGCGCACAAACACATACAAATATATTCACACATATGAAATAGCCACACACACTATCACAAACACGCAACAAAGAAACAAACAAGCACAACCAGACACACAAACAAACACTCCCTCCCTCTCTCTCTCACACACACAGTCAAGCAAATAAACACACACACAATTAAACAAACAAACACACATACAAACAAACGGACAAACACACACACACACTCTCTCTCTCTCTCACACACACACACAAACAAACGGACAAACAAACGGACAAACAAAACCACACACGCAAACAAAAACAAAAAACACTGAAGTCACAAACGAAGGGAAACAAACACACGAATCGCATTATTTCAAAATTGCAATCTCAATTATTCAATTTCGTATACTTTGATCGCTGGTCAATAGATGGCGCTTTTGCTAGTAATTTCATAATAAACTTTAAATGCATAGTTTATATATCGAATTATGTTGATTGATCGTTCTCTTTGTATATTAGATTTTGGATAAAAGAAAAAAAAAAAAAACGGATATTGTTCAAGGTAATTGCTTCTATTTTCTTTATTTCTTGGTTTGCCTTTCGTATCTCGTTTCTATTGTCTGTTTCTCTTTAAGTATTGTATTATTTCTTCATAAACCGTTTTATCTTCTTTCTCGTTTTTCTTATTCTTCTCTTTATTACCATTATTATTATAAAAACAAAACAAAAAACAAACTCGTACTATTTCATCTATGTTCGTTTGTCTATTTTCTATTTCTCTTTGTCTTCATCAAATTCTTCACTTCTTCTCTGTCCCCCTTTTCCCTTTTTCTCGTTTTCTCCTTTATCTACATTCTTCCTTTTCCCCCTTTGTATCTTATCCTTTCTTTTCTCATCCTCATCTTCGGTTCCCCGTTACTCCGTTTTCTTCTCCTGTTTCTCCATTTCCTTACTTCATCTCCTCAACAGGTGAGGAAAACAGCGTATTTATTATTATTATTATTATTATTTCCTTTTCGTATTGAAAGGTTTAAATCACATGTAGAAGAAGAGATAGAGAAAATAAAGGGAAAATAATTAATGAAAGAGAGAGAGAAAAAATTAGAGAACAGAATGATAAGAAAATAGGTATAAATAGAGTATAAACAAACAAAAAAACAAAAAAGAGAGAAAAACAGAGAAAAAATAAGCTAAAAACTATAAACATCGATATGATGAAAGGAAAAGAAAGAAAGAAAGAAAGAAAAAAAGCAAATCCATATAAAACGGATTTTTTTCCTATTTCTGTCTTCTTTGTTTTCTTATTAAATTTCCTCTTTTCTTTTTTCTGTTTTCTAGTTCCCTTTTCTTTTTTTCTATTTTCTTTCTCTATTCTATTTTCCCTTAGTTCTATCTCTTACATTCTCTGCAATTTCTTGTTCCCTTTTTCCTCCTCCTCAATTTCTTCCCTTCTTTTCTCTCTCTCTCCTTCCTCTCCTCTTTCTCTCTTCCTCTTTTTCCTTTTCCTTTTACTTCTTTTCTCCATCTCATTCTTGCTTTCTTCTCTTTCCTCTCTATCTTTCTTTTCTCTCTTACCCCTCTCTCTTTGCCTCCTCTCCTTCATTTTCTCACTTATCGTTCTCTTTTCCGTTTCTTTTCGTCATTTTTTACTTTCTTTCCTTCCCTCCTTTCCGTTCTCTCATGTCCCTCCTTTTCCCCTCCTCCTCTCCTTTTTTTCTCTTATCCTCCTCTTTTTATCCCTTTCTCTTTTATCCTTCTCTCTTTAATCTCCTTCACTTTCTCTCTTATCCTCCTCTTTTCCTATTTCTTCATCACTTTCTTTCTTCCTTCCTCTCCTTCTCTTTCTCTCCTATCCTTCTCTCTTTCCTCCTCTCCCTTTTTTCTCTCTTATTCTTCTATTCTATTTTTCCTTACATTACCATTTTCATCTTATCCTTCTCTTTTACTCCTTCATCCTTATTTTCTCTCTTATTCTTCACTTTCCTCTTCCTTCATTTTCACTCTCATCCTTCTCTTTTCTTTTTTTCATATTTTTTTCTTCTTTCTTTGTTTTGTATCATATTTTCTTCTTACTTTCTTTCCTTTTTACTTTTTTCTTATTTCCTTTCTTTCTTTCGTTTTTTCTTACATTCTTCCTTTCTATCTTTCTTTCTTACATTCTGTCTTACTTTCTTACTTTCTATCTTTCTTACATTCTTTCTTTCTTTCTTTCCTTCTTACTTCCTTCCTTTCTTTCTTTCTTCCCTTTTCTCTTCCTTTCTTTCTTTTTTACTTTCTATTTTTTCTTTCCTTCTTTCTTACTTAATTCTTTTCTTTCCTTCTTTCTTACTTATTTTTTCTTTCCTTTTTTACTTTTTCTTCTTTAAACCCTTCCCTTAATTTCTTCCTTTCCTCCTTCCTTTTTTACTTTCTTTCTTACTTCTCTCTTCCTTTCTCTCCTTCATTCTTCCTTCCATTCTTTCCTTCTTTTTTACTTCTCTCTTCCTTTCTCTTTTTCCTTTCTTCCTTCCTTCTCTCTTCCTTCTTTCTTTCTCTCTTCCCTACTTCCCTACTTTCTATCTTTCTTTCTCTCTTCCCTTCTCTCTTTCTCTCTTCCTTTCTCTCTCTCTCTCTCTTCCTTCCTTCCCTCCCTTCTTTCGGGGGTAATTGTGTTTTGAATGCAACTGGGACCAAGTAACGCCATCTCCTTCTTGCAATTGAGTGACAACGTCGATTGAATTAGCGAAGGAGAGGAGAAAGTGGACGGGGATGACTCGCGAGAATGAGGGAAGGGAAAAATGAATAAAGGAGGGAAGTGAGAGAATGAATGAATGGGTGAATGAATGAAAAAATATGAATAAAGGAGGAAGAAAAAAAGAAT
>NC_091577.1:13861418-13868918 GCF_042767895.1 Penaeus vannamei | reverse complement strand
CTGAACCAATATAAACCAGATTGAACAAATATAAATCAATATAAACTAGATTGAACAAATATAAATCAATATAAACCAGATTGAGCAAATATAAATCAATATAAACCAGAATAAACAAATATAAATCAATATAAACCAGATTGAACAAATATAAATCAATATAAACCAGATTGAACAGATATAAATCAATATAAACCAGATTGAACAAATATAAATCAACATAAACCAGATTGAGCAAATATAAATCAATATAAACTAGATTAAACAAATATAAATGAAGATAAACCAGATTGAACAAATATGAATCAATATAAACCAGATTGAACAGATGTAAATCAATATAAACTAGATTAAACAAATATAAATGAAGATAAACCAGATTGAACAAATATAAATCAATACAAACCAGACTGAACCAATATAAACCAGATTGAACAAATATAAATCAATATAAACTAGATTGAACAAATATAAATCAATATAAACCAGATTGAGCAAATATAAATCAATATAAACCAGAATAAACAAATATAAATCAATATAAACCAGATTGAACAAATATAAATCAATATAAACCAGATTGAACAGATATAAATCAATATAAACCAGATTGAACAAATATAAATCAATATAAACCAGATTGAACAAATATAAATCAGTATTAACCAAATTGAACAAATATAAATCAATATAAACCAGATTGAACAGATATAAATCAATATAAACCAGATTGAACAGATATAAATCAATATAAACCAGACTGAACAAATATAAACTAGATTAAACAAATATATATCAATATAAACCAGATTGAACAAATATAAATCAATATAAACCAGACTGAACAAATATAAACCAGATTGAACAAATATAAATCAATATAAACCAATATGAACCATTGCAAATTAATACAAACCAATGTAAAGCAATATAAACTAATATGAACCAATATAATCCAATGTAAATCAATATGAACTAATATGAACCAATGTAAACAAATGTAAATCAATATTAACTAATATGAACCAATATAAACCAACGTAAATCAATACAAAACTAATATGAACCAATATAAACCAATGTAAATCAATATGAATTAATATGAACCAATATAAACCAACGTAAGTCAATATAAACTAATATGAACCAATATAAACCAACGTAAATCAATATAAACTAATATGAACCAATATAAACCAATGTAAATCAATATAAACTAATATGAACCAATGTAAACCAATGTAAATCAATATAAACTAATATGAACCAATATAAACCAACGTAAATCAATATAAACTAATATGAACCAATATAAACCAATGTAAATCAATATAAACCAGACTGAACAAATATAAATCAATATGAACCAATATGAACCAAAGCAAATTAACGCGAAATAATATAAACCAATTTAAATCAATATAAACTAATATGAACCAATGTAAACCAGAATAAACCAGAATAAACCAAAGTCAGTGCAATAAACACACCTTCATCTTCCCATTTCTATTCGATTAAACTACAATCAAACCTCTATTCACTTCTACGAGTTCCTGTATGAGTTCGTGTACGTGTGTGTACATATATGAATACGTGGATATGGCACACATTCACGCACACACACACACACACACACACACACACACACACACACACACACACACACACACACACACACACACACACACACACACACACACACACACACACACACACACACACACACACACACACACACACACACACACACAAGCACATATCCATAGTATGTGTGTGTAATATTTCCATTATCATTCTCTCTTCACATTTCTTCAAATTTTTATTGATGTTTACATTTCGTTTACTTATCATGTCACTCAAGTATTCATAATAAAATTCATAGTGATAAATAAAGTTGTTGTTGTTTTTTTTTTTTTCTTTTTTTTTTTTTTTTTTTTTTTACAAGTAATGGCACAAGCTATTTCAAGATATAAGATATATTTTTTCATAGTGATAAATAAAGTTTTTTTTTATTATTACAAGTAATGCCACAAGCTATTTCAAGATATAAGATATATTTTTTCATAGTGATAAATAAAGTTTTTTTTTTTATTATTATTACAAGTAATGCCACAAGCTATTTCAAGATATAAGCCGAGCATTCGACATTGCACATTGATTAGAATCACGTGTGCATTACACTTCAATTAAAGACTTATCGAAATGACATGGCCAATGAATGAATCATCTCACGTCGCCGCATTATTTAACAATTCCTACAATCATTCATTATCATTTATTCTTTCAAAACCTCTCACCTCATTCCAGATTTTTTTTTTTTTTTTTTTTTTTTTACTACTGAAATTACGTATTTATAACGAATTCCATACAAATATTTCTCATATCAATGTACAGTATTTGCATGTATATCTTCATTTTAATTTACTAATATATAGTTTATTGTTGATGTTTTTGTTAATTTATATATAATTATTCAATTATCATTATCCATTACCATCTCTACACCTGTTCTACGTTCAATAATTGGTATGTTCAACCCTATTCGACTAATGGACTAATGAGTGCACTAGTGAATCTACTCATGTACAATAAGTGTAATTTATCTACTCATACATCTTCATAGTAATTGTGATTAGAATCATCATCTCTCCGTTTATTCATGATTATATCTATTTATATAATTAATCATCATAATGATTATCCTCGATCTTTTTTTTCTCTCTCTTTAGTATCATTTTTTTTCTTATATATAATCTGTTATCCTTTCACATTTAGATCCATTTGTTTTCTTTTTATATAACAATCTATTAATTCATAATATTTAGCTACCATTACCTCCTTATTCATCCATATGTACATGCTTTTTATCCATTCCCATTTCGATTTATTCATCTATACAAACGTATTACTTTCATACATACCGAACTGTATTTATCAACATTGTTATCTCTCTCTCTCTCTCTCTCTCTCTCTCTCTCTCTCTCTCTCTCTCTCTCTCTCTCTCTCTCTCTCTCTCTCTCTCTCTTTCTCTCTCTCTTTCTCTCTCTCTCTCTCTCTCTCCTTCTCTCTCTCTCTATCTATCTATCTTATTTCTTTATCCAGCTATTCACTAACTCCTATATTTACCTATTCCTTTACTAACATATTCAATCCCACAAACTCACTTGTTTCAAAGGCGGCATCACAGAGTTCTTTATTTCATTAAATATTTTTCATCTATTTTTCATTTATTTCTATTCAGTCTTATTCTTCTATATCTTAATTTATTTCTATTCAGTCTTTTTCTTCTATATCTTAATCTATTTCTATTCAGTCTTTTCATCCATTTTTTCATTTGTTTTTATTCAGTCTTTTTCATCCACTTTTTCCATGTATTTCTACTAAATCTTTGTTTTTCATTTTTTCATTTATTTCTGTTCAATCGTTTTCACAGGTGAAAAGGTGACCTCACTTGGCCTTTCTCATGCTTTACTTTATTCCATTAATTTCATTCATTTATACATCTACTTATTCCTTTATCATATCCATTCCTTTTTTCATCTATTCACTTACTCCTCTTTTCCATTTATTCATTAAATTCATTGCCACCGTCTCACCTGTTTCGAAAGCGGCATCGAAGTTTAGTTGACCTCTCTTTCCCTCTCTCATTCTTTATCCTATGCCATTCATTTATACATCTACTTATTCCTTTATCAAATCCATTCATTTATACATCTATTCAATTACTCATCTCTTTCACTTATTCTTTAAATTAATTCCCAACGACTGACCTGTTTCGAAAGTGGCGTCGAAACACAGGTGACTTCGCTTAACCTCTCTCATACTTCGCCTTATTCCATTCATTATTAAATTTACTCATCATTTATGCTATTCTGTCAGTTGCATTCATTCATATATCTACTTATTCATTTACTCCTTTGTTAACTCCTTTATTCATCTCTTCACTTATTCTTCTTTTTCATTTATTAATTAATTTTATTACCACCGACTCACCTGTTTCGAAAGCGGCGTCGAAACACGGTTGACCTCGCTTAGCCTCTCTCATTCTTTATCATTATCTATTTCATTCATCATTTATGCTATTCTGTCTATTCCTTTCATTCACATATCTATTTATTCCATTATTCCTTTGTTAACTCCTTTATCCATCTACTCACTTATTCATTAAATAAATTCCCACTGACTGACCTGTTTCGAAAGCGGCGTCGAAGCACGGTTGACCTCGCTTGGCCTTTCTCTTTATCTTTATCATTATCTATTTCATTCATCATTTATGCTATTCTGTCTATTCCTTTCATTCATATATCTACTTATTCCTCTATTCCTTTGTTAACTCCTCTATCCATCTACTCACTTATTCATTGAATAAATTCCCACCGACTGACCTGTTTCGAAAGCGGCGTCGAAGCACAGGTGACCTCGCTTGGCCTCTCTCATTCTTCATCTTTATCATTATCTATTTCATTCATCATTTATGCTATTCTATTACATTCATTCACATATCTACTTATTCCTCTATTCCTTTGTTAACTCCTCTATTCATCTACTCACTTATTCATTGAATAAATTACTATCGACTCACCTGTTTCAAAAGCGGCGTCGAAGCACAGGTGACCTCGCTTGGCCTTGCCCGAGCACCCTGGCGGCCTCATGACCTGGCGGGACACGTTCGAGAGGTTGCCCTCCATGTCGCTGTCGTCGGTGTCTGCGGGCGGGGTCAAAAGAGGGCGTCGTTAGTAGGGTCAGGAGGGGAGTGGTTGGTGGAGGTAAATGGGTGTGGTTTGTAGGGTAAAAGGAGGGGGGGGGGGGTTAGTGGGTGAGAAGAGGTAGTGGTTAGAGGGGCGAAAGGGGAATGGTTTGTGGGTCAGAAGGGCGTGGTTAGTGGGTTAGAAGGAACTTGGTTAGTGGGTTAGAAGGGAATGGTTAGTGGGTTAGAAGGCGCGTGGTTAGTGGTCTAAAAGGGGAGGTTTAGAGGAGCCAAAAGGGGCGTGAATACTCTGATTAAAGGGTATGTAGCTTGGTAGTGCAAAAAAGGGGACACGCTCAGAGACAGAAGACATGGTTCATAACAAAGAAGAATGGGTAGTGGAAGGAGGTGTGGCTATTGAAAGGGGGCGTGTCTAGTGGAAGGGGGCGTGTCTAGTGGGAGGGAACGTGGTTTAGGAAAGGAGCTGTGGTTAGGGAAAGAAAACATGAGTTAAAACAAAGAAAAATAAAAGTTGATAAGAAAATAAGGAAGTTATCAAAAGTCTTCGTAATTTCTGAGTTCTCATCAGGATTCGCCAGAGGTAATTATATGCAAACAAATCAAACCAAATCAAACTTATATGAAATTAACATCAAACATATATAGTGTCAATTACATGTCAACATATAACATTAAAACAGAAACATCAGGCTTTACAATCAAATATGAATTAACAAAATCAACAATAAACTATATATAAGTAAATTAAAATGAAGATATACATGCACGTACTGTACACTAATATGAGAAATATATATATATCAAATTCGTTATAAATACACCATTTCAGTAGTAGAAAAAAAACTTGGATTGAGATAATGAAAGCAGCAGTAGGTAATTAAGTATTTGTTAATGATAGTAGAAGTACTTAATTCCGGAGCTCAGAATAAAAAGGGAAAATTATTTTACAAACACAGCTTCCATATTTCATTGTAATTATGATTAATAGAGCTTTAGTCTCATTCATTTCTCTCTGTTGAATTTGCAGTGAATAGTTTTTTTTTAGAGTTGATGATAAGATGGAGTGAGTGTAATAGATGTCTGAGTGTTGTATTTCTTTTATTATTGTTTTGTTTGTCTGTTGTTTTATTGCAATGGACGTTTAAAGATGATGGTAAAAAGAATCCGCATTATCATTTTATTTTCCGTGTACATAGACACGCGTGTAGGAAGAGACAGACAGATATAGATATATAAAAGCGCCGAATGCAAACACAAACATACAGACACATATAGAAACATATACAGACAAAGAAACAGACACATACATACCCACACACACACACTTAACCCCCCCCCACACACACACACACGCTCACTCATACAAAAACACACTCACACACACAGACACTCACTGACACACACTCACTCAAACACACACACAAATACCCCCCCCCTTCCACTCCACACACACACACGCACACAACGACAACGTACACACCCGAGCCTCTCTTATCATGGCTATAATGCATGTTCATTGCAATATATCGTAGCGTATTGCATTTCATTTCACTTGATAATTGAAACCATTAATTCTGTACTTAACTATTAATCTGATGTACACTTGGCTATTACAATGAACCGGAAATGTAACATGGTGGATTCTGATATCATGATTATAGATATCTTGATAGTATTAAAGTGTATTGCGTCTCTAGCACATGTAAATAGTCATACAGACAGACAGACACACACACACACACGCGCCCAGGAACAAATAGAAATACATGCAAACAGACACTCATATTAACACAAACACACACACATATACGAATAAACACAAAGTTACACACAGACATATATGCAAATACACACACACACATACAAACAAACCCACATTCACGCACACAGACATATACACAAACACACACACACATACAAAGAAACACAATCACACACACGGACTTATATATATATATATATATATATATATATATATATATATATATATATATATATATATATATATATATATATATATATATATATATATATGTATATATATATATATATATATATATATATATATATATATATATATATATATATGTATATATATATATATATATATATATATATATATATATATATATATATATATATATATATATATATATATATATATATATATATATATATACACACACACACACACAGACACACACACGCATACAAACAAACACACAATCACACACACGGACAAAGACACACACACACACACACACACACACACACACACACACACACACACACACGCATAAACAAACACACAATCAAACACACGGACATGCACACACACACATACAAACAAACCCGCAAGCACTTACACACACAGACACAGACACACGTAAACACAGACACAGACACACACACAGCAATACTTACAACAATAGCCGGGCCCGCTCGTCCCAAGAGGTCGCGTGTGACAGCAATTAATCTCAAGTAATAGATTATGATAGCGGGGAACTGTCGCTGTTATCAGAGCAATCATTAAAAATATAATTATTGTCACTATAATCCTCATTATTACAATCGTTATTATCATGTACTTATTTTAATCTTGTGCAAAAAAACGGAGGAGAGATTCTATTAAAACAATAATTACATTACGTTTGTATTTTCTGGATTACGTAAAAATGCATTTTAAGATTAAGAAATATTCTGAAATAATTTGCAAAGAAAAAAAAAAAATAATAAGAATGATATTTGAGGTTTATCAAAGATTTTTATTAATATTGAATGAAATTATGGTT
>NC_091577.1:13851418-13853918 GCF_042767895.1 Penaeus vannamei | reverse complement strand
CACTTCCCCCTCTCCCTCAATTCTTTCCATCCCTCTCACTTCTCCCTCTTCCTCGATTCTCTCCATCCCTCCCATTTCTCCCTCTTCCTCAATTCTTTCCATCCCTCTCACTTCTCCCTCCTCCTCAATTCTTTCCATCCCTCTCACTTCTCCCTCTTCCTCAATTCTTTCCATACCTCTCACTTCTCCCTCTCACATCTACCTCTTCCTCAATTCTTTCCATCCCTCTCACTCCTCCCTCTTCCTCAATTCTTTCCATCCCTCTCACTTCTCCCTCCTCCTCAATTCTTTCCATCCCTCTCACTTCCCTCTCACATCTCCCTCTTCCTCAATTCTTTCCATCCCTCTCACTTCTCCCTCTTCCTCAATTCTTTCCATCCCTCTCACTTCTCCCTCTTCCTCAATTCTTTCCATCCCCCTCACTTCCCTCTCACATCTCCCTCTTCCTCAATTCTTTCCACCCCCCTCACTCCCCTCTCACTTCCCCCTCTCCCTTCGAGGTCAAAGGTCAAGACGGCGCCGCGGTCATCAATTCTCCCAAGTATATGCTGACGATAACTTCCAGAAGCTTTGGAGTCAAAGTTGTGCCCGCCTGATCTCTTGATATTGACGGGGGAGTGTTGAGGGGGAATCATAAGAAGGGAGGAGGAGGAGGAGGAGGAGGAGGAGGAGGAGGAGGAGGAGGAGGGGGAGGAGGAGGAGGGGGAGGAGGAGGAGGAGGAGGAGGAAGGGGGAAGGAAAAGGGGGAGGAAGGGGAGGGAGGGGGAGGAGGAGGGAGGGGGAGGAAGGGGAGAGGAAGAGGGAGGGAGGAGGAGAGGGAGGAGGAGGAGGAGGAGGGGGAGGGGGGAGGGAGGGGGAGGAGGGAGGGGGGGAGGAAAGGTGGGGGGGGGGGGGAGGGAGGGAGGAGGGGGGGGTGGGAGGGAGGAGGAGGGGGAGGAGGAGGAGGGGAGGAGGAGGAGGAGGGAGGAGGAGGAGGAGGAGGAGGAGGCAGGGAGGAGGAAGGGGAGGAGGAGGAAGGGGGAGGAGGAGGGGGAGGGAGGAGGAGGAGGAGGAGGAGGAGGTGAGGAGGAGGAGGAGGAGGAGGAGGAGGAGGAGGGAGGTGGCGGTGAGCCAGGTGGAATAGGAGGAGGGAGAGGAAAACGAGGGGATGGTGGTGTGGTAGTGGTGGAATAGGAGTGAGGGGGAGGAAGACGAGGAGGTGTGGTGGTGGTGGTGGAATAGGAGGAGGAGGGAGGAGGAGGAGGAGGTGGTGGTGGTGGTGGAATAGGGAGGAGAAAGGGAGGAGGAAGAGGAGGTGGTGGTGGTGGTGGTGGAATAGGAGGGAGGGGGAGGAGGAGGAGGAGGTGGGTGGTGGTGTGTGAGGAGGAGGAGGAGGAGGTAGTGGTGGTGGTGGTGGAATAGGAGGAGGGCGAGGAAGACGAGGAGGTGGTGGTGGTGGTGGAATAGGAGGAGGGGAGGAGGAGGAGGGAGGAGGTGATTGGTGGTGGAATAGGAGGAGGAGGAAGGAGGGGAGGAAGAGGGAGGAGGGTGGTGGTGGTGGTGGTGGTGGAATAAGAGGAGGGGGAGGGAGGAGGAGGAGGAGGTGGTGGTGGTGGAATAGGAGGGAGGGAGGAGGAGGGTGGTGGTGGGTGGAATAGGAGGAGGGGGGAGTGGGAGGAGGGAGAGGAGGGAGGTGGTGGTGGGTGGAATAGGAGGGAGGAGGGAGGTGGTGGTGGTAGTGGTGGAATAGAGGAGGAGGAGGGAGGAGGAGGGAGGGGAGGGGGTGGTGGTGGAATAAAAGGAGGAGAAGGGGAGGATGAGGAGGTGGTGGTGGAATAGGAGGAGGAGGGAGGAGGAGGAGGGAGGGAGCAGAAGGAGGTGGAGGAGGGAGGTGGTAATTGGGGGAGAAGGAGGAGGAGAGGAGGAGGAATCGGTGGTGGTGAGAGAAGGAGGAAGAGAGGAGGAAGAAGCAGAGGAGGGGGAGGGGGATGGAATAATAATAAGAGGAGGAGGAGGAGGAGGAGGAGGAAGAGGAAGAAGAAGAGAGGAAGAGGAAGGGGAGGAAGAGGTTGTGGTGGTTGTGATGGTGGTGGAGGAGGTGGAGGAGGAGAAGGAGGAGGTAGATTTCGAGGTGGAAGTGGAGGTGGATGATGATGATGATGATGATGATGATGATGAGGAGGAGGAGGTGCAGTAGGGAGATAGGAGGGAGCAGGAGAAGAGGAAGAAGAAGAGGAGGAGGAAGAATAAGAAGAATTAGAGAATAAGGATAAAGAAAAAAAACACAAATATCAAAACTGTTCAGAAAATACAAAAGAATAATAATGATAAAAAGTAAAATAAGATAAGAGAATGAAACAAAAAACAAAAAATAAGAATAAGATTAAAGAACATACAATTCATGAATAGTAGACAAAAAAGGCATATAAAATTAATAAACAAAAAAGGAACTGATAGAAAAAAGAATAAAGCCGAAGGAAAGATATAAATAAAAAAAATAATAAAGCAGAAAAAGAAAACT
>NC_091577.1:13843918-13846418 GCF_042767895.1 Penaeus vannamei | reverse complement strand
GGTAATAAAGATAATGATAATAATGATAACGGTAAGGTAATGATAGTAATAATAGTAATAATGATAAAACATGTCAATGATTATGATAATGATCATAACCATGATTATGAATATCATAAAGATAATAACAATAACGATAACAATAATAACAACAATAATAATAATGATAATAATAATAATAACAATAATGATAATAATAATAATAATGCTAATAACGTCAATGATAAGGATAATTATGATGATAAAGATAATACTGATAATAAGAAAAAGGAAAATAGTAATAGAAAAAATACAATGCTAATGATGATTGTGATGACAATGATAAAGATTTACAATAATTATGGAATGAATATTGCGATAATGATGATGAATATGGCATCATCAGCGCTAACAGCAACAACAACAATAATGATAATAATAGTAATGATAATAACAATAAAATTGATAAAAATTATGATAACAATAATCATAATAATGATAATAACAATAAATGCAACAACATCAATAATAGAAATACTGATAATCATGATAGAAATAATAATAATGATAATAATGATTATCATAATAATAATAATAATAATAATGATAATAATAATAATAATAATAATAATAATAATAATAGTAATAATGATAATGCTGATGGTGATGATAATAGAAATAATGATGATAATAATAATGATAATAACAATAATAATAGTGATAATAATACTATGATATGGTTATTATCATCATCATTACTATTGTTAATGATAATAAGAAAAATAATAATAACAGTAATAACAATGATAATAATAATGATAACAATAACAATAATGATAATATTAACAATGATAATAATAACAATAATAATGATAATGATAACAATGATAGTAATGATAATAATGATAATAATAATAATAACATTGATAATAATAATAATAATAATAATAATAATAATAATAATAATAGTAATAATAATAATAATAATAATTATTATTATTATTATGATAAATAATAAAAGTAATAATAATAATGATGGTGATGATGATAATAATAATGATAATAATAATAATAATAATAATAATAATAATAATAATGATAATAATAATAATAATAATAATAATAATAATAATAATAATAATAATAATAATAATAGTAATAATAATAATAATAATAACAACAACAATAGTGATAGTGATAATAATGACAAAAATAGTAACATTAACGACAATAGTAATAATAACAACAAAATGATAATAATGGCAATAATGATAATGATAATAATAATGATTAGGATGATAATAACACCTACAACAACATCAATAATACTATTAATGATATTAATGATAATAATAATGGTATTAATGATAACAGTGATAGAAATATGCTAGTAATTATAACAATGATAATAATACTAATAATAATAATAATAATAACAATAATAATAATAATAATAATAATAATAATAATAATAATAATAATAATAATAATAATAATAATAATAATAATTATAATAATAACAATAATAATGGTAATAATAACAATAATGATAATAACAACAACAATAATAATGATAATAGGAAAAGTAGTAGTAATAATAATAGTAGTAGTAATAATTATAATAATAATAATAATGATGATAATAATAGCAATAATAATAATAATAATGATAATAATAGCAATAATAATAACAGTAATAACAATGAAGGTAATGATGATTATAATTAATATAATAATGATAATAATGATAGTAACAATAAAGGTAATGATGATAATGATAATGATAATAACAGGAATAATAATAGTAACATCAATGATAACTATAATGATAATAATGATAGTGAGTATGATGATGATAATATTGATAATAGTAATAACAATAATAATAATAATATTAATGAAAATGATAAGGATAATAACAATAACAAGGATAACAGAAATAATAACAATGATAGAAATAATAAGCATGGTCATAGTAATGATGATAAAAGTGATATTAATGATAATAGTAATGATGATTACAATTATCATAATCATAATGAGGATGATGATGAAATGGTGACGATAGTGATGATATCAATTGAAATCAAGCTAATAATCACAATAATAATGATAATGATAATAACAATAATAAACACAATAGTGATATTTATCCTTATGACCCTCTTCATTTTCATAATTATTATCATAATTGCCACTAACACAAGTATGATTTTTATTCATATCATTGTTGCTATTACGAATATCACCGAACTATGGCGATCATGACAATTTGCAATCAATAATACTAATACTTTCTTATTGATTACTGATCATATTGAAAACATTGGTGATATGATGTTAATGATAATGAAGATGCTAATGATAATTAGCAATAGGAAAATATAATTGGTGTTAATAATAATGTTTCCGTCAAGATGACAAAACAATATTACCAACGACATCAACATAAATAGAAGAAGAACAAGAATAATTTTGATAACAATAAGAATAAGTAGAGGAAGAACAAGAATAATTTTAA
>NC_091577.1:13838918-13841418 GCF_042767895.1 Penaeus vannamei | reverse complement strand
AACAAAACAAGGTATACCATACAGCGAGATAAAGCCATCATAAACATGACATTCCAAGCGAGGGAGGGGGAGGAAAGAGGGAAGAGGGGAGGAAAGAGGGAAGAGGGGAGGAAAGAGGAGAGGAAAGCAGAAGGAAGAGGGGAGGGAGAGGGAAAGGGGGTAGGGAAAAGAGAGAAAGTAGGGAGGGGAGAAGAGAGAGGACGGTAGAAAAGAAAGGAAGGAGGAGAGAGGAGAGGGGAAAGAGGGGAGGAAAGAGGGAAGAGAAGGAAGGAAAGGGGAAGGGGAAAGAGAGGAAAGAGAAGAGGAGAGAGGAGAGAGAACGGGAAAAAAAGAAAGGGGAAGGAGGAGAGGGGAGAGGGGAAAAGGAACGGGAGGGGAAAGGAGAATGGAGGGTAAAGAAATGGAGAGAGGGGAGGGAGAGGGGGTAAAGGAAAGGAAAGTGCAAGATAAATGGAGAAGGGAGAGCAAAGGAAAGAGGAGGGGAACAGAGAATAGAGAGGAAAGGGGAGAGGAGGAGGTAAAGAAAAGGAAGGAGAGGAGGGGAGAGGGGAAAGGAAAGGAAAGAAGGGAGAAAGGGGAATGGGAGAGGATAGGAGAGGAGAGATGAGAGGAATGAGGAGAGAGAAAAGGAAAGTAAGAGACAAAGGAGAGAAGAGAGGGGAAGCAAGAGGAGTGAGAAAGAAGAGGAAAGGGGAGACGAAAAGGGGGACGAGAAAAGAGAGGAGAGAGGAGAGGAAAGAAGACACGAGAAGCAAGAGAAGTGAGATAGGAAGGGAAAGGGAAGAGGAAAAAGAAAATGAGAGAAGAGGGGACAGGAGAGGGGAGACGAGAGGAAAGAGGGGAAACAAGAGGAGAGTAAAGAGGAACAGGGAACCGAGAGGAGAATCGGAAGAAGAGAGAGGACATATGGCGGGAGAGGAGAGGGGGGAAGAGAGGAGAAAGAGAGAGAAGAATAAAGAGGATAAGAGAGGGTAAACGTAATGAGAGAGAGGAAAGGAGAATGAGGAAATGGAAGTAAATTAAGTACATGAAGGAATCTTGCAAATAGTAGATTATTTCTCAAATTTGAGTGTCTATCTATCTCTCTATGAAGTGATCTGCTTATCAATTAATCTATCGACCAATCAGCCGTGGCGTCTATCTGAAAACCAATCGGTCAGTCAGTCGATTCATCTACCAATCAATCAATCAGTCAAACACACGCTCATACACACACAGTCATACAATCACACACACAGAGTCACACAACCACACACACACAGAATCACACAATCACACACATAAGCACACACACACACACATAAACACACACACACACACACACACACGGCGGAAAAGCGCAGTGATTGCGAAAAGTAATTATTTTCACAACACGTAAATTGCCATGTTGGACAAAAGGCAAAGAGAGGTGTGAGAGAGTCCTGTGGAGAAGAAGGAGAGGGGAGAGGGGGAAGGGGGAAGAGGGAGGGTGGAGGGGGAGAAGAGGGAAGATAGGAGTGGGGGATGAAGGAGGGGGAAGAGGGAGGGTGGAGGGGGAGAAGAGAAAAGATAGCGGGGAGGGGGGGGGGGGGGAAGAGGGAGGGTGGAGGGGGAGAAGAGAAAAGATAAGGGGGGGGAGGGGGAAGAGGGAGGGGTGAGGGGGAGAAGAGAAAAGGTAGGGGTGGAGAGGGGGGTGAAGGAGGGATGGAGGGAATGGAAAGGTGAGGGGGAAGAGAGGGGAGAGAGAGGGTGAGGGAGTGAAGGAGGAAAGGAGGAGGGGGAAGGGAAGGAAGAGAGAGGGTGAGGGATTGAAGTAAGGAAGGACGAAAGGAAGGGGGATAGAGGGAGGGGAGGGAAAGGGGAAAGGGGGAGGGGAGGGAAAGGGAAGGATAGGGGAATGGAAGGAGGTGAGGGACTGGGGAGGTAGGGGGAGGTAGGGGGAGGAGGGAGGTTATCATTATTCTTTGCTCGATGAATGTTATAGATATTGGGCTGTTTTACGTTTGTTATTTCTATTTTTTTTCTCTGCTCTCTCTCTTTTCTCTTTTAGATTTTATCTTCTCTGCCTTCCCTTCCTACTTTCTCTCCATCTCCAATTCCACTTCTCTCTCTCTCTCTCTTTATTTTTATTTTTTAATTCACAGTCAATCTCTCTCAACTCCTCTCCTCGTTTCCCCTCCCTCCTCCCCTCGTTCTATCCTCCTTCTCTCTCTTTTTCGTCACTCACTCCCTTTCTCTCCCTCTCTCCTATCATCCTCTTCTCTCCTTCTTTTCCTCACCCTTCTCTTCCCTTCTCCCTCCATCTTTCCCCTTCATACTTCTTTCCCCTTCGCTCCTCCCTATTCCCCTCCCTCCCATCATCCTCCCTTCCTCCCTCCAACCCACCCACCCACCTTCCTCTCCCACCCACAATTCTCTCTCCATCCCACCCACCTCCCTTTTCCCCCCCGTCCCACCCACCTCCCTCTCCCCACCCCCTCTCTCCCTCTCCCACCCTCCAACCCCCTCCCACCCACCCACC
>NC_091577.1:13822723-13825223 GCF_042767895.1 Penaeus vannamei | reverse complement strand
GAAGATGAGGAGGAGGATGGAAAAGAGGAGGAAGAGGACGATGGGAAGCGGGAAGAAGAAGAGGAGGAGGAGAAAGAGAGGGAGAAGCAGTAGGAGGAGGAATAGAAGGAGTAGTAGTAGGAGGAGAAGAAGAAGGTGAGGAGGAAGAATAGGAAGAGGAGGAGGAGGATGGCAAGGAGGAAGAGAGGGAAGATGAGGAGGAGGATGGAAAAGAGGAGGAAGAGGATGATGGGAAGCGGGAAGAGGAAGAGGAGGAGGAGAAAGAGAGGGAGAAGCAGTAGGAAGAGGCATAGGAGTAGTAGGAGGAGGAGAAGAAGAAGGGTGAGGAGGAAGAAGAGAAAGAGGAGGAGGAGGAATGGGAATAGGAATAAGAGAAGGAAGAGGAGCAGCAGGAGGAAAAACAACAGGAAGAAGAGCAGGAGCAAGACGATGACTGTACGGAGAAGTACAGATGACGTTAACAGGCTTCCCATTAATGGATACGGTCGCGCTGTCTTTATTGCGCAAGACGTGATGGTCGTGACACCCACTGTAATAACCAAGATTGTAGGGCTTACGAGCGAGAGCAATAGGGCCCCGTTACGCAAGCCGATGGAGCAGACGCCGATATAGTGAAACCTGGCAAGCGAACCCCGTAGATTTTTGTATAACTTGAGGAGGGGCTAGATGGGGTGGGTGGGGGGGAGAGGCGGGAAGGCAATTAGTCCAACAAATACGGGCGGGGAGGGAGGAGGAGAAGGAGGGGGAAGAGGGGAAGAAGAAGGAGGAAGCACCATTAGTTCGTATTATTAGAATAACTGCCTCTGCCATTATGATATGTCCCTATATCTTTACTTACAACACTGGCTGTCGTCCTAACGCACATCGAAATAATTGTAGCAAAATGGGACGATGGTAATACCCCTCCACAGTACAGGAATTACCATTACCATTAATTATAGCAAAGCAACAAGGTTCTCTACGCTATCCTTTATTCATATCATGTCCTACACCATATATGGCCAGCGCCAATAAAGACATGGCTGCTAGATAATGGTTCTTGTTGTTATTCGATACGTGTTCCAGCTGGTTCTACTTATTTTATTTCCCGTTCTTGTAAGCGTCGGAAGATATGGCTTACAAAAAAGGCCGATTTCATGGTCTTTCTTTCCAATTCATATCATACTTCGGTCGCAAATGGATATAATTGACGGTTTCCAGAACTACAACTAAAACTATAACCATTATCGTTATTTTCTTCATCATCATCACCATCATCATAACACCCTGTCATTTCCTCGATGAACTCATTGTCTTCTGAACTTTTCCCGAGTTAATTTTCACCTTTTATGACATGCATTATCATCAACTGCTATCATCTCTCTCTCTTTTAAAGACTGTGAATCTCTTTTTAGGTTAGACGACTTTGTTCACAGTCGTTCTTTCTTTTTTTTTCTTTCCTTTCTTCATCTTCATCTCACATCATTCTCTCTCTTTCTCTTTTTCTTAATCTTTTTCTTTTTCTATTTCCTTATGCTTCTCCTTCTCTCTCTCTCTCTCTCTCTTAGGAGTAATGAAGGCAGAGTGAGGCACGGCAATGAATAAAACAGCAACAGAGTGTGAGGTAAAGAGTGAGAGAGAGCAAAAGAGAGAATGGGGGGATGCAAAGAGATAGAAAAGAGGGTGCAGATGGAGGCAAAGAGTAAGGCATAAGACAAGCAGAGAGCGTGGCAAAGAGCCGGGAAGTAGAAAGTAAGAATGAGTGAAAGGTAGAAAATAGCAGAGTAGGGAGCAGAGAGTAAGAGCGTGAGTAAGGAAAAGAGCGAAGCAAAGAGCTGAAGACTTATAGGTAAAGAGTAAGAGTGTGAGTGAAGTACAGAACAGCAAGGAAAAAACAAAACAAAAAACAGAGGCAGAGAGTAAAAGAGAGTGAGACAGAACAGAAGGGAAAAGAGAGTAAGAGTGAGTAAGATAGAAAATTAAGCAGAAAAGAAAGAGGAACAGAAGAAAAATGAGAAAGTTAACGAATGAGACAAAACAAAGAGAAGCAGAAAATAAGGCAAAGAGCAAAGATAAAAAAGACAGAAAGTTAGAGAAATAAAGTAGAGAGGTAGAGAGCAAAAATAAGTGAGCCAGAAAATGAAGCAGAGAAGCAGAGAGCAAAAGAGAATGAGGCTCAGAGTGAAACAGACAAAGATGGAAGATAGTTAAATGAGAAACAAAAATTGATAGACATAAAAAAAACATAAAGTGAGGAATAGATCACAAAGCGAAGAAACCAGAGATAAGAGAGACAGAGAACAAAAATTAGAAATAAACAGAGAGCAAAATTAAGTGAACCAGATAATGAAGCAGAGAAGCAAAGAAATAAAACTAAATGAACCAGAGAATGAAGCAGAGGAGAAGACAGCAAAAGCGAGAGAGCCAAAGCATGAAACAAAGATCAGAAGAGCAGAAAAGTAAAATATATATATATATATATATATATATATATATATATATATATATATATATATATATA
>NC_091577.1:13810223-13812723 GCF_042767895.1 Penaeus vannamei | reverse complement strand
CTCTCTCTCTCTCTCTCTCTCTCTCTCTCTCTCTCTCTCTCTCTCCCTCTCTCTCTCTCTCTCTCTCTCTCTCTCTGTCTCTCTGTCTCTGTCTCTCTCTCTCTCTCCCTCTTTCTCTCTCTCTCTCTCTCTCTGTCTCACGCCCTTTCCCATCATTCTCATCTACTCACATTCCCCCCTTCTCCTATCCCCTCCCCTCCTCCCCTCGGATCTCTTCCCTCCCCTTTTCCCCTCTTTCCATTCCTCTTCCTCTATCCTTTGCCCTTCTATCTTCCATCCACCTCTTTCTCAACCCCTCCTTCCAATTCCCTCCCTTCCCTTCCCCACTCTCTATTCTTTACCCACTATCCCTCTCCTCTCTCTCCTCCCTCCCTCCCTTCCTCTCCCCTCTCTCCCCTCCGTCCTCCATCTTCCTCTTACCCCTCTCCTCCTTTCCTTCTCCCTCCCCCTCTCTCTCCTCCTTGCTTCCCCTCCCTCCCGTCTCCTCCTTCTCTTCCTCTCTCCCTCCCTTCCATTCACCATTCTCCACTCCCCCTCTCATTCACCCCCCCTTTTCCCTTCATCCCATCCTTCTCCCTTCCCCATCCCTCTCCATTCCCTTCTCTCCCCCTCCTCCTATCAATCCCATCCCACTCCCCTCCATCCACCCCTTCTCTCTCCCTCTATCCACCCTCCTTCTCCTCCTCCATCCACACACCCCTCCCATCCATCCAACCCCCTCCTTCTCCTCCATCCACCCCCTCTCTCCCCCTCCCATCCATCCCATCCCATCTTTCCTTCCCCTCCATCCACCCCCTCCTCCTCCCTCCCTTCTCTATCTATCCCCCCTCTCTCTCCCCCCTCCCATCCATCCCATCCCCCACCTCTTCTCTCCCTCCATCCACCCCCTCTCTCCTCCCCTCCCATCCATCCCATCCCCCTCCTTCTCCCTCCCCTCCACCCACCCCCTCCCTCCTCCCTCCACCCCCCCCTCCCTCCACCCTCCCACTCCATCCCATCCCTCCCCCTCTCTCCCATCCCTCCCTCCCTCCTCCCTCCTTCTCTCTCCTCCATCCACCCCCTCTCTCCCCCCCCCCCCCCTCCCATACATCCCATCCCACTCCTTCCTCCCCCCTCCCCCCCCGACCCGCGCGCAGAGCCAACACCCCGCCAGACACTCGTGCATGGCGCCAGACAGCTCCAAGCCATGCAACAGACAAGCGATTCCATTTAATGTTCTCGTGGAGGCTTGGCGTCGCTTGAGTGTAACAAGGGCCTATGTTCAATTCCTCCCCTCCTTTCCCCTCTTTCCTCACCTCCCTTTCCCCTTCCTTTATCCTTGCCCCTACCCCCTACCCACGTCGAGAAAGGCTTCTCTTTTTGAATTCTTGTTTTTTTTTTTTTTTTTTTTTTTTTTGGGGGGGGGGTAGGGTAGGGGTAGAGGTAAGGGGATGAGGGGTAAGGGAGTAAGGGGAGAGCAGGATGAGGGGGAAGGAAGAGAGGGAGTAAGGATAAAAGGGGGAGAAGATTAAAAGTGAAAGAGGGGGGAAAGGGAGGGGGCTGAATTTAGCGAAGAGCAGTAGGGGGGGAGTGGTAGAGTAGGGGGGATGACAAGGGGAGAAGAGGGGATAGTAGGTAGGGAGAATGATAAAGGGAATATGAGACAGGAGAAGAAGAGAGGATAGGAGTCGAGAGGAGGAATAGGATAAGGAGATGAGAGAATAGGAGAGAGAGAAAAAAATAGACATAAGGGGAACAGAGAGTAAGAGAAGGAAAAGAGAGGATGGGGAAGAGGGAGAAGAGGGGACAAGAAATGAAGAAAAGAGGACAGGGGGGGGGCAGAGGAGGAGGAATAGGGGAGGGGATCAGGAGGAGTTGGGTGAGGTGGGGGGAGGGGAGGGGGGAGGGGGAGGGGGAGGGGGGAGAGGGTGTGATAGAATGAGTGATGAGGCTGTGTATGGAGAGAGTAATATTTCTTGGCGCGACGTGTTGTTTTTTGTCTTTTTCTCTCTCTCTCTGTATGAGCAGAAAGGAGAGGAAGAAAGAGAAAAAGAAAGAGATAGAGATAGAGATAGATAGATAGAGAGAGAGAGAGAGATAAAGATGAGTTAAGAGTAAAAGAGAGGGAGAGAGAGAGAGAGAGAGAGAGAGACAGAGTGAGAGAGAAGAGAAGAGAAAAGAAGGGAAGAGAAGAGAGAGATAGAGAAGAGAAGAGAAGAGAGAGAGAGAGAGAGAGAGAAAGAGAAAGAGAGAGATAGATAGAGAGAGAGAGATAAGATAAGGTAAGAGAGAGAGAGAGAGAGAGAGAGAGAAGAGAAGGGAAGAGAGAGAGAGAGCGAAAGAGAGAAGGAGAGAGAGAAGGTAGAAAGAAATAAAGGAAACAAGCTAAAAAAAAGTAAACATTAAAAAATCCTCAACATTATACTAAATATTTATGTTGACGAAAAATGGCGTGAAGAATTAACTAGTGTCTAGACCAGCACATCAAAACAGAAAAAATCATAAAAAAAAATCTTAGTAG
>NC_091577.1:13800223-13805223 GCF_042767895.1 Penaeus vannamei | reverse complement strand
CTCTACCCCACAACACTTCCCCTCCCCCTTCCGCTTATTATCGCCCTCCCTCCCCCTCCTCCCCCCTCTACTCCGCTACCAACTCCTCTTTTTACCCCCCACCAAATCTCTCCCTTTAAACCACTGACTCCCTCTCTCTCTCTCTCTTGAATTCCTACTCCACTAGCCCCTTTTCCTCTCCTCCCCCTCTCCCCCTCTATCCCTGTCAAAAACTCCTCTACTCGTAAAAATACTCCCTCCCTCATCACTCCCTTACCAATCCCCCTCCTTCTACCCCTCCACCCCCTCCTTCTACTCTCTCCACTCCCCACTAACCTATCCATCCCCATCCCTCTTTCTGCCCCCTGTACACCAACGAACAACCCCACTTTGACTATCTCCCCCTCATTCTCCAACCTAACTCTCTCCGAACTCCTTCACTCCCTCCCCTCTACTCCTCTCCCTCTCTACCCTCTCTCCCTATTCTAACCTCACTCAACCTCCTCACATTTCTACCCTTTACTCTTCTAGCCCCTTTTCTCCCTCCCTCCCTCTCTACCCTTCTTAACCTCCTTTTCCTCCCCTCCTCCCTCTATCCATTCTAGACCCCCTCCCCTCCTCTCCTTCCTTCCCTCCCTTTCTGCCTTTCTAGCACCCTCTTCCCTCCCTCCCTCCTCTCTTACCCTTCTAGCCTCCTCCCTTCCCTCCCTTATTCCCTCTATCCATTCTAGCCCCCCTCCCTCCCTCCCTCTCTCCCTTTATCCCTTCTAGCACCCTTCCCCTCCCTCTCTCCCTTCCTTCTTCCTTACCCTTCTAGCCCCCCCTCCTCCCTCCCTCTCTCCCTTTATCCCTTCTAGCATACTTCCCCTTCCTCTCTCCCTTCCTCTTACCCTTCTAGCCCCCTCCCTTCCCTCCCTCCTTCCCTCTATCCATTCTAGCCCCCTCCCTCCCTCCCTCTCTCCCTTTATCCCTTCTAGCACCCCTCCCCTCCCTCTCTCCCTCCTATTCTCCCTTCCTCTTACCCTTCTAGCCCCCCTCCCTTCCCTCCCTCACTCCCTCCATCCCTTCCAGCCCGCCTCTCCTCCCTCCCTCCTTCCCTCCTCTCCCCCTACCCCGCCCAGCGCCACCAGCGCCATCTGTTATTCAACCGGCGCAACATCGTACGTCGGTTACCATTCCTAAAGGCTCTTAAATCAGCGAAAAGACTGGAAAGATCCCGTCTTATATATGAAAAAGAAATATACGTAAAAGGTATGTGTGTGTATAGAGATACGACTTATATAAAAAAAAAAAATAAAAAAAATAATATAATAAAAACATGTATATATTGTTTGAAAGTCAGTTGGTTTGTCGGGCGGTTGTGTTGCTGGAAAAAGGGGGATGGGGGGGGGGGGAGAGGGGTAATTTCAGGGGGGGGGGGGTTATGATGATGATGACTATAATGATAATGATTATGATGATTATAATGATAATATTGATAATGATAATAATGATGATGTTGATAACAGTGATTATAATGATGATGATAGTAATAACAATAAAGATAACAATAATACTAGTGAAAATGGTAATGACAAGGATAGTAATAATGATAATGATATCAATAATGATAAGAATGATTGTAACAATAATGATAGGAATAACGAATGATAAAGATAATACTGATAATGATGAATATAATACTTTAGTAACTATCATTATCATGGTAATAATGACCATAGAAATAATAATCAATAACAATAAGATGTGATAATAGTTATACCAATAATGGTAATGATAACAATGATAATGATGATGGTAATGATAATGATAATAATAATAATAATAATAATAATAATAATAATAATAATAATAATAATAATAATGATAATAATAATAATAATAATAATAATAATAATAACAATAATAACAACAATACTAATAATGATGATAATAATAATAATAATAATAATAATGATAATAGTAATAAGAAAAAAATAATGATAATATTAATAATAATGATGATAATGATAAAAATAATAATCGTAATAGCAATAATGACAATTATATTACTACTACTACTACTACTACTAACAATGATGATAATAACGAAAATGGTGACGATAATGATGATGCTAATGGGGGAGAGTGAGGAGGAGGAACAGAAGGAGTAGGAGGAAGAAGAAGAGGAGAAGGAGGAAGCAGAAGAAAGAGGAAGAAGGAAAAAAAAGTTGAAACAGAGAAGAAGAAGGAAGAGGAGGAGAAGGAGCAGGAGGAGCAGGAGGAGGAAGAGGAGGGGAGGGAGAGGAGGGAGGGGAGGAGGTGAAATCGGGGCGTGGCAAACGAGAAGTCGGAGGGGCGGAGCTTAGCTTTTGCATCCTCCTCTCGCCTCTTCGGTCCCTCCCGCCGCCCCGCCCCCTCGCCCTCTCTCTCTCTCTCTCTCTCTCTCTCTCTCTCTCTCTCTCTCTCTCTCTCTCTCTCTCTCTCTCTCTCTCTCTCTCTCTCTCTCTCTCTCTCTCTCTCTCTCTCTCTCTCTCTCTCTCTCTTTCTCTCTCTCTCTCTCCGTTCTCTTTCACTTTCTCTTTCCTTTCTCTCTCTCTCTCTTTCCTTTCTCTCCTAACTCTCCTTCTCTCTTTCTCTTTCTCTCTTCTCTCTCTCTCTCTCTCTCTCTCTCTCTCTCTCTCTCTCTCTCTCTCTCTCTCTCTCTCTCTCTCTCTCTCTCTCTCTCTCTCTCTCTCTCTCTCTCTCTCTGTCTCTCTCTCTCTCTCTCTCTCTCTCTCTCTCTCTCTCTCTCTCTCTCTCTCTCTCTCTCTCTCTCTCTCTCTCTCTCTCTCTCTCTCTCTCTCTCTCTCTCTCTCTCTCTCTCTGTCTCTCTCTCTCTCTCTACTCTTTCTCTTTCCTTTCTCTCTCTCTCTGCTCTCTCTCTCTTTCTCTCTCTCTCTCTTCCCTCTCTCTCCTCCCCTCCCTTCTCTCTCTCTCTCTCTCTCTTTCTCCTCTCTCTCTCTCTCTCTCTCTCTCTCTCTCTCTTCTCTCTCTCTCTCTCTCTCTCTCTCTCTCTCTCTCTCTCTCTCTCTCTCTCTCTCTCTCTCTCTCTCTCTCTCTCTCTCTCACTCTCTCTCTCTCTATATTTTATCTATCTCTCTCTCTCTCTCTCTTTTTTTTCGCTCTCTCTCTCTCTCTCTCTCTCTCTCTCTCTCTCACTCTCTCTCTCCCTCTCTCTCTCTCTCTCTCTCTCTTTCTCTCACTCACTCTCTCTCTCTTTCTCTCTTTGTCTCCCTCTCTGTCCTCTTTCGCTTTCTCTCTCTCTCTCTCTTTCCCTCTCTCTCTCTCTCTCTCTCTCTCTCTCTCTCTCTCTCTCTCTCTCTCTCTCTCTCTCTCTCTCTCTCTCTCTCTCTCTCTCTCTCTCTCTCTCTCTCTCTCTCTCTCTCTCTCTCTCTCTCTCTCTCTGTATAAATGCATAATCTATCTTCTAGCTATTCACTCATCAATTTTTACTTTCTTTACTCTTTATCTTTATCTCTTACCCTCCTTTCCCCTCTCTTTCCCTCCTTTCACTTCTCTTCCTCTCTCTACTAAACTTTTCTCCTCTCTTCCAATCTCTTCGTCTCTTCCTCTCCTTTCCCTTCTTTTCTCCTTTATTCCTCTCCCTTTCTCCCTTTTCCTCTCTTCCTCTCCCCTCCCCTCTCTTCCTCTCCCTTCCTCTCTCTTCCACCATTATTCGTGTCCCCTCCCCTTTCTTCCTCTCCCTTCTTCTATCCCCTACTTTCTTCTTCTCTTTTCCTCTCCCCTCCCCTCTCTTCCTCTTCCGCCCCCTCTCTTCGCCCCCTCCCTTCCCCTCTCTTCCTCGTTTCCTCTCCCCTCCACTCTCTTCCTCACCCTTCTTTTATCTTCCCCCTCTCTTCCTCTATCCTCCCCTCTCTTCTTCTCCCTTCCCCTATTCTCTTCTACCTTTCCCTCTTTTCCCCTCAACTATTTTCTTCTAACTTCCCCTCTCTTCCCCTCCCTTCCCCGTTGCTAATAGATACGCATTATACCCTCGAGGATCACGTGACCAGCCTGGAGTAAGACCCTCCCCCTCCCCCTCCCCTTATCTCCCACCAGAGGGGAAAGGGGAGGAGGGGAGGGGGGAGGGGGAAAGGGGTTGGGATAAGGCTGATGATCAATAGACACCTATCTATCTCTCCTCTTAATTGTTTATTTATCTATCAAAGTACAGACATCCACAAATATCGCGGACTCATGTGTACATATGTATACATATCTACGTACATATGTACACAAATACGCTAGACATGTACATATGTATACAAATACCATAAGCATGTACATATTTATACAAATACTCTAAACACGTACATATGTATACAAATGCACAGATACGGACACAGCCACTGGGCATATATACGAACATATCTGCACACAAATGGGCACGCATTTGTATCTATTAAGATATAGTTCCAATGCACACACATACACGCATGGCCGCATATGATCTTTTTTATACTTTGCACATGTCAACAATGGAAAGAAATAGAGATACACGAGTAAACACACGCAGAGAGACAGACAGACACACATACAGTTGTGTATTCGCTCTCAACTCAAACTCAACTCAAACAAGCAAAAAGTACAGTTATCCCAACATATCAAGAAAAAAAGAAATAAGTACACATAACCCACATGCACAAACGTAAAAACAAACATACCACACGTACACACAACCACCTCTCCCCTACACACACACACACACACACACACACACACACATACACACACACACACACACACACACACACACACACACACCATCACCCCTTCCCTACACACACACACACACACACACACACACACACACACACACACACACACACACACACACACACAGCCACCCCTCCCCTACAGAAACACAAACAATCACCCCTCCTCTACACACACACACATACACACACAAAACCACCCCTCCCCTACATACAACATAAACCAACATAACTCTCCTACATACTCACACACGCACGTAAACATATAATCAACATGCATACACA
>NC_091577.1:13775490-13777990 GCF_042767895.1 Penaeus vannamei | reverse complement strand
AAGGGGAATGAAGGGGTAAGGTGGGGGGGGGGATTGGGTTAGGTGGATAGAGGGGGAAAGAGACGAGAGGTGAGGGGGGGAATTGGGGAGAGAGGGGAAAGGGAGGGGTTAGAGGGGAGGGGTATTGGGGGTATGAGGAAAAGGGGGAAAGAGAGAGTGAGAGGGGAGAAAGAGATGAAGTGGTGAGAGGAGAAGGGGAAAGGAAGTGAGTGAGTGGTGAGAGGCATCGGGGTAGGGTGTTGGGAGAGGGGAAAGAGAGAGGAGAGGGGAGGAGGAACGTCGTGGTGGGAGAGGGAGAGAGGAAACAGAGAGAGAGCAGAGGCAGGAAAGGGACTGGGAGATGGGGAGGGAGAGGAGAGACGGTGTGGGAGGGCGAAGCAAGGTGGGATAAGGTAGGGAGTTGGGGAATAATGGAAGGAGAGCCGGAGAGACAAGAAAAGAGAGAAGAGAATGATGAAGAGAAACAGCGAGTGGAGCAGCTGAGAGAGAAAGCAATAAACAAGAAAAATGAACAATACAAAGAAGATTCTAGTAGAGAGTAGAGGCAGCAGTGGACAAAAAGAGGGTAGGGAAGGAAACAGGAGAGAAGGGGGGGGGGGTGGGAGTACAGGAAGTGGCCGGGGAGAATGATAAGGATAGTGAGAAAAGGCAGAGAAAGCGAGGAGGAGGAGGAAGGGACAGAAGGAGAGGGAGGAAGAGAGAGGGAGACGTGGATAACGAGGAAGAAGATAAGCAACGAATAGATGGATGGATAGTGAAGAGGTGAGAGGATAAAGATATGGAAAGAGTAAGGGAAACAAAGGAAGGGATAGAGAGAGAAAGAGGGAGAAAGATAGTTAGAGAGATAGAGAAAGAGTGAGATAGATAGATAGATAGAGAGAGGGAGGGAGCGAGAGGAGGAAAGAGAGAGAGAGAGTGGGGAGAGAGAGAGAGAGAGAGAGAGCGGAAAGAGAGAGAGAGAGTGAGAGAGAGAGAGAGAGAGAGAGAGAGAGAGAGAGAGAGAGAGAGAGAGAGAGAGAGAGAGAGAGAGAGAGAGAGAGAGAGAGAGAGAGAGAGAGTGTGGGGAGGAGTGGGGAGAGAGAGAGAGAGAGAAAGAGAGAGAGAGAGAGTGGGGGGGGAGGAGGAGTGAGAGAGATAGAGAGAGGAAAGACAGATAGACAGAAAATATATGGATAAATAGGTAGTTAAAGAGGGAGACAGATGAATATTTAGTTACATAGAGAGAGAAAATAATAGAGTGAGAGAAAGAAATTGTGAGTGATAGAGAGAGATAATTAATTGGCAGCTAAATAGGCAGAAATCAAGGCAGAGTGACGCTTATACGAGACAGATAGATAATTGGCAAGAAGACTCTCTCTCTGTCTCTCTGTCTGTCTCTCTCTCTATCTCTCTCTCTCTCTGTTTGTCTGTCTGTCTCTCACTCTCCCTGTCTTTGTTTCTCTCTCTCTCTGTCTGTCTCTGTCTCTCTTTCTCTCTCTCTCCCTGTCTTTGTTTCTCTCTACTTCTGTCTCTCTCTCTACTTCTGTCTCTCTTACTCTCTGCCTCTCTATCTCTCTCTCTCTATCTATCTATCTCCCCACCCCTGCTCTCTTCTTTCTCTTTCTCTCTCCCGTCTCTCTCTGTCTGTCTGTCTGTCTGTCTGTCTCTCTCTCTCTCTCTCTCTCTCTCTCTCTCTTTTCTTTCTCTCTTTTTTCTCTCTCTCTCTCTCTCTCAAACACACATACACACACACAAAAACACGCACGCATGTACCCACGAATGCGCACAAACACACACATATCCATAAACATAATGATTGAAAAATTATTACACAAATATATCAATTATGAGTTATAAAAACAGATAGACAAATAGATAGACAGAGAGGTAGTGTGTGTCAGGTCCAGTTTCCTCTCAGCAAAGTTTCCCAAATCTAATGAATATTCAGTAATTTTTCAAACGACTTTCAGCCTTATGTTTGTCATGGCAGGTGAGATTGTGGGAATAATTTTCTTGTTTACTGGATAAACTAATTACATTACTAATCTTCAAAGGCAAGGATTCATTAAAGATTCATCGTAGGCACGAATTCTAAGATCCATTCTGACAGTGTTAGTTCCTCCCCCCTCCCCACTCCCCCCTCCCCCTCGTCTCCATCCTTTTTTTTTTTTTTTTTTTCTTTTTTTTTGACAGAGAGAGCAGAGTGGGGGGGGGGGGGGATGATGGTTATGCTTATCCTACGCCCTCAAAGTCTTTCGAAAAAAAAAGAAAGAAAGAGGGAGAAATGAGGAAGAAGGGAAGGAGAAAAAGGGGGTAAAAATGCGAGTTATATGTCGCGATTAATTAATATCGTGGTAACTCTAGCGGCGACGGCGATGCCACCGTTTCTCTTTTCGAGGCTGCGTTCAAGTTATCTCCGCTGGCGCACACTACCGTCTACCAACATCAGCTGATCAATTAATTACACGCAGCAACCGTGGCGGAAGAAGCATCACGTACGAAAAGGGGAAATTTTCAAAGG
>NC_091577.1:13769387-13774990 GCF_042767895.1 Penaeus vannamei | reverse complement strand
CCCCCCAACCTCCAAAACAAATCAGAAAACAAGAAATAAAAAAGGAAAAAAAAGTAGAGATAACAGTACACCCTTAACCCCCCCCCCCCTCACCCCCACTAAAAAAAAGTGTCCAAAGATGATGATAATGATTATAATAATATATAATAATTATGATAATAATAATAATTATAATAGTATTATTTATCATAATGATAAAACAATGATGATGAAAATAACAACAATAAAAAGAAAAAAATAGTCACAATAATAATGAAGATCACGATAACGAAAATTCAAACCAATAATATCAGAAAACAAGAAATGAAAAGAAAAAAAAAAGTAGAAATAACAATACACCCTCCTACCCCGAACAGCCCCCCTCCCCCCCAACCTCCAAAACAAATCAGAAAACAAGAAATAAAAAAGAAAAAAAGTAGAAATAACAGTACACCCTTAACCCCCCCCCCCTCACCCCCCAAAAAAAAAAAAAAAAAAAAAAAAAAAAAAAGTGTCCGAAGATGATGATAATAACAATAGTATTATTTATCATAATAAAACAATGATGATGAAAATAACAACAATAAAAAAGAAAAAAATAGTTACAATAATCAGAAAATCAGAAAACAAGAAATGAAAAGAAAAGAAAAAATAGTAGAAATAACAGTACACCCTCCTACCCCCCCCCTCCCCCCCTCACCCCCCACTAAAAAAAAAAAAAGAAAAAAAGAAAAAAAAAAAACGTGTCCGAAGATGATGATAATAACAATAGTATTATTTATCACAATGATAAAACAATGATGATGAAAATAACAACAATAAAAAGAAAAAATAGTTACAATAAAAAGAAAATCAGAAAACAAGAAATGAAAAGAAAAAAAAAAATAGTAGAAATAACAATACACCCTCCTACCCCCCCCTCCCCCCCTCACCCCCCACTAAAAAAAAAAAAAAAAAAAAAAAAGTGTCCGATGATGATAATAACAATAGTATTATTTATCATAATAAAACAATGATGATGAAACTAACAACAATAAAAAGAAAAAATTAGTTACAATAATCAGAAAATCAGAAAACAAGAAATGAAAAGAAAAAAAAAAAAATAGTAGAAATAACAATACACCCTCCTACCCCCCCCTCCCCCCTTCACCCCCCACTAAAAAAAAAGAAAAAAAAAAAAAAAAAAAAAATTGTTAGAAGAAGATGATAATAACAATAGTATTATTTATCATAATAAAACAATGATGATGAAAATAACAACAATAAAAAGAAAAAAATAGTTACAATAATCAGAAAATCAGAAAACAAGAAATGAAATGAAAAAAAAAAAAAAAAAATAGAAATAACAATACACCCTCCTACCCCCCCCCCTCCCCCTCACCCCCCACTAAAAAAAAAAAAAAAAAAAAAAGAAAGACGTGTCCGAAGATGATGATAATAACAATAGTATTATTTATCATAATAAAAACAATGATGATGTAAATAACAACAATAAAAAAGAAAAAATAGTTACAATAATCAGAAAATCTGTAAACAAGAAATGAAAAGAAAAAAAAAATAGTAGAAATAAAAATACACCCTCCTACCCCCTCCCCCCCTCACCCCCCACAAAAAAAAAAAAAAAAAAGTGTCCGAAGATGATGATAATAACAATAGTAATATTTATCATAAGGATAAAACAATGATAACAGAAATAACAACAATAAAGAAAAAAAATAATTACAATAATAATGATCACGATAATGACAATTCAAACAAAAAAAAAATCAGAAAACAAGAAATGAAAAGAAAAAAAGAATATGTAGAAATAACAATACACCCTCCTACCCCCCCTCCCCCTCCCCCTCACCCCCCACTTAAAAAAAAAAAAAAAGACGTGTCCGAAGATGATGATAATAACAATAGTATTATTTATCATAATAAAAAAGTGATGATGAAAATAACAACAATAAAAAGAAAAAATAGTTACAATAATCAGAAAATAAGAAAACAAGAAATGAAAAGACAAAAAAAATAGTAGAAATAACAATACACCCTCCTACCCCCCCTCCCTCCCCCCCTCACCCCCCACTAAAAAAAAAAAAAGAAAAAAAAAAAAACGTGTCCGAAGATGATGATAATAACAATAGTATTATTTATCACAATGATAAAACAATGATGATGAAAATAACAACAATAAAAAAGAAAAAATAGTTACAATAATCAGAAAATCAGAAAACAAGAAATGAAAAGATTTTTTTTTTTTTAGAAATAACAGTACACCCTCCTACCCCCCCCCCTACCCCCCACTAAAAAAAAAAAAAAAGAAAAAAAAAAAAAAGAGAACGTGTCCGAAAGGTCTTCACACTCCTGGCAACGAAAGTTAGATTGAATGCGAACTAATTTTGTCTGAACTCGTCCAATCTTTTTTTGGGAAGAAGGTTTGTTATCCGATTTTTATTTCATTTAATATTGTTTAGCTCCCTTTTTTTCATCATTATTATTATCATTGTTGTTTTGATATATATATATTTTTAATTAGTTTTCTTGTAATTATCATTATCATTATTATTCATTATTTCATTATCATAATTGCTATTACTTTTAATGTCAAAATTATCATTGTGTGTGTATGTATATACATGTATGTGTGTGTGTGTGTGTGTGTGTGTGAGTGTGTATGTGTTTATAGATATATGCGTGCGTGTGTACATATGTGCGTGCGTGTGTACATGCGTGCGTGAGTGTGTGCGTATCTCTGCAGTTAGCGAACATGTATACACATCTGTATGTATGTATAAACACGAAACCGAAAATGAAATTCACAGAAGATCGAAAATGAAGTTCACGCCAACTTCAATATCCGAACACACGCGAACACAAGCGATTCGGACAAGTGATGGAAAGAAAATTGTACATTCGAACGCGCTTGAAAAAAAAAAGAAAAAAAAATGGTCTGCACAAAGATGAAAACAAATAAATGATCCAGATTTGGTATCATAATTGGGGTATGACGCAAGCCGCCCCCCCTCCCCCCCTCCCCAAAGAATAGGTTCTTTACTTTTTCTTCTCTTTCTTAACTCTTCTCTTCCTCCTCTCTTTCTTCTTCTCCTTTCTCGTTTTTTCTCCTTTTTACTTCACTCATTTTTATTATTTGTCTTTTATTTGTATTTTTTTATGGATTATAACTAGTTTTACTAGTTTATTCCTAAAGCATTTTTATGTGATTGAAGTGCCATTTTGTTTGTAATTTTCGGAAACCGCTTGTTTTTTTGCTGATTTTTTTTTCATTATTTTTTTTTCTCTCTCTCTCTCTCTCTCCCTCTTTCAATCTACCTCGTTACCGCACTTTTAAGTAATTAAAGGCTGTTATTTCACACAAAGAGAGACAAAGACAATTATATAAATGTCAATAGAAAGCTTGTTTACTTTTCTTTTTTTTTCAAAGCTGAATTTTGAAATCAAAAACGGGAGGAACGGAATGACCACTCGTCCGATTCCCTTCGAGGCGACGAGGACCGGCAAATCGGCCCTGCGCGCACCACTTTTGTAAAGCAACTAGTCGTATGAGGGAGAGAGGTATGCGAGACTTCTCCCCCACCCCCCTTTCCTCCTCCTTTCCCCCCTCCCCCCCCTCATCAGACCGACACTCAGGGGTTAATAGCCTTCAGTGGGTCCTAATTGATAGCAACACTTGAGACGCACAAACACAGGGGGCTACGGACACCCCTCAATTCCCTTGTTTCATTGCCTTTTGTTATTTCTTTTTTTTTTTCTTTTCTTTTTTTTTATCTTCCAACTTCTCCAACTTCTTGTCCTTTCCCTCCTCTCTTATACCCACCTACCCCCTCCTCTCCCCCTCTTTCTCTCTCTTTTCTTCGCCCACTTTCCTACCTCCTTCGCCCCCTCCCCCCTTTAAAATGACAGGTTTGGAACAACTCACAGAAAATAATAAAGAAGGGGAGGAGAACAGAGAGAGAAAAAAAGGTAAACTTCGTCTGGCTATATATATGTCGTCTGAGTGAAATTTCGAGGTCGCAATAAATTTCAGTTGGATTACATCACCTTCTTTAATTATATGTAAAAAAAAGAGAGAGAGAGAAAAAGGAAAGAAGATGAATCAGAAAGCAGACGATGCTGAAATGACGGAGGTCGAACTCCATCTTGAAACAAAAGAAACGCGCGGGGCGATAATATCTCTCTTTTCCCTCTTTCTTTCTCTTTCAATATTTCTCTCTCTCCCTCCCTCACTTTTTCTCCTTCCCTCCCTCCCTTCCTCGTCCTTTCTCTTTCCAGAAATGGAACTTATTTACGTTTCTCCTTCTTCCCACCCGTTCGCAGAAGATGAATCCGTGAATCCGGATCTGCCGCCGAGCGTTCGCACAACACACCGTCTACACCCGACTACCTTTGCATACCCGATGGCGCCGACTAGGTGGGTGAGGGAGGGAGGGGGACGGGGGAGGTAACGCCAGCACGTCAATCAAAGAAAAAGAGGGAAAGAAAAAAATAGATGAAAAGAAAAGATAGAAATAAGAGAGCAAGAGAGGGAGGGAGAGGGAATATGAAAAGAAAGAAAATGCTCGTCAGCCAATCATGGAGTTGCCTAATTCTCTCCAACTACCAATTAGATTTGAGTGTAACGAGAGGTTCTGAATGAGGGAACCCCAACCCAACCCCCTTAAACCCCACCCCCTCTCCCTCCCCACCCAGGATTCCACCACATACTCCTACCCCTCCTCCAACCTCTTCCTTCCTTCTCCTTTCCCCAACCCCCCTCTACTTTACCCCTTTCCCCAAACCCCTCCACACACATCCCCTTTCCCCAACTTCCTCCAAACCGACCTAAACCCCTCCACCTTATCCTCTCCCCAACCCCCTCCACCCTACCCATTTCAAAACCCCTCCTCCACCCCATTCCCCCACCCCCACCCCCCCCCACTACTCCACCCTGCCCCCTATTCCTCCACCCAACCCCCTCCACCCTACCCATTTCAAAACCCCTCTTCCACCCCATTCCCCCACCCCATCCCTCCACCCTGCCCCCTCACCCCACCCCAACCCCCTTCCATCCAACCCCCTCCACCCTACCCATTTCAAAACCCCTCTTCCACCCCATTCCCCCACCCCATCCCTCGACCCTGCCCCCTCACCCCACCCCAACCCCCTTCCATCCAACCCCCTCCACCCTACCCATTTCAAAACCCCTCCTCTACCCCATTCCCCCACCCCATCCCTCCACCCCAACCCCTTCCATCTAACTTTCTCCCCCCACCCCTCACCCCACCCCAACCCCCTTCCCGACCCCTTCCATCCAACCCCTTCCATCCTACCCATTTCAAAACCCCTCCTCCACCCCATTCCCCCACCCCATCCCTCCAGCCCAACCCCTTCCATCCCACTTTCTCCCCCCACCCCTCACCCCACCCCAACCCCCTTCCCACAACCCCCTACCATTACCCTCTTGGCGACGATCTTAATGGCGAAGGAGCTCATGGCTGTGCGTGTCCTTGCCGTAAAGTACTTATGGTGGGGGGGAGGGAGGGGGAGAAGGGGAGGGGAGGAAGTTGGGGGATAGGGGGTAGGGGGTATCTATTTGTAAGGGGAGGAGGGGGAGGTGGGCGTGAAGAAAGGTGCTAGAAGGT
>NC_091577.1:13761887-13764387 GCF_042767895.1 Penaeus vannamei | reverse complement strand
GGAACTGACACTTCTCTCCCTCACGTCTTCCCCTCCCCTCTCCTCTCCCTCCCCCTACCTACTCCCTCCTTCTCCCTCCCTCCTTGTCCCTCTCTCCTCACACTTCTCTCCCTTACGTCTTCCCACTCCCCTCTCCCCTCCCTCCCCACTCCCCTCAAACTCCCTCTTTTCAGGGAAGAAAACGGAACTCCCCAAGCCACTTAAACCACTGTTTATATCCACAACATCCGAGCGACATCGTGCAAAAGCGAAGTGAGAGAAGTGAGAGGTGAAAGATGAGTGACTTGACACGTGCAGGGAAGTGTCTCGCGTACACGGACACTGGTTTCGGGGTCTCTTGGGGTGGGGGTGGGTGGGGGGTGGAGGGTTAGGGGGTTGGGGGGTTGGTTCTTGTTTGTGTTGGGTAAATGGGTAAAAAAAAAAATAATAAATGAATAAAAAAAAGGAATCATAGGTTGGGAAAATGAGAGGGAAATTGGGATATTTTTATGGATTTTTTTATTCTTTTTTCATTCTTTTCTTTCTTTTTCTTTATTTTTCTTTATTTTTATTTATATTTATATTTTGATGGGGGGAGTAATGGGGATTTTTTTTTTGCTTTCGAGGCTACGTATATATATAATTCAAGCAAAAGAAAGAAAGAAAAAAAAAAGAAAAAAAAGGAAAAAAAAAAAAAAAATACATATATGCACACAGTCGAATAACAAACAAACGGATATTTGGATAAATCAACAAATAAACATATAACTACACAGAGAAATAGATCAGCAATATATCAATCATAAAAATAATAGAAATAAAACTCGTAAATAAATAAACACATAACTACACAGAGAAATAGATTAGCAATATATCACTCAGAAAAAAAATAATAGAAATAAATTCTCGTAAATAAACCAACGCATTGCAAAGACCTGCAAGTTGCAATATATATAAAAAAAGAGAAGAAAAGAGCAAAATATTCACTCGCATTCTCACTCTCTCTCACTTTTCCTCTTTCTTTTCTTTCTCACTTTTCTTTTCTACTGCTCTTCGTCACGCCATTGGGTCAGAAATAATAAAAATTACTTGAGAGTTTGACATCCAATTCCGGAGAATTTTTTTTTTAAATGTTTTTTTATCGTGTTTTTGTATGTTTGTTTGGTTGGGGGTTGGTTATTGTTTGTGTTGGGTAAATGGGTAAAAAAAAATGATAATAATAATAATAAATAAATAGATAAAGAGAAATCACAGGTTGGGAAATGAGAGGGAAATTGGGATATTTTTATGGAGATTTTTATTCCTTTTTCATTCTTTTCTTTCTTTTTCTTTATTTTTCTCTATTTTTATTTATATTTATATTTTAATGGGGGGAGTAATGGGGATTTTCCTTTTTTTTTTTGCTTTGCTTTCGAAGCTACGTGTATATATGATGCAAAAAAACAGACAAATTAATAAATAAAAAACAGCAAAAAATACATATATACACACAGTCGAATAACAAACAAACGGATATTTGAATAAATCAACAAATAAACATATAACTACACAGAGAAATAGATTAGCAATATATCAATCATACAAATAATAGAAAATAAAACTCGTAAACAAATAAACATATAACTACACAGAGAAATAGATCAGCAATATATCACTCAGAAAAAAATAATAGAAATAAATTCTCGTAAATAAACCAACGCATTGCAAAGACCTGCAAGTTGCAATATATATAAAAAAAAAGAGAAAAAAGAGCCAAATATTCACTCGCAATCTCACTCTCTCTCACTTTTCCTCTTTCTTTCTTTCTCACTTTTCTTTTCTACTGCTCTTCGTCACGCCATTGGGTCAGAAATAATAAAAATTACTTGAGAGTTTGACATCCAATTCCGGAGAAACTTTTTTTTTTATGTTTTTATCGTCTTTTTGTATGTTTGTTTGGTTGGGGGTTGGTTATTGTTTGTGTTGGGTAAATGGGTAAAAAAAAATGATAATAATAATAAAAAATAAATAGATGAAAAGAAATCACAGGTTGGGAAAATGAGAGGGAAATTGGGATATTTTTATGGAGATTTTTATTCTTTTTTCATTCTTTTCGTTCTTTTTCTTTATTTTTATCTTTATTTTTATTTATTATTTCAATTTTAATGGGGGGAGTAATGGGGATTTTCCTTTTTTTTTTTTGCTTTGCTTTCGAGGCTACGTGTATATATGATGCAAAAAAACAGACAAATTAATAAATAAAAAAAAACAGCAAAAAATGCATATATACACAGTCGATTAACAAACAAACGTATATTTGGATAAATCAACAAATAAACATATAACTACACAGAGAAATAGATCAGCAATATATCAATCATAAAAAAAATAATAGAAATAAATTCTCGTAAATAAGCCAACGCATTGCAAAGACCTGCAAGTTGCAATATATAAAAAAAAGAGAAAAAAGAGCAAAATATTCACTCGCATTCTCACTCTCTCTCACTTTTCCTCTTTCTTTTTTTCTCACTTTTCTTTTCTA
>NC_091577.1:13754387-13756887 GCF_042767895.1 Penaeus vannamei | reverse complement strand
AGAAACATATTTTGGTTTGAAACTTTTTCCCTTCATTTTGCCTGAATATATGTGTACAAGTGTGCATATATGTGTCTATATATGTATATGTATATATATATATATATATATATATATATATATATATATATATATATATATATATATATGTATGTGTATGTATATATATATATATATATATATATATATATATATATATATATATATATATATATATATATATATATATATATATATATATATATATATATATATATATATATATATATATATATATATATATATATATATGAAAGGGAGGGAAAAAAAACATTCCAAATTTAGCAATAAAGAAGCATCGCCGAAAGTGAGATAATCAGCAAATTAATGAAAGACGGAGAGGCATTCTTTCCTTCGCCTCGTTTCCCCTCGTTTCTTCTCCCCTCCTCCTCCTCCTCCTCCCTTCGCTCCCTCTCCCCTCCCCCCCCTCTCTCTCTCTCATTTCCCCTTCTATTCCCCTTCTTCCCTTTCGCTCCTTTTGTCATCGTTTCTTCCCCCTCTCCCCCGTCACTCATCCATTTCCTTCTTTTTTCTTGTTCTCTGTGCCTTACATCCGCCTTCCATAAGCTCTTACTCCTTTCTGTTTCCTCTTTACTATATCTTTTCTGTTTCTTCTTTGCTATATCTTTTCTTTTTCCTCTTTGATATATCTTTTTTTGTTTCCTCTTTATTGTACCTTTTCTTTTTCCTCTTGGATATATCTTTTTTGTTCCTCTTTATTGTATCTTTTTTGTTTCCTCTTGACCTTATATTTTCTCTTTCCTCTTTACTATATCTTCTCTGTCTCTTCTTTACTATATATATTTCCTCTTTGTTATATCTTTTCTATTTCCTCTTTACTATATTTTTTAGTTTAATCCTATCTTTAATCCCAGTTTTCATTTTTCTTTGTTTTTCTTTTTCTTACTCTATTTCCTCTTCTTTTTTCTTCTTTGTCTTCCGTTCCTTTCTTTTTTATTGCCTTCATTTCTCTTTCCACTGTTCTTTTTTCTTCTTTTTTTTTTTCTTCATCACTATTATCTAAGTCTTTTTTCTCGTAATCTGACTACCTCATTCTTCCCCATCCTTTTTTTCTCCAACTTTATCTTTCCCTTCGCCTTCTCCCTTTTTAATTCCTCCTTTCTCCCTCCCTCTTCCCTCTCCCTTCCTCTTGTATTCCTCTCATTCTAAAATTTTCTTTCTTTTTATTTTTTTTCCTTCCCATCTCTCTTGTCTTATCCTTCCTCCTCTATCTTGTTTTATCCTATCTCCTCTTTCTAATCTCTGTCTCTCTATTCTATTCTCCTTCCTATTCCCCATCATCTTCTCATCTTCTCTTCATCATCTCTTTCCGCATCTTCCCTCCTTTCCTCGTCCCTCTTTACTCTCCTTTCTTCTCTTCCTTCCTCATTCCTCGTCTTCTTTCCCTCACTCTTCCTCTTTCCTTTCTCTCTCCTTTCTTCTCTTTCGTCCTTATTCCTCGTCTTCTTTCCCTCACTCTTCCTCCTTCCTTTCTCTCTCCTTTACTCCCTTCCCCTCATCCCTCGTCTTCTTCCCTGTGTTTGTCACCCCTATTCTTCATTCCCTCCTTCTATCTCTTTCTCATTTTCTCTTCTTTTATTCGCTCCCCCCTCTCCAATTCTCCTTATTCTCCTTCTCTGCATTTCCCTTGTCTTCTTCCCTCGCAATTCTCCTTCTCTTTTCCCCTATCCTCTCATCCCTCTTCCTTTCTCTCTTTTCCCCATTTTTCTCTCCGTTCCTCTTCCCCCCCTTCCCTTCTCCTCCTCCCTCTCCCTCCTTACATTTCTCCCTTTTCCCATTCCTTCTCCTCCTCTTTCTTCCCTCATCCCCCCCTTTTCTCTATCCTCCTCCCTTTCCTCTTTCCTGCCATTTCTCCCCATTCCTTCCTCTCCTCCTCTTTTTCCCCTCTCCCCCTATTCATTCTCCTCCCTATTCCTTCCTCTCCTCCTCCCTTCTACCCTTCTTCTTTTCCCTTTTCTTCCTTTTTGATTCCTCCTCTCTTTCTCTTTTTCCCTCCTCCTCTCCCCTGCACCCTCCCTATTCTTTCCCCTCCTCCTCCCTATTCCTCCCTCTCCTCCTCCCTTCTCCCCCGCCTCTGCCATCCTCCCCTTTCCTCTCCTCCTTCTCCTCCCTCCTCCCTTTCCTCTCCGCCTCCTCCTCCCTCCACCTTTCCCTCTCCCTCCTTCTCCTCCCTCCCCCTTTCCTCTCCTCCCTCCCCCTTTCCTCTCCTCCTTCTCCTCCTTCCCCCTTTATTCTCCTCCTTCTCCTCCCTCCCCCTTTCCTCTCCTCCTTCTCCTCCCTCCCCTTTATTCTCCTCCTTCTCCTCCCTCTTTTCTCTCCTCCTTCTCTCCTCCCTCCCCCTTCCTCTCCTCCTTCTCCTCCCTCCCCCTTTCCTCTCCTCCTTCTTCTCCCACCCCCTTTCCCCACCTCCTTCTCCCTCCCTCCCCTTTCCTCTCCTCCT
>NC_091577.1:13734387-13739387 GCF_042767895.1 Penaeus vannamei | reverse complement strand
AGAGAGAATGAGTGAGAGACGGGGAGAGAGAAAAGGGAGACTAGATGCAGGGGGAAGGTGGAGAAGGGGAAGACGAGAGCGAAAGGAAAGAGAAAGGGGAGAGGGCGGGAAAGAGAAGCGAAGGGGATGGAGTCAAGACACAAAAGGATTCAACAGAGAGAAAAGGGAGACTAGGGGAAGGGAGGACAGGTGAATAAAGAAAGAAAAGGAGGATGAAGCAGTGACATAAGGAAAAGTCGAAAGAAAAACGGGAGAAAAGGAGAAAAGGGGGACAAAGGGGAAGTAAATAAAAGTGGACATAGAGGGAAAAAGGCGAAAGAAAAAGGGGAGAAAAGGAGAAAGAAAAAGGAGAAAGGTGGAGGAATAAAGACGACATAGAGGAAAAAGACGAAAGAAAAAAGGGAGAAAAGGAGAAAAAGGGGAGAAAGGGGAAGGAATAAAGACTACATAGAGGAAAAAGACGAAAGAAAAAAGGGGAAAAGGAGAAAAGGGAAGAAAGGGGGAGAAATAAAGACGACATAGAGGAAAAAGACGAAAGAAAAAATGGAGAAAAGGAAAGAAAAGGAAAGCAATAAAGACAACATAGAGGAAAAAGACGAAAGAAAAAACGGAGAAAGGGGAAGGAATAAAGAGAACATAGAGGAAAAAGACGAAAGAAAAAAGGGAGAAAAGGAGAAAAAAAGGGTGAGAAGAATAAAGATAACATAGAGAAAAAAATACTCGAAAGAGAAAGAGAAAGGAGAAAGGGAGATGGCATGCGAAAGAGGAGAAGAGAAATTCGCTCTTGTTACCAACAGGGAGTAACTTTAGGGTTAAGACAAATTGGAGGTGAATGAGGAAGGTAGATTGGGGGGGGGGAGGGGGGGGAGGGTGAAGACAGCGAGAGGATTAGGGTAGACATGCGGGACGAGGGGGATTGGTAGATGGATGGATAGTTAGGTAGAAAAAATAGAGAAATGGGTAGATGGGTAGGTAGGTAGATACATACATTCATAAGAACAAACACATACACACTTTATGTAAAAGAGAGAGAGAGAGATAAGATGTAGTAAAGACAAAATAAATAATTACATGTAATAAAGGAAATGAAATTAGAATAAATTATTAAAAAAGTAATGATAAAGATAACGATAGTAATAATAATGATGATAATAATGAAAATAGTAATATTAATGATAATAATAATAGCAATAATGATGATGATAATGATAATAATAATAATGATGATAATAATGATAATGATAATAATAAGAATAATAATGAGATAACAATAAAGCAGAAGAATAAAACACATCCAAAATCTCGTTCACAAAACAAACAAACATAAAGAAACAAAATTCGGTATCAGTAAATGAAATAAAACAGTGAATTTCGGAGTTACGAGAAGAGAAGTCCCGGCTGGGAGGTGTCAATTCAAACGCTCGATGGAATGAAACCGTTAAATTCGTTAAATTCGTTAGGTTTCCGTTATATTTTTGAATGGTTTGAACGTATGATTTGAATATTCTAACTGATGAGGCAATTGAAGGTAAGAGTAGGCGAAACGTTTAAAGTGATTAAGTGTAAAATGAATTAGTGCATATACGTAGACACATATGTTTATATGGCTACATGTATGTATGCATATTTAGACGTGTATACACACGCACAATCATAGGCAAACAAGCAAGTACACACATATATTCATTCATTCACACTTGCTCTTTATGATATATATCTGTGTGTGTGTGTGTGCGCACACACACACACACACACACACACACACACATATATATATATATATATATATATATATATATATATATATATATATATATATATATATATATATATATATATATATATATATATATATATATATATATATATATATATATATATATATAGATATATATATAGATATATATATATATATATATATATATATATATATATATATATATATATATATATATATATATATATATATATATATATATATATATATATATATATATATATATATATATATATATATATATATATATATATATGTATGTATATATATATATATATATATATATATATATATATATATATATATATATATATATATATATATATATATATGTATATATATATATATATATATATATATATATATATATATATATATATGTATATATGTATGGGTCTGTGTGTATGTGTATATATATATATATATATATATATATATATATATATATATATATATATATATATATATATATATATATATATATATATATATATATATATATATATATATATATATATATATATATATATATATATATATATATATATATATGTGTGTGTGTGTGTGTGTGTGTGTGTGTGTGTGTGTTTTCGTATAGATTTACAAAAATCCTTGGCATTTCTCTCCTTCTCGTCTGTATCTGCGTAGAAGAAGAAGGACAAGAAGGGTAATTTTTTCTTGTTTCTTCAAAAGACCTAATCAGGGAACGCGAAGACACAACTTCCTCATTCTTTCTTCCTTTCTCCTTCTCCCTCCTTCCTTCTTCCTTTCCCCTTTTAATTCCTCCTTCCTCACTTTCCCTCCTTCCCCTTATTCGCGTCCCTCCCTCTTCTCTTCCTCTCACTCCCTCCTTCTTGCGCCTCCTTTCCTTCTTTTTATTACCTTCCCCGATCATTTTCCTTCACCTCTATGCGCCTCCCCTCCCTCTTTTCTCTCTCAACTCCCTCCTTCCCTCCTCTATCTCCTCCTCTCCTCCCCTCCTTCCGTCCCTCATCTTCTCCTCCTCCCTCCGTCCTCCTCCCCTCCCTCCCTCCTTATTCTGCTTTCCTCCAGCTCCATTCCCCTTCTTCCCTATCTCACTCCCCAGCGCATCTCCACCCTCTCTCCATCTCCTCTCACACCCTCACCTCCTCTCCTCCACCCCTTCCATACCTCCCTCCTTCATCTCCTTCTTGTTCTTCTCCTTTCCCCTCATTTCCTCCCTCTTTCCCTCCTCCTCCACCTCTCTCAGCCTCCATCCTCTCCTCCCTTCCTCCTTAATCTCCTTCCCCTCCTTTTTCATCCTCCCTCCATCTCCACCTCCCTCCCTCCTCCCTTACACCTCCCTCCTTCCTCCCCTCCACCTCCCTCCCTCCTCCCCTCCACCTCCCTCCCTCCTCCCTTCCACCTCCCTCCTTCCTCCCCTCCACCTCCCTTCCTCCTCCACCTCCCTCCCTTCCTCCTCCACCTCCCTCTCTCCCCCACCTCCCTCCTCCTCCCCTCCCTCCCTCCCTCCTTCATCTCCTTCCCGATATCCTGTCCCCAACAAGAAGTCCCTACCGTCTCTTTACATCTCGTTAAGGCTCAGACAGAAAAAAAAGATAAATAAATAAACGGAACATCAATAATCGGTCGTTTTAATCCCCTAGGCGACAACCGAGACACCCAACGGTTATCGGTTAGTCTATTTTATTCATTGATCTTTTTATCAGCTGTTGTATCTCATTAAAAATTTACTTGTTTGGGGGAGGACAAGGAGATACAAGGGGAGATACAGGAAAATGAAAGAGGGAGAGAGAAAATGAGAGAATATGGACAGAGGGAGTGGAAGAGAGACCGTTAGATAAGATAGAGATATTGATGGATAGATAAATGGAAAGATAAGGAGGTAAAAAGATAGATGGATAGATAAATGGATAGAAGGACTGATGGACAAATAGGTAGATATAATTATATATATGTGTATATATATGTAAATATAGATACACACACACACACACACACACACACACACACACACACACACACACACACACACACACACACACACACACACACACACACACACACACACACACACACACACACATATATATATATATATATATATATATATATATATATATATATATATATATATATATATATATATATATATGGAGAGAGAGAGAGAGAGAGAGTAAATAAAGAAGCTAAACACGCAAAACACTTAAACAAAACAGGACAAATAACTCAGAACAAAAGACAGACGCCGAGCGAAGGGGGAATAGAGGCAGGACCCGATAACCTGATAGAATTGAGGACGAAAGAAACGCACAAAAAATTCCCCTCCCGCCTCGCATTTCTACAAGTGGAGGACGACATCCAGGTCTCACGGGCGGACCTCGCGGACGTGGGCGTGAGGAGGCGGAGGGGGCGGTCCTCCTGGGTGAGGTGGGAAGGGAAGGAGGATAGGTTGATAGGTGGATAGGATAAAGGGATAAGAGGATTGCCAAGAGGCGGATCCAGTCGACATGGGCGTGAGGAGGCGGGGTGGGGAGGTGGGCGGGCGGGCGGGCGGGCGGATAGATGGGTGGATAGGCAAGTGGATAGGCGGATGAGGATGTGTTGATTGGCGAGGTGGGGAGGTGGGCGGGCGGATAGATGGATGGATAGGCAAGTGGATAGGCTGTTCTTTTCTTGCTATTCTCGCAGTAATCATGATGATCAAAATTACTATTGTGATTATAACTATTACCTTTTTTTATCAACAATCATCATAACCTTTATAACTATATTTGTCCTTGTCATCATCACCGTCATTATAACCATCATCACTAATCGAATCAAGATTACCAAACTCCTTATCATTATCACAATCATCATATTCCTCATCATATTCAAATATAACGACAACTGATCTTTAATCTTATGTACTTTATATCACACTGTTATCATATATCAAAACTATCACGGAAATAAGAGAGAAAATGTATAAGACGAAGAAAAAGGAAAAGAAATTGTAGAAGACAGTTTTCAAGGGTATGAGGGGAGGACGGGGAGGAGGTGGGGGGGAGGGGGGGGAGAACGGAGGTCAGTATGGCGGGATGAGGTGATCACGGGCGTGGCTGGATGGGCGTGAGAATGGGCGGGGATGAAGGATAGGGGGGGCGGAAGGAATGGGGAGATGAGGGACGGGGGGGGAGAGAGGGAGGATGAGGTGAGAGAGAGAGAAAGATAGAGAGTGGGGGGGTGAGAAAAGAGA
>NC_091577.1:13704387-13709387 GCF_042767895.1 Penaeus vannamei | reverse complement strand
TTTCTTATTCTTGCATTTCGTTCGCCTAATCCTCCTCCTCTTCCGTCGCCTCCCTCCTTCTGCTTCTTTCTTCTCTTCTCCTTCCACCTCCTTCTCCTCTTCCTTTTTCCCTCTCACATCTCCATCTCCTCCTCTTTTCCTTCCATCCTCTTCTTTTTCTCTCCCTCTTTCCCTCTTCCTCCGCTCCCCTCTTCTCCCTCTCCTCCTCCTCTCTCTTCTCCTCTTTTCCTCCTCTCCCTCCTTCTCCTTCCTCCTCCTCCTCCTCTTCTCTCTTATCCTCTTTTCCTCCTCTCCCCCCTTCTCCTCCTCCTCCTCCTCCTCCTCCTCCTTTTAGGCCCGCCTTTCTTTATTTCTCTTTTACTGCCCTCTGTTCTTTGATGGCTGTTCCAAATGTTTTGCTTTGTTTTGTCCTTTTGTTTTTTGCTTTTATGCGTGTCTGGGTATTTTACTCTCGCAGTTAAGGGCTTTATTTGCTTGTTACTCTATTTCGGTGTTTTTTTTTTTATTATTGTTTTCATTTTGGTACTTTTTTGTTTAGATTCGAGTTTTTTCTTTTTTTTATGACATTTATTTCTAGACTGATTTCAATTCACTATTATATCGTTTGAGCATACTCTTTAGGACTCTCTCTCTCTCTCTCTCTCTCTCTCTCTCTCTCTCTCTCTCTCTCTCTCTCTCTCTCTCTCTATCTATCTATCTATCTATCTATCTTTCTCTCACTCATCTACTCTCTCTCCCTTCCTTTAATTCTTTTTATCTCTCTCTCTCTCTCTTTCTCTCTTCCTCTTCTTTCCTCTCACATACTCACTACACTTTCTCTCTCTCTCTCTCTCTCTCTCTCTCTCTTTCTCTCTATCTATCTAGCTATCTACCTATCTATCTATCTATCTCTCTTTCTCTCACTCTCTCTCTCTCTCTCTTTCTCTCTCTCTTTCCTTCTTTCCTCTCACATACTCACTACACTTTCTCTCTCTCTCTCTCTCTCTCTCTCTCTCTCTCTCTCTCTCTCTCTCTCTCTCTCTCTCTCTATCTATCTATCTATCTATCTATCTCTCTTTCTCTCACTCTCTCTCTTTCTCTCTCTTCCTTTCCTTCTTTCCTCTCACTATACTCACTACACTTTCTCTCTCTCTCTCTCTCTCTCTCTCTCTCTCTCTCTCTCTCTCTCTCTCTCTCTCTCTCTCTCTCTCTCTCTCTCTCTCTCTCTCTCTCTCTCTCCCTCTCTCTCTCTCACGCCCACGACAACATGATATTTGGAAACAATTCGATTTGGGCGGAAGGCGCGAGGCTCCCAACCAATCAGCTGTTTCCGCTACACTTGTTTTTATCCTCCCGCTCACTCATGCTTTCGATGGCGGGCCTCGGTGTCCTCTAACCTAATTTTCACTTGACAATCCAGGCGAACGATTTTCATAGCGCCGCTGACCAGACTATTTGTATATTCTCTTTTTTCTTCCTTTCTTTTATATAATTTTTTGGGTAATTGTATTGCATTTCCCTTTTTTTTTTTTTTTCGTTTGACTCGAACGTGGGAATAGGCCGAAATCCTCGGGCGCTGATTGGTCAATTTCGTCCCGAGCTAGAGTAACCATATTTGATCCCGCGATCTGATTGGCTGAGAGGCTTACGTGTTGACCAATCGGCATGTTCTTTGGGGCAGGAGAGAATAATTGAAAAATAAAAAGACAGGAATTGGCTTTTTTTAACGTTTTGATTGGTTCCATATTGCTCTATATTGACTTTTCTCCTGTTCATTCTTATTGTGTATTTTCATTACTTGATTTAGGCTTCCGAAATCCCTTGCCATGAATGTAAAACAGGCAAGTTAAACTTTGGTAAAATTAGTCCTGAAGTTATTCATTTTGTTATTTCCGTTATGGTTATGATGGAAATGATGATGACAACGAAAATTATAATGATAATAATAATGATAAATATGATAATGATGATTATAATGATTATAATGATAATAACAATAATGATGAAAATAATGATAATAACAATGATAATGATAACAATGATGTCAATAATCATAATAAGGATGAAAATGGCTATATCAACAATAATGCTGATAATGATAGTAAAAACAGTAATAGAATGAATGATAACAACCACAATACTAATAGTAATACTAACGCTAATAGTAATAATCATAATAACATTAATGTTGATAATGATAATAACAGCATAATGATAATAATGACGATGATAATGATAATAATGACAGTAATAATAATAGTAATAACAATGATGATAATGATAATAATAATGATAATCATAACGATAATGATACCAATAATGATAACAATAACAATAAAATATAATGATAACAACAACAGAAGTAATTACGGAGATAATGCCAAGACTAAGCAACGACAATAAAGATAATAAAAGGACAAATTAGAATCCACGCCCAATTAACGGCCAAAAGCCCATGTGTTTCCCGTCTGTCCATGACTCCCATGCACGCCAGACACTCCCGTCATGCGCATGTCAACGCCACATTAGCACTGCATCTGTCACAGCTCATGACATCGGCCTGTCAGTGTGCCGTGTGTCAGCCAGATGGTCGCCTGAGCCAGCTGTCATGTGGTGCCGGCGTGACAGGTGGTGGTGTCTGGCAACCGAGGGTTCTTGAAGTACGGTTGCTATGTTAGGATTTTTTTTTTTGGGGGGGGGGTTATGGGGGTAGGTGGAGGGGGGAGGGGGAGGTGGAGAGAGAGGGGGGAAGGGGGGTAAGGGGTAGATAATAATAATTGAAAAGTAAAAAATGTTATTCTAGATCACAAAAAGCAAAACATAAATGTTTGAAAAATGTAACAAGCAATAGGAAGAAGCAGAAAAAACGGAAGACAAGGAAGAGGAGAAGACTAAGCAAATGGAGGGAAACGGAGGAGAAGGAAGAGGAGAAGATGAAGCAAATGAAAGAAAACGGAGGAGATGGAAGAAGAGAAGACGAAACAAAAAGAAGAAAACGGAAGACAAGTAAGAAGAGAAGACGAAACATATAGAAGAAACGGAAAACGAAGAAGAGAAGAAACAAATGTAAGAAACGGAAAACGAAGAAGAAGGGAAGAGGAAACAAAAGGAAGAAAATGGAAGACGAGGAGGCGGAGGAGAAGCTAGATAACCATCCACGAGGAATTCCATTATAACGAAAGACTTCTACGACAATCAGAGGGCTTCTGGTCCCCTCTGTCCTTCCCCTCTCCCTCCCCTCCTTCTCCTCTCCCTCCCCTTCTTCCCCACTCCCCCTCTCCCTCTCCTCCTTCCCCTCTCCCTCCCCTCTTTCCTCTCTCCCTCTCCTCCTTCCCCTCTCCCTTTCCTCCTTCCCTCATCCTCCTTCCCTCATCTTCTTCCCCTCTCCCCCTTTCCTCCTTCCCTCTCCCTCTCTTTCCTCCTTCCCCTCTCCCTTCTCTCCTTCCTCCTCCTCCTCTCTATGTCTCCCCTCCTCTCCCTTCTCCCTTCTCTCCTTCCTCCTCCTCTCCCTTTTCCCTTCTCCCCTCTTCCTCTCCCTCCTTCCCTTCACCCCTCTTTCTCCTTCTTGCCTCCTCACCCTCTCCTTCTCCTTTCCCCCTTTTCCCCCTCTCCCTTCTCCTCCTTCCCCCTCACCTCTTTCTCCTTTTTCCCCTCTCCCTCTCCTCCTTCCCTCTCTCCTTCGTCCCCCCTCTCCCGCATTCCTTTTCTTTTCTACATCCTTTTCCCCCTTGTTTCTCCTCCCTCCTTTTCTCCCATTTCCCTCCTCTCTTTCCTCTCCCCTTCCCCTCTTCCCTGCTCTCTTACTTTAATCCTTTTACCTCTCCTCGACTCTTTCTGCTTGCTAATTCTCTCTTTCCTTATATGTCTTTCTCTTATTTCCCTTCTCCCTCTTCTCAAAGCCTCCTCCTCTCTCCTCTTACGTATCCTCCCCTAAAGCCATCTTCCTCCCTTCCTCTTCTCTCCCCTCCTTCCCTGCATCCTCTCTTCCTCCTCTATTTCCCCCTTCATCCTCCCCCCCCCGCCTTTCTACACTTCACTCCGTTCCTTTCTCTCCCCTTCTCTCACCCTCCACCCTTTTCCCTTCACCCCTCAATCCCCCTCTCCTCTTCCCACCCCCCTCTCTTCCCCTTCTCTCCCCACACCCCTCTTTCCCCTCTCCCCACACCCTTCTTCCCCTCTCCCTTTCACACCCCTCTTTCCCATCTCCCCCACCCCCCTCTCCCCTTCTCCCCCACTCCCCTCTTTCCTTTCCTTCACCCTCTCACCCACTCTCCTTTCCCCTTCATCCTCCTCCCCCTTTTCCCTCCCTTCATTCCCCCACCTTCCTCTCCCCCTTTCTCAATGTATTTCACCCTACCCCCCTTTCATATCTAGGGAGACACCTCCCTCTTTGTCCCCCTCCCATTCAACCCTCCAGCCCCCCCTAGCATGTCTGGAGAATGTCTTTGAGCGGAGACATCCCCCCCTTGTCCCTCTCCCATTAACCCCCACCCCCACCCCACCCCACTCCCTTCATATCTAGGAGCGGAAGACACTCCTTCTTGTCCCCCTCCCCTTTACCCGCCCCCCTCCCGTCCCCCCACCCCCCCAATATGTCTGAGAATGTCCAGGGAGCGGAGACACCCCCTCCCCTGCCCCTTGCCCCTCTCCCATTCCACCCCCCCCCCCCACCCCACCCCAGGAGACTCCCCAACTATGGTCTAGGATCGGAGCACACCCCCCCGTGCCTCCCCCCCACCAGTTCACCCCTCTCCCATTCACCCACATCCAACCCCAGTAGAGACCTCCCACCGGCCCAGAGACCCCATGCACCCCCCACCCCACCCTCCCAGGAGACCCCCACTCTCCCCAGGAGACCCCACCCCTACCCCAGGAGACCCCACCACACCTCCACCCCAGGAGACCCTGCACCCCAGGAGACCCCCCCACTGATGTGAGGCCCTATAGGGAGCGGAGGCACCTGAGAGACTGCCTCCGTCTGGTCAGAGTCCGGGCTTCTATGGAGGCGACTCCTGCAGGCA
>NC_091577.1:13691887-13694387 GCF_042767895.1 Penaeus vannamei | reverse complement strand
TTTATTAAATGACAACGACATATTTATTGTAATGACAATGACATTTTTAATAAAATTATTGAAAATGATATTATTTATTAAAATTATTAAAATGATATTACCTTTATTAAATGACAAACTATTATTTACTTTTAATAAAATGACATGTCTAATAATATTATCATTATTTTTACTAACGACACGACATTATTTTTAACAGATATTTTTATTTATTAAATGACATTTAAATGCATATTTATTATTTTATTAAATGACATTTATTATTTATTTATTGTAATGACATATTTATTCATATTTTTATTGCAATGACATATCTTTACAACATTGTTCCATTATTTTATTATTTTTACTTTAATGTTCCATTTTACTTCCATTACGTTCACTATTTTATTTATTAAATGCATTAAACAATGATTTATTTATTAACGACATTTATTTATTTTCAAATGACAAATGACATTTTACGACAATGACAAAACAAACATTATTATTTTTATTAAATGAGTGATGGAGAAGGATTAAAGGATTTAGGGGAGGTGAGGAAGGGATGATGATAAATGATAAATGAAAATGATGATGAACGACATTTATTTATTAAACGACATTTACTTTTATTGTAATGATAACGACATTTATTTTTATTAAATGAGAGTGGGAGAAGGATGAAGGACAAGAGAGTGGGATTTATTTATGAGGACAGAAGGAGAAGGAGAGAAAGTGGGAGAAGGAGAAGGAGAGGGAGTGGGAGAAGGAGAGGGAGTGGGAGAAGGAGAAGGGAGAGGGAAGTGGGAGAAGGAGAGGAAGTGGGAAAAGGAGAAGGAGAGGGAGTGGGGAGAGGAAGGAGTGGAGGGAGGGGGAAAAGGAGAGGAAGCAGAGAGGAGGAGAGAGGAGAGGGAGAAGGAGAGGGAGTGTGGGAGAAGGAGAGGGAGTGGGAGAAGTGAGAAAGAGGGAGAGGGAGAGGGAGTGGGACGAAGGAGAAGGAGAGGGAGTGGGAGAAGGAGAGGGAGTGGGACGAGGGAGAAGGAGAGGGAGTGGGAGAAGGAGGTAGAGGGAGTGGAGAAGGAGAAGGAGAGGGAGTGGGAGAAGGAGAAGGAGAGAGAGAGTGGGAGAAGGAGAGAAGGAGAGGTAGTGGGAGAGAAGGAGAAGGAGAGAGAGTGAGAAGGAGAAGGAGAGGGAAGTGGGAGATGGAGAAGTGGAGAGGGAGAGGGAGTGGGAGAAGGAGAGGGAGAAGGGGGAGAAAGATAAGGAGAGGGAGTGGGAGAAGGAGAGGAAGTGGGAGAAGGAGAAGGAGAAAGAGTGGGAGAAGGAGAAGAAGAAAGAGTGGGGAGAAGGAGAGGGAGGGGATAGATAGAGTGGAGAAGGAGAAGGAGAGGGAGTGGAGAAGGAGAAAGAGTGGGAGAAGGAGAAGGAGAGGGAATGAGAGAAGGGAGAAGGAGAGGGAGTGGGAGAAGGAGAATTGAAGGTAGAGGGAAAGGAAGAAAGAGATGGAAGAGGAGAGGAAGAGGGAGAAAGAGAAGGAGAGGGAGAAAGAAAGGAAGAGGGAGGAGGAAATGGGAAGGGAGAAGGAGAGAGAAAGGAAGAGAAAGAGGGAGAAGGAGAACGGGAGGGGAGGGAAAGAAAATGAAACACAAATGAATAGACAAGATAGATAAAATGATAAGCAGATAGATATCGAGATAGACAGACAGACAAACAAGTAGATCAAATGAAAAGCAGTGATAGATTTTCAGATAGACAGATATATAGAAATGTGCACTACGTGTAATGACAGAGATAGATGAATAGAGATAGATAAAGAGATATAAATATGTATACAGTAGATAGAGATAAATAGCAAGACAGACAAACCAACACTCAGACATCCAGACACACACAGATAGCCAGACTGAAAAGACAGACAGAGAGAGAGAAAAAGGAAGATTAAAGTTAAAACGAGATGTTAACGCAACACTTAAAGACTTGGCATCTGTGATATGTCTGTGGAAAGGGGGAGAGGGGGAGAGGGGAGGGAGTTTGGGGGGGTTGGTATGGAATGGGGGGAGGCCAAAGGAGGAGTGGGGGAGGGGAGAGGTGGGGGGAGGGGGAGGGGAGGGGGTGGTACGAAGGGAAAGCAAAGGGGGAAAGGGGGTTGGGGATTGGTAAGGAATGGGGGGGGGGCAAAGGAGGGGGGGGAGGGGAGGTGGTATGAAGGGGGGGGCAAAGGGGAAAAGGAGGGGAGGGGTGGCACGAAGGGGGGAAGAGGGGAAGGGGGAGGGGAGGGCATGAAGGGGGAGGGGAGCAAAGGGGAAGGGGGGAGGGGAAGGGTAGCATGAAGGGGGGCAAAGAGCAGGGGGAGGGGAGTGGTGGTATGAAGGGGGGGAGGCAAGGGAAAGAGGGGTAAGGGAAAGGGGGGAGAGGGGAGGAAAAGGGAATTGGTATGAGAGGGGGAGAGAGGAGAGGAAATATTTGTTGTTTAGATTTTTTTGTTTGTGTTGTTCTTGGTTACGTAATAGGGTTATTG
>NC_091577.1:13651055-13653555 GCF_042767895.1 Penaeus vannamei | reverse complement strand
TCTCTCTCTCTCTCTCTCTCTCTCTCTCTCTCTCTCTCTCTCTCTCTCCCTCCCTCCCCTCCCTTCTTCTCTCTCTCTCTCTCTATCTATCCTTCTGTTCTCTCTCTCTATTCTTCCCTCTTTCCAACACCCCCTAACCCACCCACCCCACCTCCTCCCATCCACCCATCCATCACTTATCCACCCACCCATCCACTCTACCCATTTACCTATCCACCTATCCACTAACCTATCCACCCATCCACTAACCCATCTACCTACCCACTCACCCATCCACCTTTTTACCACACCCACCAACTCCAACCATCCACCTACCTACTTACCCATCCACCCATCCACTAACCCATCCACCCATCCACTCACCCATCCTACCCACTCACCCATCACTCACCCACATCCACCCACTCACCCATCCACCCATCCACCCACCCACCAACCCATCCATCCACCCAGCCACTCATCCATCCATCCATCCACCCACCAACCTATCCACCTACCAACCCAACTACCCATCCACCTACCCACTCCACCCACCAACCCCAACCATCCATCCACCTACCACCCATCCACCCTTCCACCCACCAACCCATCCATCCACCCAGCCACTCATCCATCCACCCATCCACCCACCAACCCATCCACCCACCAACCCAACTACCCATCCACCTACCCACCCACCCACCAACCCAACCATCCATCCACCTACCCACTCACCCATCCACCCTTCCACCCAGCAACCCATCCATCCACCCAGCCAATCACCCACCTATCCCCCCTCCCCCCACTACTCCCATTCAGACAATGAGCTCTGCAAGTATCGTTGTGCAATTATCAACAGGATTTATGTTGCAACCGTAACTAAATCATGACGTCATATCTGCATATAGAGTATCCATAGTTTTTAGATTTATGTTTTTATATTGGGGGGGAGGGGGGGAGGGGGGGAGATGCATTACATCCGAATAGATACTGAGGTCACGTGACGGCCGGGTAGCAAGCTAGAAAGATTTTTTTCTTTCTTTCTCTCTCTCTCTCTCTCTCTCTCTCTTTTTTTCTTCTTTTTTTTTTTTGGATTTTGTTGTGTTCGGATGTTGCTGTGTTTGGATTTTGTTGTGTTCGGATGTTGCTGTGTTTGGATTTTGTGTTCGGATTTTGTTGTGTTCGGACGTTGCTGTGTTTGGATTTTGTGTTCGGATTTTGTTGTGTTTGGATGTTGCTGTGTTTGGATTTTGTGTTCGGATTTTGTTGTGTTCGGATGTTGCTGTGTTCGGATTTTGTCCTCGGGTGTTGATGTATTCGGATTTGTTGTGTTCGGATGTTGCTGTGTTCGGAGAATACTGTATTCGGCTTTCATGTTCGGATGTTGCTGCGTTCGGGTTTTGTTGTATTTGGATTGTATTCGGATATTGTTGTGTCCAAATTTAGTGTTCGGATGATACTGTGTTCGAATGCTGGCTGCAGATGTATGTTAATTAAGACGCAGCTGTATTAACTCATTGCATTCGGACGATGTTTGAATTCTCAACTTCCTCTTTTCCTTCTTTCGTCTTTATTCCTCTTCCTTCCCCCTTTTCTCCTTTCTCTTCTTCGCTCTCTCTCTCTTTTGTTTTTTCTTTCCTGCCCTTCCATATCCTCGTTTTCTTGTTTTTTTCCTCTTCGTTCTTCTGCTTTCTTCTTTCTTTTTCCTTCTGTTTCCCTGCCTTTCTTTTGTTCTCCCTTTCCCCTTCTTTTTCCTCTACTTTCTTCTTTCTTTCTTCTGCCTCTTCTTCCTCCTTTCTACTCTCTTCCCTTTCCCTCCCCACCCTCCCTTCTTCTCTCTTCCCTCCTCCTTCCTCCTTTCTTAATCTTCTCCATTCCCTCCTCCTTCCTCTTTTCTTAATTTTCTCTCTTCCCTCCTCCTTCCTCCTTTCTTAATCTTCTCTCTTCCCTCCTCCTTCCTCCTTTCTTTATGCTCTCTCTTCCCTCCTCCTTTCCTTATCTTCTCTCCTCCCTCCTTTCTTAATCTTCTCTCTTCCCTTATTCCTCCTTTCTTTATCTTCTGTCTTCCCTCCTCCTTCCTCCTTTCTTTATCTACTATCCTCCCCTCTCCCATCTCTTTCCTTCCCTCCTTCCTTCTCCCTCCCCTTCCCTCCTTCCCTCTCCCTCCCCTTTCCCTTTTTCCTCTCCCTCCCCTTCCCTCCTTCCTCTCCCTTCCCTTTTCCTTTTTTCCTCTCCCTTCCCTTTTCCTTTTTTCCTCTCCCTCTCTCCTCCCGCCGCTAAATTCCAGCGGCGTCTTCGACAAGCCATCGCCTCCCACGCCTGACTGAGTCGCTTCGCCCTAAAGCTCTATATTTATACCGCCTCTAAGCGCCTTCTTATCTCCCTCAGGCTCTCCTTAACGTTCCCTGGGAGTCCTTCGCGCCCCCGGGCTAGATAAGTCGCTAGTGAGCGTGAAACTAGCGGATAAGTCGCTCGCTACCTCTTTGGGCGGCGAGGGAGTGATCGGGACATAAACTCGCTA
>NC_091577.1:13637119-13642119 GCF_042767895.1 Penaeus vannamei | reverse complement strand
TCTCTCGGTTTCTATTTGTCTCACTATATGTCTGGCTGCTTGTCTGACTGTCTGTCTGTCTGTCTGTCCATTTTTCTCCCGCTCTGTCTATCTGTTTGTTTGTCTGACTGTCGATCTGCCTGTCTATCTGTCTGTCCATTTTTCTCCCTCTCTATCTGTCTATCTGTCTGTTTGTCTGACTGTCTATATGTCTGCCTCTATCTCTGTGTCTCTTTTTTAACTCTGTCTGTCTGTCTGTCTCTCTCTCTTTCTCTCTATTTACCTATATATCTATCTATTTATCTATATCTGGTATTCTCTTATTCTCTGTCTTATCTCTGTTTCTGACTTTCTTACCTCTTTCTCTTTCTCTCTCTCTTTTCTTTCTCTCTCCATTATCCCTTCTCTCTAATCCTCCCTCCTTTGACCTTCCCTCTCTCTTCTTTTCGTTTCTTGTCTATCGTTATCCTCCCTTTTTACATCTATTGCCTTTCATTTATCATCTCATGTTCTCTATCTACCTCTGTAATTTCTCTCTTCTCTCTTTTTTATTTCTCTCTGATGCTTCTCGTTCTCTGTCTGTCATTATCTCCTATCATTTTCTCCCTCTCTTAACTACCACATTTATCAATTTCACTTTTTTCTTTATCTATCGATATCTACTTCCATATGTCTCTTTCCTTCTTATCTACCTTATCTCCCTCATTCTGATGTTCTTTCCCACCTCCTTATCGGTACTTTTTCTTGCTCTCTTCTTTCTTCAGCTTCCTTTTCTTTCCTCTACGTCTATTCGCCATCTCTTTATCTTCCTCTCTTCTTTCAGCTCTCTCTTTCCCTCTTTTTCTCTCGTCCTCATCCCTTCTTTATTCTTTTCTCCCTTCCTCTTCTTCCCGTTTTCCTTCTCGCTTTGTTTTTTCTTAGTCTCCCTCTCCAATTTCCTCCTGACCCTTCCTGCCCTCCCCCCCCACTCCCTTGCATTACTCCCTCCTCTCACTTTCCTCCTTGTTCTTCTCTCCCTACTCTTCTTCCTTAATTTTTCTTCTTCTTTTCTCTCTCTCTCCCATCACTTCTCTGGCTTTATTCCCCGTTTTTCTTTCTCCTCCTTTCCCCCTCCTCTTCTCCCTTTCTTTTTCTCTTTCACTAGTCTTCTCTCTCTCTCTTTTCTCCCTCCGTTATCCCTTCTCTCTCATCCACCCTCCTTTGACCTTCCTTCTTTCCACTTATTCTTTTCGTTTCCTGTCTATCGTTATCCTCCCTTTTTACATCTCTTGTCTTTCATTTATCATCTCATGTTCTCTATATAGTCTTAATCCCCCTTTTTCTTCTTCTTCTCTCCTTTCCCCTCTTCTCATTTCCCTCATAATATGCTTTTTAATCTGACATCCAACCTTAATACTCATTTTCTTCTCTCCCTTCCTCAGTCTTCATTCTCCCTTTCTACGCCTCATTTTCCTCTTTCTATCTCCCTTTCTCCCCTCATTTGCTCCTTCCTATCTCCCTTCTTTTGCTCATTTCCCTCCTATCTTTTTTTTCCCTCATTTATCTCTTCTTATGTCTCTTCTTTTCCTCATTTCCCTCTTCCTATCTCACTTTTTCCTCCTTTCCTTCTTCTTATCTCCCTTTTGCCCTTCTTTCCCTCTTCTCATGTCCTTTCTTTTCCTCATTTCCCTCTCCCTATCTCCCTTTCCCCTCATTTCCCTCTTCTTATCTCCCTCTCCCCTCATTTCCCTCTTCTTATCTCCCTTTTCCCTCGCTTCCCTCTTCCTATCATCCTTTTTCTCCTCATTTCCCTCTTCCTATCTCCCTTTTTTTCCCATCCTCTTACCCCATCTTCCCCTCACCCTCCAGCTCCCCACTAAACCATCCCTTTCTTCAACTTCCCCTTAATTTCTCTCTGCTCCTTCCTCCCCTCCCTCATCTCCTCTCCCACCTTTACTCTCCCTTCGCTTTCCTTCTCCCCTCTCCCTATTTTCCCTCTCGCTATCCTTTGCCTCCCTCTTTCCCATCCCCTTATTCTCCCTCTCCCACTGTTCCCTCCCTCTCTCGCCCCCTCTCCCACTGTTCCCTTCCTCTCGCCCTCTCTCCCACTTTCCCCCTCTCCCTCCTTCTACCCCTCTCTACCCCCTTCTCCCTCTCTCCCTCATTCTCCCCTCCCCTCCTCCACTATTCTCCCATCTCTCCCTCTTCTCTCTCTTCTCTCCTCTCTCCCTTCCTTCTTCCTCTCTCACCCCTTCTCCATCTCTCCCTCCTCTCTCCCTCTCCGCCCTCTCCGACTATTCCACCTCTCTCCTCATCCTCCCCCCTCTCCTTCTCTTCTACCCCTTCTCACCCCTTCTCCCTCCCTCTCCTCCTTTTCTACCCCTCTCTCACCCCTTCTCCCTCTCTCCCTCCCTCTCCCTATTCTTCTCCCCTATTCATACTCTCCCCCTCTTCCACTATTCCCCCTTTCTCCTCCTTCCTCTCCCCCTTCCCACTATTCCCCCTTCTTCCCTCCTCCTCCCCCACCAACCCCCACCCCCCCAATCCACTTTCTCAATCTCCCTGACAAGAGCTGATCAGTGCTTGCGATTCTGACCTAATTGCTTGCGAAGGGAGCAGTGACAGGGAGGGAAGGGAGGTTATCTGTCAGGTGGGAAAAGGGAGGGAAAGGAGGGAAGGGGGAGGGGAAAAGAGGGGAAGAGAGAGGGGAAGGGGAGGAAAAAGAGGGGAAGAGAGAGGGGAAGGGGAAAGAGGGAAGAGAGTGAGGAAGGGAGGAAAAAGAGGGGGGAAAGAGGAGAAAAGGGGGAGGGAAAAGAGTGAAGAGTAGAAAGGGGAGGAGAAGAAGGAGTGGAAGGAAGGGAGGTTATCTGTCAGGTGGATAAAAAGAGCGGAAGGAGAAAGGGGGAGAGGAAGGGGAAGGGGAGGGGGGAAGGGAGGATATCTGTCAGGTGGGAAAAAGTGGGGAGGAGAAAGGGGTGAGAAGAGGGGATATTGTCAGGTGAGAAAAGGCGGAAGGGAAGGGGCAAAAGGGGGGAAAAGGGAGATTATCTAACAGGTGGGAAAAAAGGGGAAAAGAGGGGGGAAGAAGGAGGAAGAGGGGAGAAGAGAGGGGGGAGGGGAGGGGAAGAGGAAGGGAGGGTGAGGGAAGGAATATTTCTAAGATAGGAAGAATTATCATGATGATAATGGTACGGAAAAAGATAATAATGATAGTGATGATGATAACAATAGTAATGATGATAATGACTATGATTATAATGTTAATAATAATGACGATAATGATGATGATAATGACCAATAATGACTAGTGGTACTGGTCATAGTAATAACAACAGTGATGGAAATAACAATAATGCTAAAAACACCAGTAATAGTAACGATAAGGATGATGATAACAACAACAATAAAAAATAATGACAACAGCATTAATGAAACAATCATCATAACACAACCAAAAATGATTTTAATGACAATGATTACGATTAATAACGATGATGGTAACAATAACAATGAATGTAACAAGAACAACCTTAATAACAGGTTTCAAAGTACTCCTTAAGGGACATGTAATGAGGCATAACGATCATTGGTTAATGTCTGTTGCTTCTGTAAATCGTAGATCACAGAGAATACGTAAAGTGGTATTATTAATCTATGTGGGATAGGTGTAGCGTGTGTGTGTGTGTGTGTTTGTGTGTTTGTTTAGTTGGTTGTGTGTATGTGTGCTTGTTTGTGTGTGTGTATGTTTGTTTGGTTGTGTGTGTGTTTGTTTGCTTGGTTGTTTGTGTGCGTGTGTGCGTATGTGTATGAGTGTGTGTGTGTTTGCTTGGTTGGTTGTGTGTATGTGTGCTTGTTTGTTTGTGTGTGTTTGGTTGGTTGGTTGGTTGTGTGTATATGTGCTTGTTTGTGTTTGTTAGTTAGGTTGTTTGTTTGTGTGCGTGTGTTTGTGTGTGTGTGTGCGTGTGTATTTACCTAATTCTGTCTATGAATGTGTCACTCCTTACATGTGCGCTTATGTAAGTAAATATAAGAGAAAGCGCATTTCAACCACAAGTTTCCCGTTTTCTATATCGCTCCCAAGACCATCGCACCCCAGACTTAAAAAAAAATCTTCATCTTTTCCTTTTCTTCTCCTTTTCTCTCTCTTTCTTCCGCGTCTCCCAATTACCCAATTTATGTTGAAGGAATTAACTGTCGTATTTTGTGGTGCTTCCGGTCGCTGGTTTTGTCAATGCCAGATGATCAGGTTAATGGAAGTTATGGTGAGTTAATTACATTGATTTGATTGGCAATTCTGACTGGTTAGAGGGAGGGGAGAGGAGGGGAGGGGAGGGGAGGGGAGGGGAAGGGGAGGGGAAGGGGAGGGGAGGGGAGGGAGGGGAGGGGAGGGGAGGGGGATGGGAGGGGAGGGGAGGGGAAGGGAGGGGGAGGGAGGGGAAGGGGAGGGGAGGGGAAGGGGGAAGGGGGAGGGGAGGGGAGGGGAAGGGGAGGGGAGGGGAGGGGGAGGGGAAGGGGAGGGGAGGGGAGGGGAAGGAGGGGAATGGAGGGAGGACAGGGAGTGGATGGGAAGGGGTGGGGAGGGAAGGGGAGTGGAGGGGAGGGAGGAAGGGAATGGAGGGATGGGAAGATGAGGAGGAGATGGGAGGGAAAGGGAGGAGAGGGAGGGAGTGGAGGGGAGGGCAGTGGAGGGGGAGGGGAGGGGGAGGGGTGGGGAGGGGAGGGGAGGGGAGTGGGAGGAGAGGGGAGGGAAAGGGATGGGAAGGGGAGAGGAGGGGAGGGGAGGAAGGAATGGAATAAAAAGGGAAGTGGAGGGGAGGGGAGGGGGAAAGAGGAGGGAGAGGGGGAGAAGAGGAGGGGAGGGAGGGGAGTCGGAGGGGAGTGGGAGGGGAAGGGAGAGGAAGGGAGGAAAGAAGAAGGAAGGGATGGGAATGGAGGGGAGGATAAAAGGGGGGATGGAATGGAGAGGGAGAGGAAGGAGAAATGGGAGGGAATTAAGGGAAGGGAGGGGGAGAGGAGAGGTAGGAGGAGGATAGTGCAGAAGG
>NC_091577.1:13622119-13624619 GCF_042767895.1 Penaeus vannamei | reverse complement strand
GAAAATAAATGTATATTTCAAATTAATGAAAAAAAAATGTTTATGTTGCATAATTTAGAAAGATATTTATGTAGATATAGATACAGAATATTTATTAGGATCGCATGTTATCTTTTTTCTCTTATGGCCATTATCTCATTTATTGCTTTCCATTCTCATTATTTCTTGTTTTTCTCTTGACTTTCATTCCTTTATTTATCTATTTATTTTTTTATCATTTTTTAATTTTTTTTACTTCTCTTTCCACCTCCATCCTATTACTGTTTCTTCGTTTCCCTTGTTGACTATCTTCTCTTCCCCCTTCTTTCTACTTCTTTCTCATTTTCTTTCCCCATCATTCTTCCTCCCATTTCCCTTTTTCCCTCCTTCTCTCCCCCATTTTTTCCCATCTCCTTCTTTTTCCTTCCATCCCTTTTTCCCTTTTCTTTCCATCCCTCCCTGTCATCTATCCCTTTTCCATCCTCCTTCTCTCCATTCTTTCCATCTTTATTTTTCTTTATCTTCCTCTTCCCTTCACTCTTCCTCCGCTATTCCTCCCTTTTCCTCTTTTTCCCTCCTCCCTTTCACTCTTCCCTCCGCTATCCCTCCCTTTCTCTCTTTCTTCCCTTCCCCCCTCCACTTTCCTTCATTTCTCCCATCCCTCCTTCATCTTACCCCTGCCTCTCTTTCCCTTCCCTTCACCCCTCCTCCACTTTCCTCATTTCCCCTCCCCATCCATCCTCCGCTCCATCCCTTCTCCTCCCTTTTCCCCTTCCTCCCTCCCTCCCATCCCTCCTCCATCTTTATCCCTTCACTCTCCCTCCCTTCTCCCTTCCCTTCCCTCCCTCCCCTCCCCCTACCCTTCGCCCACCTCCATCCCTCCTCCATCTTATCCCTTTGCTCCACTTCCCCCTCCCCCTTTTCCCCTTTACTTCCCCCCTCCTCCTCCTCCACTTTCCTCATTCCCCCCCCATCCCTCCTCCATCTTATCCCTTTCGCTCCACTTCCCCCTCCCCTTCTCCCCCTTCCACTTCCTCTCCTCCCCTCCCCCCCCCCCCTCCCTATCCCTCCTCCATCTTATCCCTTTCGCCCACTTCCCCCTCCCCTTCTCCCCCTTCCACTTCCTCCATCCCCTCCCCCATAACCCCCCGCTCCATTCCCCTTCTCCTCCATTCCCCTCTCCTCCCTTCCCTTTCCCTTTCCCTCTTTATCCCTTCTCGCCCACTTCCCCCCTCCCTTCTCCCCCCCCCTTCCACTTCCCTCCCTCCCCCTCCCCCACCCTTCGCCCACCTCCATGCCGGACCGAAATGCAGAGCGACGAGCATTATAATTCGCAAAGTGAGAACGCTGTATTTGTCCGATACCAGCAGGGTTTAACCTCCTTTCCCTCCCCTTTCCCCCCCCTCCTTCCCTCCCTCACCCTACCTCTTCCCTGACCTCCTTCTTCCCGACCCCCCCTCCTACTCCCTCCCCCTCACTTCTCCTTCCTCCCTCTTCCCCTGACTCTCCTTCTCCCTACTCCCTCCCTCCCTTCCTTCCCCCTTCCCTCCCTCCTCCCTTTCCCTGACCTCCTTCTTCCTACCCTCCCCCCTACCCCCTCCCTCCTCCCTCCTCCCTCCCTCCTTCCTCCCTCCCTCCTCCCTCCCTCCTTCCCTTGACTCCCTCCCTCCCTCCTCCCCCCTTTAGTCCCTCTCGGGTCAACCCCCTTTCCCTTCCCTCCCCCTCCCTCCCTCCCTGACTCCCTCCTCCCTACTCCCTCCCCTTCAGTCTCGCTCCTCCCTCCTTCCACTGACCTATCCCCCCCTCCCTGCTCCCTCATCCCGTTAGTCCCCCCTCCCGCTCCCTCCCCTTCCTCCCTCTCCTCCTCTCCTCCCTTCCTCCCTCCTTCCTCTTTCCCTCCCTCCTCCCTTCTCATTCTGCTCTTAATTCTCCCTCTCCCACTCCCTACTCTCCCTTCCCATGACTCTCCTCCTCCTTACTCCCTACTCCCTCTCTCCGCGGCTCTCCCTCTCCTTCTCCCTCTCCCCTTCACCTTTTCCCTCCTTCCCCTTCTCCTCTCCTCCTCCCCCCTTCCCTCCCCCCCTCCCCTTAACTCCTTCCCCCTACCTTTTTATTATTATTCCTCCTTCCTCCCTCTTTACTATCACTCTCCTTCCTCTCATATCTTTCATCCCCATCCCCTCTCTCTACCTTTCTCCACTCCTCTCCTACCTCCCGTTCCTCTCCTATCTCGCCTACCTTCTCGTTCCGCACATAACATACTCTAAAGCAAGGGATAATCACCTCTATATAACCCGGTCATAGAGGTCAAATGGCTGTGCTCGCTGCTCTTGATTTAGGGAGAGAAACAGAGGGCCTGACAAGATCGGTGACAATTGACAGTTGACAGCTGACATCAACGGCAGGTGAATGATCTCTACTTATAAGGGGGGGGGGGGCGGTCAGGAATGGGAGAGGGGGAGAAAGGAGAGAGAGTTCTAAAGGAGGAGGAGGGGGGGAAGAGGAGGAAAGAAAGAGAGAG
>NC_091577.1:13616946-13619446 GCF_042767895.1 Penaeus vannamei | reverse complement strand
GAATGAAAAAAGGTTTGGAAAAAAAAAAAATTGAAATAGAACACAATTTTTGACGTGGGGGGGTAGGTAGTGGATAAAGGGGGGAGAGGGAAGAGGAGGATGGAGGGGTCGGAGGGGAAATTGCGGGGGGTTTAGAGGGGATAGGTTGAGGATAGAGGAGGGGGTAGGAAGAGGGGAATAGAGGGAGGAGAAGAGGAAGGAGCTAGGAGAGTTGGGGAGAGAGGAGGAAGGGGGATGGGGGAAGGAAAGAGGGAAAGAAGGGAGATATGGAAGGGGGTAGGATGAGAGGAGGAGGGTTGGGGGAGAGGAAGAGGGGGAGTGTCGGGAAGAAGGGATTTTGGAGGGGAGGGGGCGGTTGGAGGAGGTCATGGGGAAGCAAGAAGAAACGCGAAAGGTGGGGAGACGAGGAAGGTAAAGAGAGAGAAGTTGAAAACGGAGAGGATTGAAGAGAGAGAATAACGAAAAGGGAATAGGTTGGGGAATGCTGAGAGAAGGAAAGGGGGAAGTAAAAGATGGTAGGGGAAGGAGAAAGAGGGGCTAAGGGAAGGTGGGGGAAGGTGAGAAGTGGTGGCAGAATGAAGGAAGTGGGAGGGGATGAAGGGAGGGAAGAAGAAGAGGGGAAGAGAGGGAGCAAGGGGTAGGAAAAGGGTGGAAGAAGAGAGGGAGGGAAGGAGGAGGAAGAAAGAGTAACGATAAAGAGGAGAGGGAGAAAAGATTGAAATGGAAGAGAGGAGGAGAAGTTGGGGAGGTGGGAGGAGGGAAGAGAAAGATGGGGAGGTGGGAGGGAAAGATGGTGAACATGGGAGATTGCAGAGAAAAGGTGAAAGAAGTGAGAAGGTGGGGAGAGAGGGTGGGTTGAAGATAGAGGAGGTGAGGAGGGGAAGGGGGAAGGTGAGAGATGCGAGAAACGGTGGGGTGAGATGAGGGAGGGGGGAGAAAATGGGGAGAGGTGGAAGGGGGGTTGGAAAACGTGGAGGGCGAGGGGGGGAAGGAAGGAAGAGGGAGCAAATGTAATTCATAAGACGAATGCCAGAGATAATTGCGATTGGGACTATAAAAGTCTGGAATAAATCTCTCTGGAAACACACTCGGAAATAAAGTTTCTACCATAGTATCCCCTCAATTTTCGCTTACCTCGGGGTCGTTTCTCGTTTTCTCTGATTTTCTTACGAATTTTATATGATTCATTGATTTATCAATATGTTGCTTTTTCAGCTCTTTATCATTCTCTTACTGAATATATAGACACACACACACTCACGCACTCACACAGACACGCTCACGTATATGGAATATATATCTATATATATATATGTGTGTGTGTGTGTGTGTGTGTGTGTGTGTGTGTGTGTGTGTGTGTGTGTGTGTGTGTGTGTGTGTGCGTGTGTGTGTGTGTGTGTGTGTGTGTGTGTGTGCGTGCATTCACACACACGCACAACCAATAAAACTTTGTTGCTATCAGTAACTAGTTATAAACATCAACCACCAGGTGGCTCTAGCGCCAAATAGATAAATAGATGCCTTTCTATTGAGAGAGTGATAGACAGACGTTAAATTTTAGTATATTCGTTCATATTCACATAATATTAATGAGAAAGAGGAAGAGTGAGACAGAGAATAAACATTTTCACACCGGAAATATTTGATGATAATGATAACAGCAATGATAACAACTCTAATGATGGTAATAACAATGATAATAACAATAAATAATGTTGTTTTTTCTTTTGGAACCACACACATTGACACACATCAACACACACACACACACACACACACACACACACACACACCAACACACACACCGACACACACACACACACACACCGACACACACACACACACACCAACACACACAAACACCCACCCACCGCACTTGTAAATCACGCATGAGATAAGTGTCTTTCTAAGTAAGTGTAAGTAAGATGTAAGTCTGAACAGCCTGGAGTCCTGTGGGCGGAGATAAGAGTCCTTTGGATCGGTCCTTGGGCAGCTGTATGTCTGTGGGGGGCGTGGGTGGGCGTGGGTGGGCGTGGGTGGGTTGGGTGGGTGGGTTAGGTGGGCGTGGGGTGAGGAATAGAGGGAGGGAAGGGGAGTGGTGGATGGGTTGGGGGGGAGTGGGGGGGATAGAGGGAGGGAGGGGAGGGGTGGATGGGTTAAGGGGGCGAATAAAGGGGAGGACGGGAGGGGAGTGGATGGGATGTAGGGAAATTGAGGGAGGGAGGGTGGATGGCGATGGGGGAATAATAGAGGGAGGGTGGTAGGGGGAGGGGAGGGGTGGATGGGTAGAGGGGAATGGAGAGAGGGGGAGGGGGAAGGGGTTTGGGGGGGAACAGAAGGAGGGAGGGTAGTGGGTGGGTTGGGGAGCAGAAAATAAAGGGAGGGGGGGGAGGGGTGGATGGGTTGGAGGGGAACAGGGGCGGGAGGGGGGGATGGTATGGGGGGATAGAGGGAAGAAGGGGGTTGGGGGGGATAAAAGTGGAGGTGGGAGGAGTTGCAT
>NC_091577.1:13601946-13609446 GCF_042767895.1 Penaeus vannamei | reverse complement strand
GATAATGATTATGATAATAATAGTATTGGTAACAACAATGGCAATAATTAAAATAACAATCGATAATAATAACAATAATGATAATAATTATCATTGTTATTATGATGATGATGATGATATTTAATAATAATAATAATAATAATAATAATAATAATAATAATAATAATAATAATAATAATAATAATAATAATAATAATAATAATAATAATAATTATCATTATTATTATTATCATTATTATTATTATTATTATTATTATTATTATTATTATTATTATTATTATTATTATTATTATTATTATTATTATTATTATTATTGTTGTTATTATTATTATTATTAATATTAATATTATTATTATCATCATTATTATTATTATTATTATTATTATTATTATTATTATTATTATTATTACTATTATTATTATTATTATATAAAGAGGATGATAATAATAATGATCATAATAATGATAATGATAATAACAATATAATAACAATATCAAAAACATAAGTAAAAACGATAAAAAGGATGATGATATTGACAATAAGAATAATAGTAAAATAATAGATAAAAAAAACTAAAGAGAGAAAGAAAAATTATAATGATAACGGTAGCAATGAAAACGATGATGGTAATGATAACAACGAAAGTGATAATAGCAATGATAATAATTAAAATAAGCATATTTCTAAAACAAAAGAATTTTAAGCATGAACGATCAGAAACATCAAATAACATTAAATTTATCGAACTGAAAGAAATACCTTTGACTTCATTGTTAAGATGAATAAATAGATAGATAAAAAGACGAAATATATAAATAGATAATGAATAGAATATAAGAATACTGATAAATAGAGAGACAAAATTATACAAATAGGTAATGAATAGAATATAAGAATATTGAACAGGTATGAATAAACTTTAATCATTCCACAATAAAAAAAAAATATTCATTCAGGCTTCATTTTTACAAACAAAAATTGTGTCCGTATCACTAATCACACATGCTTTCATGCTGGTAGTTGGCTATTTTATCGGATTCTTCGTTTTTTTATTTTTTTTTTCTATTTTTTTATTTTTTTTTTTTTTTTGTAAATTCAATAGTCATATACCGTTTCATATTCTGTTTAATTTTCTGCTCAGCTTCAAAATACTTTTTGTTGTTGTTGTTGTAGTTCTTTCTTTATCTATTGTTGTTGTTCTTCTTCTTCCTTTATCAATTTAGTATCTACTTTTTTATTCTCCTAAATACGAGTGTCATGCTGGTAATAAATAAAATTATTTTGTGATCTCGCTCAAAATTCTCTTTACTTTGCCTCCCTCCCCTTCCACGCTATCTCTCTTCCCTTTCTCCTGCCCTTTCTCCTCTCCCCTTATTCCTTCGCTCTCCTGTTTTGCCTCTTCTCCATTTCTCCTTTCTTCTTCCTTTCCCACCTCCTTTTTCGAGCTTTTTTTCCTCTTTTCCTCCATTTTCCATTTTCTACTCTTCATTTCCCTCTTTCTTTACTTAACCTTCTCCTTCTCATATCCCTCTCTCTTTCTTCTCAATCAGCCTCTCCTCCCTTTCTCCATCCTTTTCGTTTCCCTCTCTCTACTCTTACCTCTTCCCCTTACTTTCTACCTTTTTTGTCTCTTTCTTCTCCTTCTTTTCCCTTCTCTCTCTTCCCCTCACTTCTTTCCCACTTCTTTCTCTTTCTTCTCCTCCTTTTCCCCTCATCCGTCAGGTTCCTCTGCAACTCCACCTTATCTATTCTCCCTTCCCCATTCTTCCTTTCTCTCTCTTAATTCCCCTGCCTTTTCCTCCCTTTCCTCCTTCCCTTCCCTCCTTTCCCCTCTTTCTTCCTCTTCTCCCTCTCCCTCTGCCTTTCCCTCCCTTCCCTCCTGTCTTCACCTGCTACCCTCATCCTCTTTCTCTCTCCCTCCCTTCCCTCCTAATCTCTCTCTCCTTTCTCCCTCTCTTCCTCCATCTTACCCTCCTCCTCCCTCCCTCCTCCACCCTCCCTACCCTCCCTCCTTCCCCCTCCTACCCTCCCTTCTTTCTTCCCTCTCATCCTCCTACCCTCCCCTTCCTCCTCTCCTCCCTCCCTCTCCTCCTATCCTCCATCCTTCCCCCTCCCTCCCCGCCCGCCCTCCCGCTCGCCCTCCCTCCATCATCCTTCCCCCTCCTACCCTCCCTCCCCTACTACCCTCACCCTCCTCACCCTCCCTCCTTCCTCGCCTTTCTACCCCTCCTCCACCTCCTCCTACCCTCCACCCTTCTTCCTTCTCCCCTCCTCCTCCTACTATCTCCCTCACTCCCCCTTCCTCCCTCCCTCTCCCTCCCTCCCCTCCTCCACCCTCCTACCCCTCCCTCACTCTCTACCTCTCGCCCTCCCTCCTCCTCCCTCCTACCCTCCCTCCCCCTCCTTCTTCCTACTCTACTCCTCCTTCCTTCCTCCTCTCCTCACCCTCCTCCTCCTCTCCACTTCCTACCTCTCCCTCCTCCCTTCCTCCCTCCCTCTCCCCTCCCTCCTCCTCCTCCTCCTACCCCTCATCTTCCCTCCCTCCTTCTCCCTCTCTCCCCCATCCTACCCTCCCTACTCCCCCTCTCCCTCCTACTTCCTCCCTCTCTCTCACCCTCCTCCTCCTACCTCCCTCATTTTCCTCCCTCCCCCTTCCTCTCCCTCCTCTTCCCTTCCTCCCTCTCCCTCCTCCTCCTACCCTCCTTCCCTCACTCCCTCTCCCTCCTCTTCCACCTCATACCCCTCCCCCTCCACTCCCTCCCTCCCTCCTCCTCCTACCCCCTGCTACTCCTCCTTACTCCCTCACTCCCTTCCTTCCCCCTCCTTTCTCACTCCTACCCTCCCTCCCTCCCTCCTACTCCCCTCTCCCTCCTACCCCCTACCCCCTTCTCTCCACAGCTGAACCGGGAGAGCCTTTGAAGTATTCTGCAATAAAACACCAGCCCAGAATCTTCCAGAATCTTGCGAAGTACGTTGCAAAATCCTGCAGGAATCTTTCACACAACCCCCTTTTCGCCTTCATTTTCCTTTTTTTTTTTTTTTTTTTTTTTTTTTTTGTCTTCTGGTTTATTCGGTTTGATATTTCTTTCTATTTTTTTTTTCTTATTGTATCCTTGTTTGGTTTTGAGTTATTTTTTTTTCTTTATATTTTGTGTGTTTCTCTTTTTGTTTTTGTTTTTGTTTTTCGTTTTCTTTTCTTTTCTTTACTTTTTTTCATTCTTTCGTTTTTCTTTTCTTTTTCTTTTTTTTGTCTTCTCTTCATTTCATCCTTTTCTTTTCTTTTGTTTTTTATATCTTATCTTATCTTATCCTATGTTGTCTCTGTTGTTTGGTTGTTGTTGTTATTGTGTCGTTTGTGTTTGTTGTTTTTCTGTCTCTCTTCTGCTCTTCCTCCTTCTACTTCTCTCTCTCTCTATCTTCTCTCTCTCTCTCTCTCTCTCTCTCTCTCTCTCTCTCTCTCTCTCTCTCTCTCTCTCTCTCTCTCTCTCTCTCTCTCTCTCTCACTCTCTCTCTCTCTTTCTCTCTCTTTCACACAATAATATCTCTCTCACACATTCTCTCTCTCTCTCTCTCCCTCTCTTTCTCTCTCTCTCTCTCTCTCTCTCTCTCTCTCTCTCTCTCTCTCTCTCTCTCTCTCTCTCTCTCTCTCTCTCTCTCTCTCTCTCTCTTTCTCTCTCTCTCTCTCTCTCTCTCTCTCTCTCTCTCTCTCTCTCTCTCTCTCTCTCTCTCTCTCTCTCTCTTTCTCTCTCTCTCTCTCTCTCTCTCTCTCTCTCTCTCTTTCTCTCTCTCTCTCTCTCTCTCTCTCTCTCTCTCTCTCTCTCTCTCTCTCTCTCTCTCTCTCTCTCTCTCTCTCTCTCTCTCTCTCTATTCTCCCTCACTCTCTTCTCTCTTTCTCTCTTTATTTCCTTATCTAAGTGGCCCCTTCTTCAGCAAACCTGATTTCGAAATTCTTCGACCAATTTTCCATTCCCTTTAGATCTCCCTGGACTTTCAGATCTTTTAGTTGTTTGTTTGTGTCTGTATGCGTCTCTGCTTCTGTCTAATTTGTCTGTCGGTCTCTCTCTCTCTCTCTCTCTCTCTCTCTCTCTCTCTCTCTCTCTCTGTCTCTCTCTCTCTCTCTCTCTCTCTCTCTCTCTCTCTCTCTCTCTCTCTCTCGCTCTGTCTCTCTCTCTCTTTCTCTCTCATTCTCTCTCACTCTCTCTCTCTCTCTTCTCTCTCTCTCTCTCTCTCTCTCTCTCACTGTGTGTGTGTGTGTGTGTGTGTGTGTGTATGTGTGTGTGTGTGTGTGTGTTTAAAGTTATATGTGTATATATGTATATATTCATATATATATATATATATATATATATATATATATATATATATATATATATATATATATATATATATATATATATATATATATATTTATTTATATATATATATATATATATATATATATATATATATATATATATATATATCTTTTTATTTATATATATTATATTCATATATATATATATATATATATATATATATATATATATATATATATATATATATACCACCACCATCATTATCACCACCATCATCATCACCAACACCATAACTACCACCACCATCATAACCCCTACCACAACCACCATCATCAATATCATCACCACCATCATCATCATCACCACCATCCCCATTATCATCACCATCACCACCACCGCCACCACCATCATCACCACCATCACTACCACCAATATCACCACCACCACTACCACCAATATCACCACCACCACTACCACCAATATCACCACCACCACCATCCCCATTATCATCAACACCATCATCATTATCATCATTTTTCCCATTAGAGAGAGAGGGAGATGAAACTGGCTCTTTGTTTCCTCTAACAAAAGCTCTTCCGGCCAAATAATCGGTGCTTAGTTCACAAATGACTACTTTTTTTCCTTTTTTTTTTCCTTTTTTTCATCTTTTCGATTTTCCTTTTTTTCGATTTTTTTCGTTTTTCGTCTTTTTTTTCTTTGCGTGTGTGTTTTTTTATCGTTGTTACTGTTATGCTTTTGTTCTGAATATCATTAATGTGTTTTTTTATTGTTATGATCATTGTGATTGTTATTATCATGATTATTGTTGTTGTTGTTATCTTTTGTTTTTATTTTCTATTGTTATGATCATTATGATTATTATCATGATTATTGTTGTTATTATCATTATTGTTATTATTATCACCATGATCATTATTGTCATTATCGTTATTATGTTATAATCATTATTATCATTACTTAGGGTTGTCATTATTTTACGAAACGTTTTGAGAAAATATATTGTACATGAGAAGAAAATGACGATAACGAACAAAAAGAGGAAGAAGAGGAATAAAAGAGAAATGGATAATAGTGAATGAGAAGAAAAATATAAGAAAGACAAAAGAAGAAGAGGAGGGAAAAAAAGAGAAATAAGGAAAAGTGGATGAGGATGAAGAAGACGAAAAATAAAGGAAAAGGAATAAGGAGAGCAGAAGCTGAAAGATAAGAAAGGAAGAATAATAAGACAAGAAAAAAAAACAGCAGAAATCGCGAAAGAAAAAAAAGAAAAAATCAATGGATAAAAAAAGAGAGAAAGGGAAACATTGATAAAGGAATAACTGGGAAATGAAAGAGGAAATGAAACAAAGAGAGAGAAAAAGAAAAGAGGAAATAGATCAAGATGGGATTTCTTAGAGTAAACAAAAGAGACAGAGAGAGAGAGGGAGAGGGAAAAAGAGAGAGAGAGAGAGAAAGAAAGAAAGAGAGAGAAGAAACGCAGGAGAAAACAAGAAAGACAGATTGAAGAGAAAAAACAAAGAATAAAACCCGACAAGGAAAGAGAAAACGCGAACCGGAAATAATGGCAGACTCGTCTAATCTTTCGAGAGGTTTATTCAAGTTGATGAAATTGGGGTTTTGACTCCGTAGACTTTCGAGATATTGCAATAGACGTTTCCCTGTCGTGGGCTTGTAATATATGGTTGATTGACTCCACCAGATGAAGTTGATCGAGGGGGAGGGGGTGGTGGGTAGGGGGAGGGGTGTAGGGAGGTGGGAGGTGGGGTAGGGGGGGGTAATGGGGGGGGGGAGAGGGAAAAGGGGATTTGGAGGTAGGGTGGGCAAGGAGAGGGGAAGGGAGTGACGAATGGAGATGAGGGTAGGGTGGATAAGGAGTGGGTGGGGGGTATGGGGAAGGAAGGGGATCGAGGGAGATGAGGTAGGATGGATAAGGAAATGGGAGAGAGGGAGAGGAGGGGAGACGATGGATAGAGGGAGATGGGAGAGGAGAGGGAGAGGAGGGGGAGACGAAGTATTGAGGGCGATGGGATGGGATGGGATGGGCAAGGAGAGGAGAGAGGGAGAGGAAGGGAAGGAGAGGGAAGAGATGAAGGGGGTACAGGATGGGAGAGGGAGGGGGTAGGAGGGAAGAAGAGAGGAATGAAGAAAGAGGAAATGGGAAGGCTAGGAAAATAAGGAAGGGGGATGGGAGAGGAGCGAAAAGCAATAAATAAAGGCATACGTGATAATGAGATGGAGAGGGTTGGACTGACGGGGAAGTGAAGGGAAGGGAAGTAGGGTATAATAAATAAGAAGAAAATGAGGGTGAGAAGAGGAGAGGAGAGGGAATGAGGCAGATGGGGGTATGCCTAAGGAGAAGGGGGGAGAGATGAGGGGCGGGAGAAGGGAGAGATGATGTGATGGGTAAGGAGATAGAAAAGGTAAGGAGAAAGGGACGAGGAGGGAGAAGGGAGATGAAGTGGAACAGACAAAAAGAGGATTAAGGAGAAGGGAAGGAGAAGAATAAAAGGAGATGGGCTAAAGCGAGAAGATGGATAGGGTGTGGATATGGGGAGGGATAGAAAAGGAGATGGGTAAGAAGATGGGGGAGGGATGGGTAGGGGACGGTGGGGAGAGGTGGAGGGAAAAGGAGAGACGATGAGAATAGAACGTGATGAGAGTGAATGGAGATAGACGGGGGTGGGGATGGGGGAAGATGGGGGATAGAGCGTGGGGAAGCAAGGATAGTAAAGGTTAAGAAGTAAACGAAAAAAAAAAGAGGAAAGTGGAAAGGGATAAAAAGAGATAGAAAGAGTTGGAGGAGTAGAGAGAAGAGGAGAGGAATAGATGAACGAGGGAATGGAAAGGGGAAGAACAAGTAGAGAAGAGAGGCAAAGGGACAATAGGTAAGTGGGGGAATAGGTAAGTGAAGGGAAATGTAAAGTGAGGATATGAGTAGGAGGAGGAGAGAGAAAGGAGAAAAAGAGAAGGAACGAGAAAATGGGTTATATAAATAATATACGAAAAAAATAGATAAATAAAAATTTAAAAATAAAATAAAATAAAGCATACGAAGAGTTCACGATAAAAATATTAATAAGAAACAACTTTAAAAAAACAAAAGATAACAAGATGAGATTAGATATATTAGTAAACAAACAACAAACGAGTAAGTAAATATATGAACACATGAATATGATTATGA
>NC_091577.1:13596946-13599446 GCF_042767895.1 Penaeus vannamei | reverse complement strand
TGATACTGTTTCGTTGGGGGGGGGGGGGGAGGAGGAATGAAGCAAATAAGAAACTTTATTATTTTTAAATATATATTTACCTACTTAGTTGATTTTGTTTTGTTTGCTTGTATTTTTTTATCTTCTAATCTTATTATTTTATTTTCTATCTTTAATTTCTTTTATTTATTTTTTTATTATTATTATTTTATTTTTTTGACAATATACTATATTTTTTCGTATCCACTTTGTTATTTCCCATTCTAATTGTCTCTGCTTTTCTGACTCTCTTGTTTTTTTTTTTCTTTTTTTTATCTCTTTATCTCTCTTTCCATGGTTATCCTTCCGTTTTATCTGTTATCTCGGTATACTTATCTTCCTTATTAATAATCTTCTTATATTTTATTATTCTTTTTCCATCGAATTTTTCTCTTTCTTCTCTCTCTCTTTTGTCTCCCTTTATGACGCGTATTCCTTCTTCGCTCTCCTTTTCTTTTCTATCTCTCTTTCTTCCTTCTGTCTTGACGAATATGTCTTTCTTCTCTTCCATCTCTCTCTTTTATCCATCTTCCTTCCTTCTTTCATAAAATCTATTTCCCTTTTCTCTCTCTTTCCTATCACCCTTCCCTCATGACGCCCTTCTCGCCTATTTCTTTCTTCTCTCTCTCTTCTATCTCCCTTCTCGCCTATTTCTTTCTTATCTCTCTATTCTGTCTCCCTTCTCGCCTATTTCTTTCTTCTCTCTCTCTTCTATCTCCCTTCTCGCCTATTTCTTTCTTATCTCTCTCTTCTGTTCTCCCTTCTCGCCTATTTCTTTCTTCTTTCTCTCTTCTATCTCCCTTCTTTCATGAAGCCTATCCCATTATTGTCTCTCCCTTCCTTCCTTCTTTTATGACGCTTATCTCTTTCTCTCTTCCTTCTTTCATGACGCCTCTCTTGTTCTTCTCTCTCCCTTCTTTCTTTCTTTCATGACGCCTATTTCTTTCTTCTACTTCTCTTCCACCTTCATTCCCAGAGCAAACTTGTACCTCAATGTTCTCTCCGCAAAAGCAAACTGCCTACTAGCGACATTTGCGTTCTTTGGCGCCTTTTATAAGCGACCCTCCCGGCGTTCGCATAGTGTAATCCACAGTAATCCAGTGTGTTTGATACCGCGCGCGAGGACTCACAATATACAAAACACAGAACTATCAGCTTGAAAAAAGATTCGGCTTGCAGAGTTATCCCATGCCATCTAATCTTTAAAGGGAGAAAAAAAAGGAGAGAGAGAGAGAGAGAAAAGAATAAGAAAAAAAAGAAAGAGAGAGAAACAGAAACGAGAAAGCATTGTCAGTGATGATGTTTCGCCGAGCCATAATGAAGGCCTCGTCGCCCGTTCGTCTAGCGCGCAATCCACTGCAATCCAGCATTTGAGAGGCGCGATGCCGTGGCGATAAACCGGGGACGCATGTGGCAATAACAGCTTTAATGCCCCAACACGTAAGGGTCATTTTCGTGCGCTCTCTCTCCATAAGTGATTCGTACGATAGGGGGTGGGTTGGGGGAGGGCGGGGAGGGGGAAGAATAGAGGTGGAAAGGGGAGGAGAAGGGAAAGGAGGGAAGCGGGAGAAGTAAAGAAAGGAGGAGAAGGGAAAGATGGGAGAGAAGGAGAGGGAGGAGAAAAGAGGTGAAAAGAGAAAGGTAAAATGTAAGAAAGGAAAAGAGGGAGGGAGGTAAAGGAGGGAAGAGAGTGGATGGATGGAAGGGGAAAAGAAGAAAGGAGACAGAAAGAGAGACAGACAGAGAAAAAATATATATATAGAAAAAACAGGAAATAATAATTACAAGGGAAAAGTAAAAAAAAAAAAAAATAACGAATAATGAAAACGAATCGAAAAAGGGAAAAGAAGACGAGAGAAGAAGGCAGAAAAAAGAGGGGTAAACGATGGTGGGGGGAAGGGGGGGAGGGGGGGGGAGAAGGAGAAACACCCCCAAGCACTATCTCTTCTGTCAGATTCCATATATAAATGGCATCTATTTCCAGCCACACCTGACGGCAATATTTCCTTGGGCGTTCTCATCAAAATACATCCACACGCCCACATGTATCTGAGGCGGGCTACGCACACGTTTGTTCTCTCCGTTTCCCCTCGTCTCCTCATTATCCCTTTCTCTCTATTCCCTCTTTTTATTTTTATTTATTTATTTTTTTCTTTCTCATCTTTCGTTCTAATTTCATCTCTTTATTGGTGTTTGGTTTCTGTCTCGTTCGCTCGCTCCCTATTTGTCTGTTTCTCTCTCTTTCTCTCTCTCTTTCTCTCTCTCTCTCTCTCTCTCTCTTTTCTCTCCCTCTCCTCTCTCTCTCTCTCTTCTCTTTCTCTCTCTGTCTCTCTCTCTCTCTATGTCTCTCTCTCTCTCTCTCTCTTTCTCTCTCTCTCTCTCTCTTTCTCCGTCTCTCTTTATCTCTCTCTCTCTCTCTCTCTCTCTCTTTCGTTCTCTCTCTCTCTCTCTCTCTTTCTTTCTCTCTCTCTCCCTCTATCTC
>NC_091577.1:13584446-13586946 GCF_042767895.1 Penaeus vannamei | reverse complement strand
CTCGGAGGCAAATCTCTTTCAGGAAAAAAATGGCGGGAATAATAATGGCGGGGAAATTTTGGCGGGAAAATTTTGGCGGGAGTAATGATGGATGACCCGGGGGATACGAGCCTAATGTTTTCTCATTCTCTCTTCGAAAAGTGAGGGTCGTTTTCTCGAGGCAGAAGGATAAAAAAAAAAAGAAAATGTAGATTAGATATTATATATTAATGGAAAGGAAAGGGGGAGGAAGGAATCTTTTTTTTTTTACGAAAAGTCGAATTAATTTTCTTTGAATATATGATCATTCAGAAAGGCAAAAATGGGATTTGTAGATTTGTGTTCTCGTTTTAGACATTGATAGGAGAAGGCAGCACAAATGAGAGAGAGAGAGAGAGAGGGAGAGAGAGAGAGAGAGAGAGAGAGAGAGAGAGAGGAAGAGAGAGATTCAAACAAACAAAACCCAAGAACAAAATAATGAAACAAAAAAAAAACAAGAGAGAGAGAGAGAGAGAGAAACAACCGAACAACAACAAAGAATAAAAAGAAACAAAAAAAGAGAAAAAGACACCCTCGACACATAACGAATACAGACTAACAAAAACAAAACATAAAAAACAAAGAAAACACGCCAAAACAAAGACAAGACAGAAAAGACACATAAAAAAAGAAAATAAAGAAAAAAAGAATCCACAAACCTGGCCCAGAGGAAGAAAAAGACGACGTAGAGAGACAACAGGGCATCCAGCACATTTTACAATACTGCCGCAAGATAGGGGAGAGATAACGAGCGGTCGGGGAGAGAGGGAGAGGAGTGGACAGAGACGGAGGAGGAGGGAGGGAGGGGGGGAGAGAAAAGAGAGGGAGGAGGGAGGGGAAGAGAGAGAGGGGTGGACAGAGACGGAGTAGGGAGGAAGGAAGGGGGGAGGGAGAAGGAGGGAAAGGGGGGGAAGAGGGGGGGGAGAGAGAGGGAGAGGAGTGGACAGAGACGGAGGAGGAGTGGGAGAGGGGGGAGAGGAAAGAGAGGGAGGATGAGGATGAGGAGGGAGGAGGAGGGGGAGAGAGAGAGAGGGGTGGACAGAGACGGAGGAGGAGGGAGGGGGGAGAGGAAGAGGAGGGGAAAGGGGGGAAGAGGGGGAGAGAGAGGGAGAGGAGTGGACAGAGACGGAGGAGGAGGGAGGGAGGGGGAAAGAGAGGAAAGAGAGGATGGAGGATGAGGAGGAAGAGGGGGAGTTAGAGGGAGAGAGGAGGACAGAGAGACGGAGGAGGGAGGAGGGTAGAGGGGGAGAGGGAAGAGGAGGTGGGAGGAGGAGGGGAAGAGAGGGGTGGACAGAGACGGAGTAGGAGGAGGGAGAGGGGGAGAGAAAGAGGAGGAAAGGGGGGGGGGGAAGAGGGGGAGAGAGAGGGGAGAGGAGTGGACAGAGACGGGGAGGGAGGGAGGGAGGGAGGGTGGAAGGAGGAAAGAGAGGGAGGAGGAGGAGGAGGAGGGAGGAAAAGGGGTGGGGGAGAGAGGGAGAGGTGAGTGGACAGAGACGGAGGAGGAGGGATAGGGGAGAGAGGGGGAAGAGAGGGAGGGAGAGAGGGAGGGATAGGGGGGGAAGAGGGAGAGGGAGTGGACAGAGACGGAGGAGGAGGAGGGAGGGGGAGGAAAGAGGAGGGAAAGGGGTGCGGAAGAGGGGGAGAGAGGGAGAGGAGTGGACAGAGACGGAGGAGGAGGGAGGAGGAGGGAGAGAGGAAAGAGAGGAGGAGGAGGAGAATGAGGAGGGGAAAGGGGATAGGGGGAGAGAGGGAGAGGAGTGGACAGACACGGAGGGAGGGAGGAGGGAGGGGGGTAGAGGAAAGAGAGGAGGAGAGTGAGGGAGGGAAAGGGAGGGAAGAGGGGGAGAGAGGGAGAGGAGTGGACAGAGACGGAGGAGGAGGAGGGAGAGAGGGGGAGGAGGGAAGAGAGGGAGGAGGAGGGGAGGGAAGAGAGAGAGGGTGGACAGAGACGGAGAGTAGGAGAAGGGAAGGGGGGAGGAAGAGGAGTGGAAAGGGGGGGAAGAAGGGGGAGAGAGGGAGAGGAGTGGACAGACGACGGAGGAGGAGGGAGAGGGGAGGATAGAGAGAGAAAGAGGAGGAAGGAGGAAGAGGAGGAAAGGGGGTGGGGGAGAGAGAGGGAGAGGGAGTGGACAGAGACGGAGGGGAGGAGGGATAGGGGGGTAGAGAGGAAGAGAGAGGAGAGGAGGAGGGAGCAGAGGATAGGGGGGAGAGAGGGAGAAGAGTGGACAGAAACGGAGGGAGGAGGGAGGGAGGGAGGAAGAGGAGGGAGCGAGGGAGAGGAGTGGACAGAGACGGAGGAGGAGGAGGGAGAGGGGGAGGATAGAGAGGGAAGAGGAGGAGGAGGAGGAGGGAAAGAGGGTGGGGGAGAGACGGAGAGGGAGTGTTGACAGAGACGGAGGAGGAGGAGGGAGGGGGGAGGAAAGAGAGAGAGGGAGGATTAGAGGATGAGGAAGGAAAGGGGGGAAGAGGGAGAGGAGTGGAC
>NC_091577.1:13559446-13564446 GCF_042767895.1 Penaeus vannamei | reverse complement strand
TTATCATTATTCGTAGTAGTTGTAGTAGTAGTAGTAGTAGTAGTAGTAGTAGTAGTAGTAGTAGTAGTAGTAGTAGTAGTGGTGGTGGTAGTAGTAGTAGTAGTAGTAGTAGTAGTAGTAGTAGTAGTAGTAGTAGCAGTGGTAGTAGTAGTAGTAACAGTAGTAGTAGTAGTAGTAGTAGTAGTAGTAGTAGTGGTAGTAGTAGTAGTAACAGTAGTAGTAGTAGTAGTAGTAGTAGTAGTAGTAGTAGTAGTAGTAGTAGTAGTAGTAGTAGTAGTAGTAGTAATAGTAGTAGTAGTAGTAGTAGTAGTAGTAGTAGTAGTAGTAGTAGTAGTAGTAGTAGTAGTAGTAGTAGTAGTAGTAGTAGTAAAATAGCAAAAGCAATGGTAGTAGTAGTGGTAGTAGTAACAGTAGTAGTAGAGATAGTAGTTGTTGTCGTAATAGCAGCAATACTAGAAGTTGTAGTGACAGTAGTAATAATAGTAATGATGATAGTAATAGCAGTAATAGTAATTGTGACAGTAGTAGTACAAACCATTATTTTAGTTACTATCATCAGAAATGTCGTCATTATTAGCATATCATTAACTTTCCTCGTGTGCTCATTAATTTGCAACTTTCATTGCTCCCTTTCTTCCGTTAATCATCTGTTTATCTTTTTTATCTATCCATCTACAGTACCTTTTTTATGTCTTTATTCTTTCTAGATTTTCTATTATCTACCTCTCCCCTCCTCCACCTCTTATTACTTCCTACCCCCCTCCTTTTTCCTCAATTTCTGTTCTTCTCTCCCTCTCCCCCCCCCCTTTCCTTTCTTCTTTCTACCTCTTCTCTTCCTTCTTTCTCTCTTTCTCCCTCCTTTTCCCTCTTCCTCCTCTTTCCCCTTTCCCTTCCCCCTAACCCTTCTCCCCTCTCTTTCCTTCCCCTTACCCCCTCTCCTCTTCCCTCACACCTCCCCCCTCCTATCTCCATCTTCCCCCTCTCCCCCTCCCCTCACCCCTCTCCCTTTTCCCTCACCCCCCCCCTTTCTCCCCTCTACCCTTTCCCACTACCGCCAGAATCTCTCCCATTTTCCCCTCCACCTTCACATACCTCCCCCTCCCCCTCCCCTCAACACCACCCCACCAAAAAGGGAGAGAAGAAGAGAGAAAATAAAAGGAAAAGAATAAAAAAAATCAGAGGAACAGTGTCGGGCAAGGCGTCTGTAATAAATTCTCTCGCGGGAAAAGTTTTCTCTTCTCTCTCTCTTCTTCTCTTCTCTTCTTACCCTTTCCCTTTCAGTCTCTCTCTTTGTCTCTTCTCTTTCTTTCTTCTCTTTCTCTCACTCTCTCTCTCTTTTCATTTTTCTTCTCTTCTCTTTCTCTGCACTTTCTCTATCTGTTTCATTCTCCCTTTCTCTTCCTATTTCTCTTTCTTTTATTCCTTCTTACTCCTTTTCTTCTCCTTCTTTTCTCCTTTTCCCCTTTTCTCTTGTTTTCCCTTCCCTTCCTCACTTCTCTTCTTCTCTTTTTTTCTCCTTTTTCTCCATCCTTGCTCGTTCTCTCCCTTTCTCGTTCCTTCCCTCGTTTTTTTTTTATTTTCTATTCTTCATTCCCTCTCCATTTCCCTCTTTCGTCTCCTCCTTTCGTTTCTCCTTCATTCTCCATTTACTCTCTTATCTTTTCCTTTCCCATCTTATTCTATCTTGCCCTCCTTCCTTCCCTGCTTTCCTCACTTTTCTCTCATTTTCTCTCATTTATCCCTTTCCACCTTTCCTCTCTCCTTTCTCCCCTTCACTCTCTCCTTTCTTTCTCTCTTCTCTATCTCTTCTTTCTTTTCTTTTTCCCTTTCTTCCTTTTCTCTCTCGTTCTCTCGTCTCCCTCATTTTCTGCCATTCCTCCTCTTCCTCCTTTTCTCTAGAAAAAAAAACTGAAACAGTAATAGACAAAAGAAAGAGGTAGAAAGGGAAGAAATGAGGTAAGAAGAAGGGGCGAAAATAAGGAAGAAAAATGAGGAAGAGAGGAAGAGAAGGAGGAAGAAGAGGTGGAAGATATAAAAAAGGAGCAGGAAAAAGAAGAAGAGAAAGTAGAGAAGAAGGAGGAAGAAGATGATGAAAAAGAAAAAAGAAGAAAGATGAATTGAAAGAAAACGAATAAGAACTACAAGAGGAAGAAGTAGAAGAGAAGAGGTAGGAGGAAGAAGAAAATAAGATAAAAGAGGAAGAGGGAGATAACGAAGAAGAGAAAAACAAGAAAAAAGAAGGAAGAGGATATATGAGAAGAACAAGAAGATAATTTAAGGAAATAGGAAGGAGAGGAGAGAAAATAGCAGAGAGAAAGAGGAAGAGAGAACACCAAGAAAGATTTTGAGGAGCGGGTAGAGAGGTGGAAGGAATATCAAGTAGGTGGGAGTGCGTGTGGATATTTGTGTGTGGGCCGATTTATACGGGTGTGGATATTTGTGTTTGTGTGTGGATATAATCGGTGTGATGTGTATGTATGTGTGGTTATATCTGTGGTGTGGATATTTGTGTTTGTGTGCGGATATATATTTGACGTGGAGGGACTTGTGCGGATTTGTGTGTGTATATTATGATATATATTGTGTGGGATATATATATATATATATATATATATATATATATATAATATGTGTATATATATATATATATATATATATATATATATATATATATATATATATATATATATATATATATATATATATTATATACATATTTCTGTGTGTGTGTGAGCGTCTGCATATGCAAACACTTGCTTTGCTCTGCGATGTCTTCTCTAACTTCTTCCTTCCCTCCCGTCCTACCCCCCCCCCTCACCCCCTCACCCCCTCACCCCTCACCCCCTCACCCCCTCACCCCCTGGGACAACAAGACACAATATGAAAGATAATCACCGCAAGCAGGGGTCGCGGCGCCACTTCAGATTAACCTCATTACCATTTAGATGAGCTGGCCGTCAACCCCCTCCCCCCTCTCCCCCCCTCCTCTCTCCACTTTTGTCCTCTCTGCTCTATTCTCTTTCCACTTTGTCCTCCCTGCCTCCTCCTCCCTCCAATTTTGTCCTCCCTCCCTCCTCTTCCCTCCTCTTGTTCTCTTACTCCCCTTGTCTTTCTACTTTTGTACTCCCTGCCCCTCCTCCCTCCACTTTTTTCCTCCCTCCACTTTTTTTCCTCCCTGCCCTCTCTTCCCTCCAGTTTTGTCCTCCCTGCCTCCTCCTCCCTCCACTTTTTTCCTTCCTTCCTCCACTTTTTTCCTTCCTCCTTCCACTTTTTTCCTTCCTGCCTCCTCCTCCCTCCACTTTTGTCCTCCGTTCCCTCTCCCTTTTTCCCCTTTTCCTTCTCCATTTTTCCTTTTTCCATTTTCTGTACCCCTCTTCTTTTTCCTTCTCCCTTCCCCACATTCCCTTTTTGTGCCCCTCTTTCTTTTCCTTCTCTTTTTCTTCTTCCTTTTTTTTCTCGTCTCTTCTTCTTCCTTTCTCCCTCCTTTTTCTCTTCCCTAACTCTTATTTTCTCCTTCCTTTTTCTCTTCCTCTCCTCTTCCTTTCTCCTCCTCTTCGACCTTATCTTTCCCTTTCTTTTCCCTCTCTTCCCCTCTGCCACTCCCTTCCCTCTTCTTTCTTTCTTTCCTCCCCTCCCTTTTCCGTTCTCACTCCCTCCTCTTCTCTCTTTCCCTTTCTACCTCTCCTTCTCACTCTCTCCCTCTTTCCTACAAACACTGATGCAGACATACAAACGCATATATACATATACAAGTCCACATGTGCACATACAACACATGTACGTACATATAAGCACACATACGCACACACAAACGCACATACAAACATATAAGGAGGAGAGGAAGGGAGGGAGAGAGGGAGTGAGGGAGATATTCTGGGAGAAGCAAAAGGAAAAGGAGAGAGAGGGATAGAGAGAAGGAGGGAGGGAGGAAGGATGAGAAGGTGAGAGGGAGGGAGGGAGGAAGACTGAGAAAGTGAGAGGAAGGGAGGGAGGGAGGGAGGGTGAGAAGGTGGGAGGAAAGGAGGGAGGGAGTGAGGGAACAGTGAAAAGAAAGGAGAAGGTAGGAAGATGAGAGGTATGAGGGAAGGAATAAAGCAAGGGATTGAAGGAGGGAGGGATAGAGGAAGAGCAGAAGGAGAAAGAATCAAAAAGAGAGAGAAAAGAATATTCCCTGAGGTGTTGCTATGAAGGAGCGGAGGAGGGGGGGGGGGAGAAGAGAGAAAGGAGAATAGAAAAGGAGTTTTAAGAGGAAGGTAGGAAGAAAGCAGGAAGCAAAGAAGGGAGGAGGTGAGGGGAAGGGAGAGCAGAAAGAGGGGAGAGGGGGAGAGGGAGAGAAGAGAGGTGTCTCAAGAAGCAGGGAACGAATCTTTGAACAAAAGGTGGAATTGTGTGAGAGGATGGTGGTCTGGAGAGAGCAAGTGGAGTGGGGTGGAGTGCGTATGTGGAGTTATTCAACAGAATTAAAGGTATAAGAGTGTGTGTAATATGTGCATATTCACACACACACACACACACACACACACACACACACACACACACACACACACACACACACACACACACACACACACACACACACACACACACACACACACACACACACACACACACATATATATATATATATATATATATATATATATATATATATATATATATATATATATATATTTATATATATATATACATATATTATATATACATATTTATATATATTTATATTCCCATCAATTTCTACATATACCTCACACCTAAGTCCCCTCTCAGTTACTCTTTCTCCTTCCCCCCCCCCCCTCACTCGCTCCATCTCTATCCTTCTCTCTCTTTCCCCTCTCCTCTCTTCTCCCTTTACCCCCTTCCCCTACTTCCCTCCCTCCTCCCTTTTCCTCAACTCTCTCTCTTTATTCCTCTCTCTCTCTCTTTATTCTCTCTCTCTCTTTCATCTCTCTCTCTCTCTCACTCCTTCCCTTCTCCCTTCCTCCCTTCCGTACTTCCCCTCT
>NC_091577.1:13531946-13539446 GCF_042767895.1 Penaeus vannamei | reverse complement strand
TTTTCCTTCGCTCTTTTTATCTATTCCTCCTTTTCTCACTCTATCCCATTTCTCTTATTCCTACTTACCTGGCATGTTGGCGATCCGTAACGAAGGTGAAGAAAGGTGAAGAAAATAGAAGGTAAAGTAGAAACAGAAAAATAAAATCCGTTTACACCGTATTTTCTTCTTTTCTTCTTCTTCTTTTTCTTCTTCTTCTTCTTCTTCTTTTACTTCTTTTTCTTCTCTACGCTGTTTTTTTCTTTTGTTGTGTCCTTTTTCTTCTTTTCTTTGTTGTTGTTTTTTACTTGTTTGATTATTGATTTATTGATTCATTATTCTTTTCCTTTTTATTATGTTCGCTTTTCAATATTGTTCGTCTTTGTTTCATTATTGTCTTTGTTCTTTTCAATTTGCTTATTCCTTGTTTATTCTTTCCTTTGGTATCTTTTGATTTTCTCTTTCTTTTAAGAACTTAAAAAAACAGAAGGAGAAATATCTTGTTATTTTTATTCTTTTAGCTCTCGAAGAAAAAAAAATATAAAAAAATACATCAATTATTCACACTTCCGCTTGGAAAAAATATTCCCCGTAAAGTTTTTTTTGAGATTGGAAGGTAAGTCATTTTGAAGAAAAAAATAGAAAAAAGAAAAAAATATATAATATAAGTCTACCCCCTCCCCTCCCCCCCCCGGGAAAAAATGAGGACATTAAGAACAATTTATACTCTCCATTTATCATTCATTCTCCTCTCCCCCTCCTTCCCCCCCTTCGTCGTCCCGACCTTCTTTCCTAACCCCCTTTTCCCCCTTCATCCATATCTTCTTCCCTATTTCCCCTATTCTCCCATTCTCTCTTTCCAAATTATCCTCCCTTTTCACATTTCCTCTTCCCAATTTCCCCATTCCCCATTCTCTCTTTCCAAATTATCCTCCCTTCTCCCATTTCTCCCTATTTCCCCATTCCCCCATTTCTCCTTCCAAATTATCCCCCTTTTCACATATCTTCTTCTCTTTATCTTTATCTTTACCCGTTCTTCGCCCTTTTCTTATTTTCCGTCTCGCTTTCCTCTTCCCCCAGCCCTTCTAACTCTCCCCCCTTCCCCTTTTCCTTTCTCTCCCTTTCCCCTTTTTATTACTTTCATTTTTCTCCTTTCTTCTCTTCATTCCCTTTCCCCTTTCCCTCCAATCCCCCTCCAATCCTCTCCCCCATTCCCTTCCCCCTCTTCCCTTTTCCCTCCCTTTCTCCCTCTCTCTCCTCTCCCACTCTTCCCTTCCCCTTTTCCCCTCTCCCCTCTCCCTCCCCTCTCTCTCCTCTCCCTTTTGCCCTTCCTCCTCTCCCCTCTCCTCTTTTCCCTTCCACCTCTCCCTCCTCTCTCCTCTCTCATTTTCCCCTCTCCCCCTTTCCCCTCTCCCTCTCCCCTCTCTCTCCTCTCCGTAAGTAGATAGGACATTTATCATTATCACACTACTGCCTTTTTTTATCTTAATTTATCTTCTTATATTTTCCTCTTTTTTTTACATTTTCGGATACGTTGGTAGGGGTGGGGAGGAGGGGGTAGAGGATAGGGAGAAGGATAAAATGGAGAAGAAAGAGAAGGGAAGAGTGAAGGAAAGGGAAATGGAGCAAGAGGAAGGAAGAAAGGGAGAAAAAGGGAGGAAGGAAAGACAAAATGAAAAGGGAAAGAGAAGAGAGTAAGGGTCAGAATAAGAGAAGAGGGGAAGAAAGGAGAGAGAGAAAGATAATAGAGAAAGAGTAGTGATAGAGAGAAGGGAAGAGGATAAAATGGAAGAAGAGGGGAAAAATGGATGGCAGAAGCAAACACAAAAGGAAAGGAGATAGGAAGAAGGTGGAAAAGAGGAAACGCGAGGAAGAAAGAAGACAGAGAAAAGGAAGAAGAACAGACAAGAAAGAGGAAACGGATGGAGGACGAGGAAGCAGGAGAAGGGGTAGCGACAAACAGGAAAAAAAGAGAGAGGTGGAGGGATACAGAGGAGAAATGAGAAGAAAGGATATAGAGAGAGAAATGGAAAATGAAAAAAAGAGAGTGAGAAAAAAAATATTAAGAAAAAGAAAGAGAAACGAACGATAGAGAAAAACATAAAGAAACCAAATCACAGAAAAGAAAATAAAGAGAAGGGAAGAAGAAGAAAAAAAATAAGAAGAAAATCGAAGAGAGAAAGAGGAGATGAAACAATAAAAAAGAGAAAAAACGGCATAAAGGGGGGAAGAAAGAGAAAGAAGAGAAAATCGAAGAGAGAAAGAGGAGACGAAACAATAAAAAAAAGAAAAAAACGGCATAAAGAGGGGAAGAAAGAGAAAGAAGAACAAAACAAAGAGAAGAGAAGACCAAACAATAAAAAAGGCATAAAGAGGGAAAGAAAGAGAAAGGAGAAGGGGGGGCGAAAAACAGGAAAAAGAGAGAGGTGGAGGGAGAGAGATGAGAAATGGGAAGAAGGGAAATAGAGAAAAATATATATATAAAACAAAGAGAAACAAACGACAGAGAAAAAAATAAAGGATCTGAACCACAAAGAAAAAAAGAGAAGGGAAGAAGAAAAAATAAAAGATTAAGAAGACGAAACAATAAAAAAGAAAAAAACGACTTAAAGAGGAGAAGAAAGAGAAAGAAGAAAAAAACGAAGAGACAAAGAGAAAACGAAACAACAAAAAAGAAAGAAAAAACAGCATAAAGAGGAGAAGAAATAGAAAGAACAAATACGAAAAGAGAAAGAGGAGACGAAACAAGTAAAAAAAAGAAAAATGATAAAGAAAAACGGCATAAAGAGAAGAGAGAAAGAAGAAAAAAACGAAAAGAGAAAGAGGAGACGAAACAAGCAAAAAAAAAAAAAGAAAAATGATAAAGGAAAACCGGCATAAAGAGAAGAGAGAAAGAGTAAGCAAAAAAAAAAAAAAAAAACGAAAAGAGAAAGAGGGGACGAAACAAGTAAAAAAAAAAAAAAAAAAAAAAAAAAAACGAAAAGAGAAGAGAGACGAAACAAGTAAAAAAAAGAAAAATGATAAAGACAAAACGGCATAAAGAGAAGAGAGAAAGAGTAAGCAAAAAAACGAAAAGAGAAAGAGGAGACGAAACAAGCAAAAAAACAAAAAAAAATGATAAAGGAAAATCGGCAAAGGTGTCATCCATTTTTCTCAATAGAAGTTCGATTCCCGCGTCTGAAATCGGGACGCGTTGCATTAATTCGCCGTCGGATTAATAACAGGAGAGAAAGAGACGTTTGATAATGTGATATTCCCCTTATTTTCTTTCTTTCTTTCTTTCTTTCTTTCTTTCTTGCTTTCTATCTTTCATTACGTTTGATAATGTGACATTCCTTTTTTTTCTTTCTTTCTTTCTTTCTTTCTTGCTTGCTTTCTATCTTTCATTACGTTTGATAATGTGACATTCCTTTTTTTCTTTCTTTCTTTCTTTCTTTCTTTCTTTCTTGCTTTCTATCTTTCATTACGTTTGATAATGTGATTTTCCTTTTTTTCTTTCTTTCTTTCTTTCTTTCTTGCTTTCTATCTTTCATTACGTTTGATAATGTGATTTTCCTTTTTTTCTTTCTTTCTTTCTTTCTTTCTTGCTTGCTTTCTATCTTTCATTACGTTTGATAATGTGACATTCCTTTTTCTTTCTTTCTTTCTTTCTTTCTTTCTTGCTTTCTATCTTTCATTACGTTTGATAATGTGACTCCTTTTTTTCTTTCTTTCTTTCTTTCTTGCTTTCTTGCTTTCTATCTTTCATTACGTTTGATAATGTGACTCCTTTTTTTCTTTCTTTCTTTCTTTCTTTCTTTCTATCTTTCATTCTATTTTTTCCATTTTTTTCTCACTATATTTTTTTCGTTCTTTTTTTCTTTTTCTTCCCTTACTTTCTCCCTTCCCCCCCCCACACACACACAGTCTCTCTCTCTCTCTCTCTCTATCTTTCTATCTATCTCTATCTCTCTCTATCTATCTCTCTCTATCTCACTCTCTCTCTCTGTCTCTCTCTCTCTATCTCTCTTTCTCTCTCTCTCTCTCTCTCTCTCTCTCTCTCTCTCTCTCTCTCTCTCTCTCTCTCTCTCTCTCTCTCTCTCTCTCTCTCTCTCTCTCTCTCTCTCTCTCTCTCCTCTCTCAGAAGGAAAAATCTGACAATAACAGCAAGACAAACAAAAACAAAAAGAAAATGAATTGTGTTAAGCGTTTCCGCTCTATCTTAATTTGATTCTAAATCATTCTGACAGTCAGAGCTCTAACACAGACAGGTTGATCCTCCCTCCCTCTTCCTCCTCCTCTTCTTCCTCTCTCTCCTCTTCTTCCTCTCTCTCCTCCTCCTCTTCTTCCTCTCTCTCCTCTTCTTCTCTTCTTCCCTCTCTCTCTCCTCTTTTCTCCCACTCTCTCTCCCTCACTTCTTCTTCTTCTTCCTCCTCTTCTTCCCTCTCTCCCTCTTCTCTTCTTCTTCCTCTTCCTCTTCCTCTTTCTCTCCCTATCCTCTTCCTCTCCACATCCTCTTCCTCTCCTCCTCTTCTTCCTCTTCTCTCCTCTTCTTCATTTTCCTCTCTTTCTTCACTCTTCCTCCTCTATCTATTTTTTCTCTTCTTTCTTCCTCTTCCTCCTGTTCTGCTTCCCCCTTCACTTTCTTGCCCTTTTCCTTCTCTGGTTCCTCTCCATTCATTACTCTTTTTTATCCTTCTTTCTCATTTTATTTCTCTACTTACTACTCTCTCTGTCTCTCTCTCTATCTATCTATCCATCTTTCTCTTCCTCTCTTATTCTCATTCTCTCTCTCTCTCTCTCTCTCTCTCTGTCTCTGTCTCTCTCTCTCTCTCCCTCTCTCTCTCTCTCTCTCTCTCTCTCTCTCTCTTTCTTTCTCTCTGTCTCTCTCTCTCTCTCTCTCTCTCTCTCTATCTCTCTCTCTCTCTCTCTCTCTCTCTCTCTCTCTCTCTCTCTCTCTCTCTCTCTCTCTCTCTCTCTCTCGCCATCCTCCTCCTTGTCTATTCTCCTTCGTCCTTCCTCAACATTTTCACTCCATTCTCAATCTTCTTCCTCTATTCTTCCTCCCTCACTCATCCTTTCCATTCTTCTTGTCCTCTCTCCCCCACGTTTTCCTTTTCGCTTTCCATCCTCATCCTCCTTCATCACCCTATGCCATCCATCATTCTTGATATCCCTTCTCTACTCCTCCATCCTCTTCGCCGTTTCCTCTTCCTCATCCTTCTCGCATCTTCCTCCCTCTCCATCAGCCACATTTGCGTCCTTCTCTCCCTCCTCCATTTTTCTCTCTCATTCCCTCTTTCCTTCTAATTCCTCCATCTCTGCTTCTAATTCCCTCCCTCCTTTTTCCTCATCCATATTTTCCAGTCGTTCCCTTCTCCCTTCTCCTTCCTCCATCCTCTCATCCTTCTCTTCTTATCCACCTCCTCCCTCCTTCTCTCTGCCTTCCTCCTCTCCTCCCTCCCCTTTGTTCTCCTTTATTTTTTACCTTCCTTCTTCCTCTTTTAGTCTTCTCCTTCCTCCTCTATCCTCCCTCCCATTTCTCTTCCCTCCTCTTTTACTCTCCTCCCTCCTCCTCCATTATCTCTCCCCTTTTATCCTCATTTTATCCTCCATCCCCCCATTCTCCACCCTACTCTTTTACCCTCCCCCACCCTCCCCCTTTCCTCTCTTTCTTTAAGTGGTTAATATCCCCGTCCTATTTCTCTCTCTCCTCTTCTTCTTTCTCCTTCTTGTCCCTCTCCTTTCTCTTTTTCTCTCCCTCCTCCTCCCTCCTCTTATACTTTCCTCCATTCCTCCTCCCCCTCCATCCTCCCTCCTCTTCTATCCTCTCCATCCCCCCCCCCCCCCTTCCTCTCTCCCCGCCCTGTATTTCTCTCTCCTCCTCCTCCTCTTTTTCCATTTTCTCCCAGTCCTTTCTCTTTCCCCCTCCTCCATCTCCCCCCTTTCCTCTCTCTCTGGGTAATATCGGCGCCTAGTATCTCTCTTTCCTCCTCCTCTTTCTCCTTCTTCTCCCTCTCCTTTCTCTTTTCCCTTCCTACATCTTCCTCCATCTTCATCCCTCCTCCCCCTCTCCTCTCTCCCCTTAAGTGAGCAATATCCCCGCCCTGTATTTCTCTCTCTCCTCCTCCTCCTACTCCCTTCTTCTCCCTCTCCTTTCTGTTTTCCCCTCCTCCATCTTCCTCCATCCTCCTCCTCTTTCTCCTTAAGTGAGAAATATCCCCGCCCTGTATTTCTCTCTCTTCCTGCTCCTCCTCCTCCTCCTCCTTCTTCTCCCTCCTCTTTTTCCCTCCTCCACCTTCCCCCTTTCTTCTCTTTCCTTAAGTGGGTAATATCCCCTCCCTGCATTTCTCTCTCCTCCTCCTCTTTCTCCTTCTTCTCCCTCTCCTTCTTTTCCCATCCTTCATTCTCCTCTCTTCTCTTTTCCCCTATCCCCTTAAGTGGTTAATATCCCGGTCCTGAATTTCTCTCTCTCCTCCTCCTCCTTCTTCTTCTTCTCCCTCTTCTATCTCTTTTCCTCTCCTCCCCTCCTCCCCCTCTCCTCTTTCCCCTTAAGTGATTAATATCTTTCTCCTGCTCCTTCTCCGTCTTTTCCCTCTCCTTCCTCTTTTCCCCTCCTCCCTCCTCTTTCCCCCTTCCCTCTTTCCCCTTAAGTGGGTAATGTCCCCGCCCTGTATTTCTCTCTCTCCTCCTCCTCCTACCTCTTCTCCCTCCCCTTTTTCCCTCGTCTACCCTCCCCCTTTCCTCTCTTTCTCTGGGTAATATCAAAGCCCAGTATCTCCCTCTCCTTTTCCTCCTTCTCCCTCTCCTTTCTCTTTTCCCCTCCTCCATTCTCCTCCCTCTCCCCCCTTCCCTCTTTCCCCTTAAATGGGTAATATCCCGGTCCTGAATTTCTCTCTCTCCTCCTCCTCCTCCTCCTTCTTCTCCCTCTCCTTTCCCTTTTACTCTCCTCCATCTTCCTCCATCCTCTTTTCCCCTCCTCCCTCCTCCCCCTTTCCTCTCTCCCCTTAAGTGGGTAATATCTCTCTCTCCCTCCTCCTTCTCCCTATCCTTTCTCTTTTTCCCTCCTCCATTTTCCTCCCTCCTCCCCCTTTCCTCTCTCCCCTTATTTGGGTAATATCCCCGCCTTGTATTTTTCTCTCCTCCTCCTCTTTCTCCTTCTCCTTTCTCTTTTCCCCTCCTCCATTCTCCTCCCTCCTCCTCCTTTCCCCTCTCCCCTTTAGTGGGTAATATCCCCTCCCCGCCCTCTATTTCTCTCTCCTCTCTCCTCTTCCTTCTCCTTCTTCGCCCTCTCCTTTCTTTTTTCCCCTCCTCCCTCTTCCCCCTTTCCTCTTTCCCCTTAAGTGATTAATATCTTTCTCCTCCTCCTTCTCCTTCTTTTCACTCTCCTTTCTCTTTTCCCCTCCTCCATCTTCCTCCTTCCTCCTCCTCTTTCCCCTTAAGTGGCTAATATCGGCGCCCAGTATCCCTCTCTCTCCTTCTTTTCCCTCTCCTTCCTCTTTTCCCCTCCTCCATTCTTCTCCCTCCTCCTCCTCTTTCTCC
>NC_091577.1:13521946-13526946 GCF_042767895.1 Penaeus vannamei | reverse complement strand
GAATAAACCTCATGAAAAACTCATTCTCGGTTTCTTTTCCTCCCAAGACGAAGGACGTCACCTCATGCACCCCTGGAACGCAGGTCACTCTCCTCTCTCTCCTCATTCTCCTCTCTCTCTCTTTCTCTCTCTCTCTCTCTCTCTCTCTCTCTCTCTCTCTCTCTCTCTCTCTCTCTCTCTCTCTCTCTCTCTCTCTCTCTCTCTCTCTCTCTCTCTCTCTCTCTCTCTCTCTCTCTCTCTCTCTCACCCCCCACACTGTCTCACTCTCTCCTCCCTCTCTCTCTCTCTCTCTCTCCTCTCTCTCTCTCTCTCTCTCCCTCACTCTCCTCTCTCTCTCCTCACTCTCCTCTCTCTCTCCTTCTCTCTCTCTCTCTCTCTCTCTCTCTCTCTCTCTCTCTCTCTCTCTCTCTCTCTCTCTCTCTCTCTCTCTCTCTCTCTCTCTCTCTCTCTCTCTCTCTCTCTCTCTCTCTCTCTCTCTCTCTCCTCTCCCTCTCTCTCTCCTTCTCTCTCTCTCTCTCTCTCTCTCTCTCTCTCTCTCTCTCTCTCTCTCTCTCTCTCTCTCTCTCTCTCTCTCTCTCTCTCTCTCTCTCTCTCTCTCTCTCTCTCTCTCTCTCTCTCTCTCTCTCTCTCTCTCTCTCTCTCTCTCTCTCTCTCTCACTCTCCTCTCTCTCTCTCTCTCTCTCTCTCTCTCTCTCCCCTTCTCTCTCTCTCTCTCTCTCTCTCTCTCTCTCTCTCTCTCTCTCTCTCTCTCTCTCTCTCTCTCTCTCTCTCTCTCTCTCTCTCTCTCTCTCTCTCTCTCTCTCTCTCTCTCTCTCTCTCTCTCTCTCTCTCTCTCTCTCTCTCTCACACACACACCACACACACTCTCCTCTCTCTCACTCCTCTCTCTCTCTCTCTCTCTCTCTCTCTCTCTCTCTCTCCTCACTCTCCCTCTCTCTCTCCTCTCTCTCTCTCTCTCTCCTTCTCTCTCTCTCTCTCTCTCTCTCTCTCTCTCTCTCTCTCTCTCTCTCTCTCTCTCTCTCTCTCTCTCTCTCTCTCTCTCTCTCTCTCTCTCTATCTCTCCCTCTCTCGCTCTCTCTCTCTCTCTCTCTCTCGCTCTCTCTCTTTTCTAGTCTTCTCTCTCTCTTCTTTTCTCTCCTCACTCTCTTCTCTCTCTCTCTCTCTCTCTCTCTCTCTCTCTCTCTCTCTCTCTCTCTCTCTCTCTCTCTCTCTCTCTCTCTCTCTCTCTCTCTCTCTCTCTCTCTCTCTCTCTCTCTCTCTCTCTCTCTCTCTCTCTCTCTCTCTCTCTCTCTCTCTCCTCACGCTCTCCTCATTCTCCTATCTCTCTCCTTACTCTCTCTCTCTCTCCTCACTCTCTTCTCATTCTCTTCCCTCGATCTGTCTCCTCCCAGGTCTCTATCATCCTATCTATCCATTTCCCTCTCTCTTTCTCTCTCTCTCTCTCTCCTCACTCTCCTCTCTCTCTCTCTCTCTCTCTCTCTCTCTCTCTCTCTCTCTCTCTCTCTCTCTCTCTCTCTCTCTCTCTCTCTCTCTCTCTCTCTCTCTCTATCTATCTATCTATCTATCTATCTATCTCTCTCTTCAACATCCCCTTTCATCCCCCTCCCCTCCACACACATCCCACCCCCCCCCAACCCCTCCGTCCCCCCCACGTCCCAACAACCCCCACTCTACACTTCTCTCCACCATCTCCACTCCCTCCGCCTTTCCAATCCCTCCACACACACCCTCCTTAATCTCTCCCTCTCCCTCCACTCCCTTCTCCACTTCTCTTCCCCTCCACACCCCTCTCCCCAGCCCTCCCCTTCCCCTCCATTCCTACACGCCCCTAGTACCGCCCCCTCTCTTCACTTCCTCCCCCATCTTCTACAAGGCCCTCTCCCCCTCCCCTTCTCCTCCTACCCCCCACACCCACCCTACCCCTTGAATACTCTTACCACCACCCACTTCCAACACCGCCTTCCCCTCTCTGCTCCTCCTCCCCCAACGCCTCACCCCCTTCCCCCCATTCCCCTCTCCCTTCCACCCTCCAACACCTCTCCCCATTCCTCTCCCCCATCCTCCTCCAACCTTCCCGTCCCCCTCCCTCCTCTTACCTCCAACACCGCCCTCCCTCCCCTTCCTCCTCAAACACCGCCCTTTCCCCCTTCCCCCTCCTCTAACACCACCCTCCCCCTCCCTCCCCCTCCCTCCGCCCTTTCCCCCTCCCCTCCTCCTCCTCCCCCAACGCCGCCCTTCCCCCCTCCCCCCGTCCCCCCTCGTTTCCGCCTTATCCCCCTCCCCTCCTCCTCCAACACCGCCCTTTCCCCCTTCCCCTCCCCTCCTCCTCCTCCTCCTCTCTCCCCCTTCCCCCTCTCCCCTAACACCGCCCTTTCCCCCTCCCCTTCCCCTCTCTCCCCCAATACCGCCCTTTCCCCCACCCCTTCCCCCCCTCTCCCCAATACCGCCCTTTCCCCCCTCCCCTTCCCCCCCTCTCCCCCAATACCGCCCTATCCCCCCTTCCCCCTTCCCCTCTCCCCTCCCCTCCCTCGATTCCGCCACAAGTTCCCTCCGCCGAGAGACACTGATTTAAGAGTTAGTTTAGGCACGGCTCGGGGCGGCGCGGGACGCTCGGCACTTTATGGCACCCCCGCGCGGCCTGGCATTGTTAGTGCCACAAAGGACCTCCCCAGATAAGCTCAGGTTAGAGGACTGGGGAGGGAGGGGGGAGGGGAGGAAGGCGGGGAGATTGGATAGAAGGAAGGGGGAGGGATAGAGGACTGGGGAGTGGGGAGGAGGGGGGGAAGGCGGGGAGATTGGATAGAAGGAAGGGGGAGGGATAGAGGAAGGGGGAAGAGAAGTGAGGGAGGAGGAGGAGGAGGTGGAAGGGTTAGAGGAAGGGAGGGAGAGAGGAGAGGAGGAGAGAGAGATGGAGGGAGGGAGGAGGAAGGGAGATGGGAGTGGAGGAGGAAGGGAGAATAGGAGAGGAGGGAGGGAGGGAGGAGGAAGGAGATGGGAGGGAGGGAGGAAGAAGGGAGATGGGAGGAAGAGGAAGACGGTTAGCGGAGGAAGTAGGAGAAGGGAGGAAGGACAGGGAGGAGGGATAAAGGGAGGAGATAGGAGAAGGAGGGAGAAGAGGAGAGGGGAGGAGACATGGGATAGGGAGGGGAGAGGAGACGAGAGAGGAAGGAAGGGAGCGTGGGAGGTAGAGAGATGGGAGAGTGAGGGATGGAGGATGGCAGAAGAGAGGAAGAAGGAAGGACAGAGAAAGAGATGAAGAGGATGGATAAGGAGGGGATAGAGAAGAGGAAGCGGGATAGAGGAGTTAAAATGGAAAAGGAGGAGAGGAGTAGAGGAGGGAAGAGGTGGGAGAGGAGGAGAGGAATAGAAGGATGGAAGAGGATAGAAAGGAGAAAAGAGATAGGATAGAGGAGAGGAGATGGGGAGATAGAAGGAATTGAAATAAATGATAAAAGGGAGAAATGAGAGAGGATGAGATTAGGGATGGAGGCTAGGCTAAAGGAAGTAAGAGAGGATATGGAATAGAAGAGAGGCGATGGGAAAGATGAAAGAAGAGATAGAAGGAAAATAAATCTTTACAAAACATCTCTCTCTCCTTCGAGAAAGAGAGAGAGAGAGAGAGAGAGACAGACAGACAGACAGACAGAGAAGAGGCAGAGAAGATAGAAAGAGAGAGAAAAAGACAGAAGAAAGAGAGAGAGAGAGAGAGAGAGAGAGAAGAGTATCATCTCTAAAATAGGGGGTGACGAGAGAGAGTCAGAGGCAAAAAGAAAAAAAAAAAAAAAAAAAGAAAGAAAAAAAGCTGAAGGAGGGATATACTGAAAGAGCAAAGAGCGAAGGATGGAAGGGACTAGTACAGAGTGGAGAGAGGGGAGGCGAGGGGAGAATGTGTGTATCTGTTGACAATATCCCCTCTCCACTCTTCTCTCTCCCCTCTCTCCGCTCCCCTCTCCCTCTCTCTTTCCTCTCCCCTCTCCCCTCTTCCTTCCCTCTTTCACCTCTCCCTCTCGCTCTCCTCTTTCCCCTCTCCCTCTACCCTCTTCCCTCTCTCTTCTACCTCTCTCATCTCCCCTCTCCCCTCTCCCTTCCCTCTTTCCCCTCTCCCTCTCCCTCTCCTCTTTCCCCTCTCCCTCTCGCTCTCTTCGAGTTCCTCCCCACCCTCTTCACATCTCATCCCTCCCCCCCCCTGCACCCACCCCCCAAGCACCCCTCACTTCGCAACAGCGTCACTGCATGTGCTTGCCGCCATTTCCCCTTCTCTGCTTCCTTCCCTCCCCCTTTTATCCTCCTTTCTCCTTTCCCTGATCTTTCTCTCCTCCTTTCCCACCATTCTTTATTCCTTTCCTTTCCTTCCTTTGTTTATTCTTTCCTTTTCCTTCTTTTTCTCTTGTCCTTTTCTCTTCTTACTCCTCCTATCTTCGTGTTCTCTCTCCTTTCCCTTCATTCCCTCTCATTTTCCTTTCGTCTACTTCCTCTTTCTGATTTTCCTTCTCTCCCTTTTCTCCTTTCCATCTCTCTCATCTCTTATTTTTCTCTGTTCTTTCTCGTCTTTCCCTCCTTTCCTTTTTCCTCCTTCTCCTTTCTTTTCTCCCTTTTCCCTTACCCACCTCTCCTCTTCCTTCCACTTCCACTCTCCTTTTTCCTTTCCTCTTTTTATCCTTCCTTCTCTCCCCCTCTTCCGTTTTTCTCCTTTTTCTTCCTCCTGCCTCTATCCTCTTCTCTCTATCCCCCTCTCCTCTTCCTTTTTCTCCCCTTATTCCCCTTTTCCTTATTTCTCCTTTTCTTTTAATCTTCTCCCTCTCCTCTTCCTTCTTCCCTCTCTCTCTCTTATTTCCTTCTTCTCTTCCTTCTTCCCTCTCTCCATCTCTCTCTCTTATTCCCCGCTCCTCTTCCTCCTTCCCTCTTTCTCCTTTATTCCCCTCTCCTCCCCCCTCCCTCCCTCTCTCCCCTCTTCCTGACGAGCCCTATCACCCCTTGTCAGTCATGGAGTCGCACAGATT
>NC_091577.1:13514446-13516946 GCF_042767895.1 Penaeus vannamei | reverse complement strand
TTTTTACTTCCCCTACCCCTTCTATCTTTCTTTCCCCTTCCCCTTTTTTTCCTTTTCGTCTCCCAGTTTCCTCCTCTCCATCTCCCCATTCTTCCTACACCATCAACCTACCTTTCTCACCATTTCTCCCTTCTCCCCTCTCCAAATATGTACATTCTCCCCATCCTCCCCCACTTCGTCCTCTCCCACCTCTGTACCTTCCTGTCCTCCTCCTCCTCCACTTTTATTCCTTCCCCTCGCTTCCTCCGCTTCCTCTCCTTTCTCTCCTTCTCTCCCCTCCATCATACTAGTACCTTCCATTCCTCCTCATTTTTCCTCTCCTCCCCTTCCCTATCCTCCCCTCCTCTCCTCCCCATCCCTCCCTCCCCTACACCTCCCCTCCCCTCCCCTCTCCTCCTCCTCTTCCCTCCTCTCCCCTCTCCTCCTCTCCTCCTCTCCCCTCCCCTCCCCCTCTCCTCCTCTCCCCTCCCTCCCCTCCTTTCCCTCCCCCTCTCCCCCTCTCCTCCTCTCTCCTCCCCTCCCCTCCCTCCCCTCCCTCCCCTTCCGCATGCGTCGCCAATGCGGATCTTACCTTGATCTCTCTGCTATAAAGACCGAGGGGTCACTTCTGTGCATCACGCATCTTGTTTTTATGAGGAGGGGGAGAGGAAGGGGAAAGGGGGAAGGGGTAGAGGAGGAAAGGAGGAAAGGGTGGTTGAAGAGTGGTGAGAAGGTGGATGGGGGGGGAGAGGGGAGGAGAAAGGTGAAGGCAGGGGGGAGGAGGGAAGGGAAAGGTGGTTGGTGCAAGAATGGAGGTTTGGTGAGGGAGGAAGGGAGGGAGGTTGGGGAGGGAGGGAGGGAAGGAGGAGGAGAAGGAGGGAAGGGTGGTGAGAGGGGAGGAAGAGCGAGTTTCTCTCTCTCCCTTGTTCGATATCTGTCTATCTATCTACCTATCTTTCTCCCTCTAACTCGCTCCTTTTTCTCACTCAATCCCCCCCCCCTCTCTCTCTCTATCTATCTCTCTCTCTCTCTCTCTCTCTCTCTCTCTCTCTCTCTCTCTCTCTCTCTCTCTCTCTCTCTCTCTCTCTCTCTCTCTCTCTCTCTCTCTCTCTCTCTCTCTCTCTCTCTCTCTCTCTCTCCTCTCCCTCTCCCTCTCCCTCTCCCTCTCCCTCTCCCTCTCTCTTCCATCCCTCCTCTCTATCACATTCTATCATTTTTTACTTCCACCCTTGCACCTCCCCCCCCTCCTCCAATCCTCCTCCTCCTCCTCCTCCTCCCCCATTACCCACCTCCACCCCCCCCCTGTAATAAAGGCAATAACAATAATGGAATAGCTCTTGTCCTTGTAATTACGTACGGCATCGTAGAGACGGTAAACAAAGTCCATTAAGACAAACACGTACAAAGAAATATAAAAAGTCGAAATAAAAATAAATAAGGAAAATGGCTATTATAGTAAATCTTCTATGTGCGAGTAAGGATAGAGAGGATGATGATGATGAGAACAACGATGGTGATAATGAGGACAATTGTAATAATCATATAATGACAATAACGATAATACTAGTGATGATAATGATAACAGTAATGATAACGATGAGGATAATAATAGTAATAATAATAATTTTGATATTAATAATAATAAAGATAATAATAATAATAATAATAATAATTATTATTATTATTATTATTATTATTATTATTATCATTATAATAATAATAATAATAATAATAATAACAATAATAATAATAATAATGATGATAATAATAAATAATAGTAACAATAATAACAATGGTAATAGAAATGATAACAACAACAACAATAATAATAATAATAATAATGAGGATGATAACTATAATGATGATAATAATAATAATAATTAGTAATAATGATAATAATGATAATGATAATAATAATAATAATGATAATAGTAATAATATAATAATAATAATGATGATGATGATGATGATGATGATGATGATAATAATTAACATTGTTAACCAACCATTAGATAGTAAATAAATAAAGAAACAAGACACAAATACATAAAAGTGAACAAATAAACAAGCAAATAAGTAGATACAACATAAGTAAACTAATAAATCAACAAACAGATGAGTAATTTAGTGAATAAACAAATGAATAAATACAATAAGAAAAAAATACCAAATAAATAAATAGATAAAAGACAAATAGTAGATAACAAGTAGATTGTAGATAACAGTAGATAACAAGTAGATAACAAAAACAGATAAACACAAAACAAAATAGATGAACAGATAACAAAATTAGATAAAAATAGATAACAACATATATAAACAGATAACAAAAACAGATAAAAATAGATAACAAACTAGATAAACAGATAACAAAAATAGATAAAAACAGATAAACAGATAGCAAAAACAGATAAACAGATAACAAAAACAGATAAAAATAGAAAACGAACTAGATAATCAGATAACAAAAGCAGATAAACAAACAGACAATTTATCTCCACACACACGCAGCGCGCTCGCC
>NC_091577.1:13496946-13499446 GCF_042767895.1 Penaeus vannamei | reverse complement strand
GACAGGAGGAGGGTAGGGAGTTGGTCAGGGGAGAGGGGAGGGGAGGGAGGGAGATGTTTAGACCACGTGACGGACGTAAACAAACCGAGTTACACTTGACACGTGAATTCGTATATTACACAGGCAATCAAAGGTAGCGTGAGAAGCGTAAGCAATTATTATTCAAAATGTCACGCATTATTATCTTAGTTATCTTTTCTTCTTCTTTTTCTTCTTCTTCTTATTCTTATTCTTATTCTTATTCTTATTCTTATTCTTTTTCTTCTTCCGTTTTTTCTTCTTCCTCTTCTTCTTCGTCTTCTTTTTCTTCTTCTTCTTCTTTTGCTTCTTCTTCTTCTTCTTCTTCTTCTTCCTCTTCTTCTTCTTCTTCTTCCTCTTCTTCTTCTTCTTCTTCTTCTTCCTCTTCTTCTTCATCTTCTTCTTTATTCTTTGTTTCCGTACATGATTTACCTAATAACCAACAAGAAAATACAAAGATTGTATGTTGTTTACGAAACGTATCCCAAAATTACCAACAAAAATACATCATTTGTTCAGCTCAGAACACACAACCGTATAACATTTCTTACTAATAACAAGCTTGTGTGATAGTTAAGACAAGCGAGAAAAAGGGAAATTGCAAACACCGATAATTAACGTCAAAGAAGTAATTGAATGGCATGGAATGAGACGCAGAACGAAATAGCTTTAAGAAAAAAAAAGTTATCAAATTAATGATGATGATGATGATGATGACGGTGATGATGGTGCTCAATGTCATTTTCATCATCTTGGTATAATGATAGCCATGATGATGATAATCTAAATGATAATGATAACAATAATGGCATATATAATGATGATAACTTTTTTTCATTATCATTATTATTGTTATTATTATGATAATAATAACATATAATGATAGCTTTTTATTATTATCATTATCGTTATCAGTATTATTGTTATCATTGTTAGCAGTAGTAGTAGTAACAGTATCATTACAATTTTGTCATAATCATTATTATTCTCAATATCGTCCTTATCAATATTATCATCATTACCATTATTATCATTATAATTTATCCTTATCATCATCATTGTTATTATATTTATTGATATTATCATTATTATTTATCGTTATAAGTACTTTTATCATATTTTTCATTGTAATTGTCACTGTTATCATTATTGTTATTATCAATATCATCATTTCCATTAGTAGCAGTAACAGTAATAGTCGCATAATTAATACCATTATTGTTATTATTGTTATCGCTGCTGTCATTGTTATTATCATTATTGTATTTTCAGCATTTTAGCATTTTCAATCACACAATCATAACAACAATAAAAACAATAACAGTAAGAAGAAAATAAATAACAAGAAGAGGTTTTCTTTGAACATGACAGATTGTTGCAAGCGTTAAGAAAAGAGAAGACATGACAGATCAGATAATGACAGAACATGAACACAAGTCAAGAGCGATTTTTTTTTCTTTGTCTTTCTTTTTTCTTTTCTTTTCTTTTATCTTCTTGTTCATCTTCGTTTTTTTTTTCTTTTCCCCTATTGTTTCCCTTTCTCGTGTTTTTTTCTTTCTCTCTTTCTTTTTTCCCTGTTTCTTTCTCTTGTTTCTTTCTCTCTTCTCTCTCTCTTTCTTTATTTCTTCTCTCAATCTTTCTTTCTTCTCTGTATCTTTCTTTCTTCTCTCTATCTTTCTTTCTTCTCTCTCTCTCTCTCTCTCCCTCTCTATCTATCTATCTATCTATCTATCTATCTATCTATCTATCTCTCTTTCTCTCTCTCTCTCTTTCTCTCTTTCTCTCTTTCTATCTTTATCTATCTATCTATCTATTTCTCTCTTTTTTAAATCGGTAGCTCAGATATGAACCGCAAGGGAACCAGGTAAAAGTCTTGGGATGGGGGTGGGGGAGGGGGTGGAGGTGGGGGGTGGGAGTGGTCAAGGCAGACAAGGGGTAGGGGGTAGGGAGAGGGGGAGGGGGGAGGGGGATATATCGCGTGCATGGAAGTCCGCATAACACATAGGAGGGGGAGGGGAGGGGAGAAGGGGGTTGTGATAAGGAGGGGGGCAGGAAACGGGGACCGCAGTGTGTGTGTATAAAAGAGAAGAGAGAGAGAGAGAAAGGGAGGAAGAAAAAGACGGTGGGAAGGAGGGAAGTAGAGCGCACGAGAGAGAAAGAGAGAGAGAGAGATGGATAGAGAGAGCGAAAGATAGAACACGAAGGAAGGAAGAAGGAAAGAAAGGGGTAAGACAGGATAAGAGACAGAGACAGAGGGAGACACGCAGACATACAGGCCAACAGCAAGAGAGACTTGCAAACAGAAAAGAGAGAGAGAGAGAAAGAGGCAAAGAGAGAGAGAAAGAAGTAGAAGAAAAGATAATATAGATATGACCCGAATAGATAATAAAAAAAGGTATGTAAATAAGGAGAAAGTCGAAGAAAAATGAAATTCAAGAGACACGGAAACACAATAATGAAAAAGTGAATAAAGAAAAAAACA
>NC_091577.1:13456946-13476946 GCF_042767895.1 Penaeus vannamei | reverse complement strand
CTCTCTCTCTCTCTCTCTCTCTATATATATATATATATATATATATATATATATATATATATATATATATATATATATATATATATATATATATGTGTGTGTGTGTGTGTGTATGTATGTATTACTATCTGGAATCTCGTAATTTGTAAGATGACAGATTGAGGTATATCACTATTTTGTATCTCTTCTTTTTCTTCGTTTTCTTCTTCATCTCTCTCTCTCTCTCTCTCTCTCTCTCTCTCTCTCTCTCTCTCCTCTCTCTCTCTCTCTCTCTCTCTCTCGCTCTGCTTCGCTCTCGCTCTCTCTCTCTCTCTCTCTCTCTCTCTCTCTCTCTCTCTCTCTCTCGCTCTCTCTCTCGCTCTCTCTCTCTCTCTCATTCTTCACTTCTTTTTCTCCCCACCATTTGTTTTGTTAATCTAACAACCAAAGCGCAAATATATTCGAATATATATCAGGAAAAAGGGGATCCCTAAAAACAAGATAGAAACACCCCTACCCCTCTTCCCCCCACTCTCCACCCCATCTCTCCCTCCTCTCCTTTTCCCTCCTCCCTCTCCCTTCACCTCAACCCCCTCCTCTTCCCCCTTCTCTCTACCTCAACCCCTCCCTCTTCCCCTTTCCCTCTACCTCAACCCCTCTCTCTTCCTATCCTTTCTACCTCACCCCTCACCTTCCCCCTACCACCACCCTCTACCTCAATCCCCTTCTCTTCCTCTCTTTCTACCTCACCCCTCCCCTTCCCCCCACCACCACCCACTCCCTCTTCCATCTCCTCTCCCCCACTTCCCACCCACCCCCCACCCCCCACCCGCACAGAGCTCTATATACACTCTCTCGATTAATCTAATTCCGAAACATGGATTTGACCGCTGTTTCCATCACGCAATAACAAACACAGACGTCACTTTTTATTTACACTTGTCTTGTCTTCCGGGGGGAGGGGAGGGAGGGAGGGAGGGTGGGTGGGGGGGTGACAGGGAAGGTGGGAGGGAGGGAGGGAGGGTGGGTGACAGGGAGGGTGGGAGGGAGAGAAGGTGGGTGGGAGGGGGGGTTGGTGGGTGACAGGGAGTGGGAAGAAGGGATGGAGGGAAGGGAGAGTGGATGGGAGAGAGGAAGAGGGGGTGAGAAAGAGGGAGGGAGGAAGGGAGGGAAGTGAGAGGGAGGATGGGAGGGAAGGAGTGATCAGGAGGGAGGGAGGGAGGGAGAGTGGGTGGGTGACAGGGAGTGTGGGAGAGAGAGAAGGGAGAGAAAGAGGGAGGGAGGAGAAGAAATATGTGAGGGGAAGGAAGGGTGAGAGTGAGTGAGAGGGAGGTTGGAAAGATGGGAGAGAGGGAGAAAGACGGATGGAGGGATAGGGAGGGTTGAAAGGTGGAAGAGAGAAAGAGTGAGAGGATGGGAGGGTGAGAGATTGCGAGAGAAAGAAAGAAGGGAAGGGAAAATTGTGGGAGGGTGATTGGCAGGGCAAGGCGGATGGGTGAATTCTTTAAAATATATAAATAGAATGTCTTAGAAGAACAAAATTAAAAGAAATATAATCTAGTTTTTTTCGTAATTTCTTTATTTCTTATCGTGTTTTTTCTATTATGATTATCAACCTTATCTTTATGAAGGGATATGCATGGAAATTACAATTCATCCGATCTAAACGTGCGTAATATCATTTTACTCTTAATACCAGTAATACTGTAAATATCATTATTATTGACGGAATTTTCATCATCAATTTTAAGGAAATTTTAGGGAAAAAAATAGCCCAAAGGAAACCGCGATCGTCTCCCGAATTACACAGAAAACCGTCCAGAGAAAAAACAAGTTTGACCCCAATAAAAGCGGTCCAAGGCATTCCAAGCGAATCATCTCTACGGACCAAAAACCCACGTTTCACTTCTGCCGCGGAGACAAACAGAAGGGACGACGAAGAGATTTCTCGAGGGGACGAAAGAATGGGAGGGAGAGAGGGAGAGAGAGAGAGAGAGAGAGAGAGAGAGAGAGAGAGAGAGAGAGAGAGAGAGAGAGAGAGACAGACAGACAGAGAGAGAGAGAAAGAGAGAGAGGGGGAAGAAGGGAGAGAGACAGGGGGAAGAGAGAGAAAGAGTAAGGGAAAGGTGGAGGGAGGGTGGGAAAGAGAGGGACAGAGAGCGAAAGAGAAATAGGGAAGAAAGAGAGAGAGGGGAAGGGGAATAAAACGAGAGAGAGAGTGGAGTAAAAGAAAAAAAAAACATCAGGACTGATGAAAAAGTTGCAAGAGGAGAGAGAGAAAGAAGAAAGACAAATACATCGGCCGTGATAGAGAGAGAGAGAGAGAGTGAACGAAAACGAATGAGGGAATAGGAACAAAGGACAAAAAGGTGGAAATGGAACTGGAGAAGAGGAGATTATTTTCCAAACTTTTACGTTTCACAGAAGTTGTTATATACTGAGTTGGGTTAAAAGGCTAGCAATTATTTTCTATGGAAGAAAGCGCCTGGATTTACGACATCTTGTACTTTTTGGGCCAAAGGGAAATGGAGGCCGATTGTGCTCAAGATGAATTATGAAGAAGATTAAAACACAACTGCATATCATCGCCCGTGCTCTTTTCTTGTCTCTTTCTCCGTCTTTCTCTTTCTTTCTGCCCTTTTCCTTTCTCTCTTTTCTTTTCTCTAACTTTCTTTTTTTTTCTTTCTTTCTGGGTTTTATTTGTGTGTGTGTGTGTGTGTGTGTCTTTTTCAGTCTCACTATTTCCTCTCTCTCTCTCTCTCTCTCTCTCTCTCTCTCTCTCTCTCTCTCTCTCTCTCTCTCTCTCTCTCTCTCTCTCTCTCTCTCTCTCTCTCTGCTCTCTCTTTCTCTTCTCTCCCCTATCTCTCTCTCTCTTTCTTTCTTTCTTACCCCCTCTCTCTCTCTATCTATCTATCTATCTATCTATCTATCTATCTATCTATCTCTCTCTCCATCTCTCTCTCTCTCTCTCTCTCTCTCTCTCGCCCTCTCTTTCTCTCTTTCTTTGTCTCTCTTGTTTTCTATCTTTTCAATAACCCATTAGCTTACACACCGCCAGATATTCCACATCCAGACCTTGAAATCTACAATTATGTCCTTCCCTCTCTGTACATTGAACATTTGAACATCCACGGATTTTGTTGATGAGGCAATGTTCACTGTGCGCGAGGTTTAGTCCAGAGTATATGCTGCGAGCGACCATAATTTGAATATATTTTGTCTAACGATGGACAAAGGGAGAGAGAGACAAACGAAATTGGCGCGTTGATCTCCCGACAAAGGAATGGAAATTTCGGTTCTGAAAAGTGTTCACGGGTCAAATTGCGGTCCGGGCGGGAGGTAGGGTTGGATATGGACTCTCTCTCTCTCTTTCTCTCTTCTCTTTTTCTTTCTGTTTCTCTTTCTCTCTCTCTCTCTCTCTCTCTCTCTCTCTCTCTCTCTCTCTCTCTCTCTCTCTCTCTCTCTCTCTCTCTCTCTCTCTCTCTCTCTCTCTTTCTCTCTCTCTCTCTCTCAATCTCTCTCTCTCTCTCTCTCTCTCTCCCTCTCCCTCTCTCTCTCTTTCTCTCTCCTCTCTCTCTACACCTTTCTCCCTTACTGATCTCATACACACACACATTTTACACACACACACATACCCATAACCCATACACACACTCAGCCCCAACATAAACAAACTCCAGACGCCACCACATACCACACCCACATACCATCAATTCACGTCTCAAAAGGCATCATTAACATCTCATTTGTAAGACACTTCATTAAGAGAGGATTACGTAACTGATAAATTGGATTTACTTATTTTTGACTTGTTTACCATTTAACGTGTTTAGCTGAGGTAAGTTAGTTATGAAGTTTATGTTAGTTGTGGTGCTTTAGTTGTGATGTTTAAGTTTAGTGAGTTAGTTGTAATGTCTAAATAAGTTAATAATGAAGTTATTTATGAAGTTAATGTTAGTTGTGGTGCTTGAGGTAGTTATGATGTTTTAGTGTTAGTTGTAATATCTAAGTTAATTATGAAGTTAGTTATGAAAATGTTAGTTGTGGTGCTTGAGGTAGTTATGATGTTTAAATTTAGTAAGTTAGTTGTAATAAGTTGTAAGTTGTAAGTAATGGTGTCTAAGCTAGTCTGTGTCTTAGCTAGGTATGGTGTCCAAATTTGTTCATGGGTTATGGTGCTGAACTTACTTGTATCTGTATATTTATATAAATTTTGTCTGACTTTATTATAGTGTTTAAGGTAACTGTTGTGGATGCTTTAGTTATCGTGAGTTATAGTGTCTAAGTTTTAGTGTCAAACTTAATCGTGGTGTTAAGTTTGTTATTGTGCATTATTTACATTATATATTATATATCATATATTATATATTATATAGTCTCTAAGTTATGGAATTTAGAATAGTTGTAGTATCGCTAGTTATGAGTTAGAAATGGGTTCTAGTTAAGTTTGGTTTATCTTTTTTTTTTTCTTTTTTTATGCTTCCACCCCCGTATCATTTGCTTTTTTTTTTCTTTGCTTCATTTTCTTTTTTTTCCCTTTTATTTTGCTTCATTTTTGTTCTTTTTTTTCTTTTTTTTTCTTTTTTTTTGCTTCATCTTCTTCTTCTTTATTTTCTTATCATTCTATTTTTCTTGACAATATTTCTCTTCATCTTGTGTCATCTTCATCGATTTTTTATTATTTTTTTTCTCCTTCTTCTTCTTCTTTTTGTCTGTTTTCATCTTCTTGTACGCTTTTTTTTTTTTTTTTTTTTTTTTGCTTCATTTCTTATCTCTGCCTTTTTCTTCTACGTTTAATTCTTGATGTTTTTCTTGTTGTCCTTATTACTATCTTATTGGTGTTATTTTATTACAATTTTTTCTTCCTTTTCCAGTTCTTCCTCTTCTATTTTCTGGGTTTGTATATTCTTTTCAAATAGTTTTTCACCATAAATGTTTGATTATCATCGTATTTTGTATCCATGATTCACATCCAATTATTTCTGACAAAAGTAACCATCATTACTGACACGTACATAAGGACACACATTTACTGCAGAAAATGATATGTGCTGTATTTAATAAGTGCTGATTTTGTATGCGTTAAAGTATGGTATTTAATATGTATTAATAAAGTAATATGTATTAATAAAGTAATATGTATTTAATAAAGTAATATGTATTTAATAAAGTATTTAATATGTGCTGATTTTGTATGCGTTAAAGTATGTTTTTTTTCATCTGAGTCATTCTAAAATATCAAAATTCACGGAGCTTTTGAGAATAATGGAAGAGATAAATCGAGGTTTGTGGCGTTTTGATAATCGTCTGTGATAATTTTGTATACATGTGCGTACACATACACGCATGGAAGCAAAACCACATACACACGTAAATACACATATGCCACCCTACACCCACACCTACACACACACACACACACACACACACACACACACACACACACACACACACATACACGCACACACACATACACATACACACACACACACACACACACACACACACACACACACATACACAGACACACATACACACACACACGTCCCCCAAGACACATACACATATACACATGCTTTCCCCTACCCCTCCCCCCCCAACACACATGAACACATTCATACCCTCCTCCTTCTACCCCCTTCCCCCAAACGCCCCTCCCCACACACAGACACCCACATACACGCACACACACGCACACACACCCACATGCACTAATATACACGTACATACACACAGACACCCATATATACGCATATACACGCACATACACACACACACACACACACACACACACACACACACACACACACACACACAACCACATACACATACACACACACACACACACACGCACACACACGCACACGCCAAAGCAAAACAGTTTCGTGTTCCACCGAAATTTTCTTTTCTTCTGTAAACATGTGCTGGATTACCACTTACTCATTATTGTGTATGATGGATTTTGTGCGGGTGTGTAATTTCTCTTTTGCTTGCTTGATCGTAATTACTTTGTGCGTGTACGTGCGTGTGGGGGGGGGAGTGTATGGGGGGTTTGTATGTGGGTGGGGTTTATGGGGGGTTGTGTGCGTGGGGGGAGGGGTGTACGTGTGTGTGTGTGCGTGTGTGTGTGCGTGTGTGTGTGTGTGTGTGTGCGTGTGTGTGTGTGTGTGTGTGTCCGTGCGTGCGTGTGTGTGTGTCTATGTGTACATCAATAAGAGATCGCAAAAAGCTGCACACATATATTCACATAAAAAAACTGACACACATCATTAAAAAATACATATATATATATATATTATCATAAGAAATTATAACATATATATATATTATCATAAGAAATTATAAAATATATATATATTATCATAAGAAAAAAAAGAACATATCTAATACTAATTACGCCTCAATTAGCCTCATTAATGACCTAATAATGAGATATCAAACTTACCTGAGGATTCGGTCTCCACTTCTCGAAATGGATCAAGAAGAGACATCGTTGATTCGCTTTTTTTCTGTCACTTAAGTGTATTTTTTCTCTTTTTTTTCTTCTATTTATGATGTTTTAGTATTAATGTTCTTTATCTTCTTTTTCTAAATTGTTTTTTTTTTTTCTTTATTTCAAAAATAAATCTGCTTGTTATCTTTTTTTCCTAAATGAATTTATTTATTTTTTTCACTCTTTTAATTTTTAGTGTATTAATAACGTGTCTATTATTCACGAATTTCAAAAAGATATCTTCATCTCTTCACCAAGAGCGAAGTTCCAACGTCTATACAGCAGCTGGAGAGCCTTATGACATGCCAAAGTTAATATGACGAATGTTTATCCACCTTTTTCTTGTTCTTTTTCTTTCCTTTTTAACAGTTGGTTAGCTTTGTGCCATTTTTTTCCTTCGTCTGACACCTCCTTGTCATATGACGTGTCAGGAAGTAACCAGCTGTATCACTTCAGGTTCTGGTCCCAATACACGGTCTTTCGTCACAGCGTAATACTTATCAGCTGTTGTCACCACCTGTCGTGACAGATGGTTTTCCGGAAAGCATGCGAACCACTCACTTCATTATTCTTATGATCAAAATATCACCAATTCATGCCAACCGCTTATGGATTACTTGAACCAGCTGGCGAAACGAACTGAACCAGCTGAGCACACGAACAAGCCAGTATGGGGCGAGAACCATCCACGTAACCGGCTGGCAACTCCACCACCCGTCTCGTAGAACCACTCGAACCAGCTGCGACGCGAAACGAACCACCTGTCTATTGAGAGCGCACCAGCTGGGAGCCCCGCACGGACAGCCACTCCACCATCTGGCAAGGATATCCTAGGAGTGCCGGACTCTTAGAGCATGTAACTCATACCAGCTCCAATTCACCATCTGTTTCGTGACCAGCTGTTCGACACGTCATATTCTCCGAGCAAAAGCATGATGCATCGTGTGTGTGTGTGTTTGTTTGTTTGTTTGGATGTTTGCCTGCGAGTTCGGTTGTCTTGTCGTGTTTGTGAGTGATCGAAACCCGAAAATTGAGGAGGAGGAAAACTATATAAGTATTTTTTTCCATTTTCTTTCTCTTTCTCTCTTTCTTTTTTTATTTCGTTGTTCTTTTTTCGTTGTATCTTCTTTTTGTTTGTTGTTTCTCGGTATCTTGTCTTTGCCATTTTTTTCAGAATTACTTATTTATGTTCTTCTATTCCTTTTTTTTTCTTCGCCCACCTCCTTTTCTTCTTCCTCTCTCCTCATCCATCTCCTTCTCTTCCTCCTTTTCCTCTTACTCCTCTTCCTCGTCCTCCTCTTCTTCCTCCTCTTCCTCCTCCCCTTCTCCTTATCTCTTCCTTTTCTTCTTCCTCCGTCTCCTTCTTCTTCTCCTACTTCTCCTCCTCCTCCTCCTCTTCATCCCCTCCTTCTTTTTCTTCTTCCTCCTCCTCTCACTCCACCTCCACCTCCTCCTCCCCCCTCCTCCTCCTCCTCCTCCTCCTCCTCCTCTTCATCCCCAATCCTTCTTCTTCTTCTTCTTCTTCCTCCTCCTTCCTCCTCCTCCTCCTCCTCCTCCTCCTCCTCCTCCTCCTCCTCCTCCTCCTCCTCCTTCCTCCTCCCCCTCTTCCTCTTCCTCCCCTCCTTCTTCCCTCTTCCCCTTTCACCTCTTCACCTTTCACCTTTCCCACCCTTCCATCCGTCCCCTTTGCCCTCTCCCCTCTCTCTCTCCTCCCCTCTTTTAATTTTTCCCTTGCCCTTCCCCTACCCACCTACCCTCATTCTTCACCCTTATCCACTTATCCTATCCACCTCTTCCGTTATATCCACTTTCTCCCCAGCACTGTGAAACTCACCTGTGATGGAAAGGCCTTTTTTGTATTATTATTTTTATTATTATCAAACTGGAGTAAAAATAATGATAATAACAATGATAATAAATCAATAGAGAAAACAACAACAAGGCGAATGGAAATAGATAGATAATGATAGATCAGATTTTAAAGAAATATCGACTGAAGATAAAAGTTGATAAAAAAAAGAATCAAATGAAAATAAAGGAAAATGATAAATCGGTTTTAAAAGAAAAAAATCTAATGGTGATTATTTATATTTATGTTTCTGATATTTTCTTATTTTCTTTTTTTTAGGTAAGAGGAAGAGCGAGGTAGAAAATGAAAAATGGTGAAAGGAAGGAGGGAGAGCAAGGATAGATAGATAACTGAATAGATAGGCAGGGAGGTGGTGAGACAGACAGATAGATCGATAGATAGATAAATGAATATTTAGACTGGCAGAAGAAGAGACAGATAAAGAAACAGAGAAAGGGAGAGATGGAGACAGAAATAGAGAGAGGGGGTGAGACAGAAATAGAGAGAGGGAGAGAGAGAGAGAGAGAGTAGAGGGGAAGTAGGGGTAAAGAGGTAGAAATTAAGTAGAAAAGAGAGAAAGAGAGAGAGAGAGAGAGGAAAAGAGAGAGAGAGAGAGAAAGAAAGAGAGAGAGAAAGAGTGAGAATGAGAGAGAGAGAGAGAGTGAGATAGAAAGAGAGAGTGAGAGAGAAAGAGAAAGAGAGAGAGAGAGAGAGTGAGAGAAAGAGAGAGAGGGGGGGGAAGAAAGAGAGAGAGAAACCAAACAAACAGACAGAGAGGGAGAGAAATCAAGCTACAGAAATACGGATATAGATAGACCTATAGATAAGGAAATTCAAAGTAAAACGAACATACAAAAACAAAAATAATGATGTTAAGTAGAAAGAAGATTGAGAAAAAAAATCAAATTGGCAATTAGCTAGGTAAATAGAGCAATTAATTAAACAGATATGGTACAAAAAAGGAAAACGAATATTAGCTAAAATAGAATTTTATGTTTTGAAAACGGGATTACTATCAAAATATCGCTAATGAAGATCGACAAGATCTTTCTAATTGTGTGTACGTGTGTGTGCGTGTGTGTTGGTGTGTACATGTGTGTGTGTTAGACATGAATATTATCATCATTGTTTTTGTTGTTGTTGTTGTTTTGCCTTTTTCGTTATTGTTATTATGTGTGCGTAAATTATTTTATATTCCTAATCGCTCTTTACTTATCTATCTCTATCTATCTCCTTTTTCTTCCTCTCTCCCCTTCATTATGTGCCACGTCTTTTCGTTCTTTTCGTTCCCCTATTCCTCATTTCTTCCTCCTGCTTATTCCCATTTTTTTTCTCCTTGGTTTCTTTTCTTCTCCATCCTATGTGTCCTTTTATTCTCTTTACATCTTCCCATTCTCCCTTCCTTCCTTCACTTCAATCTTTCTTTTCTTTTCTTATCCCTTCCTTTTCTATTCCCACTTATCTCCTTTCTTCCCTTCATCCATCTCATTTCTCTCTTCTCTCCTATTCCCTCTCTTTTATAATCGTTTCCCTTTGCTTCCCTCACCTCCTTCTTCATCTCTTTCTCTCCTCTCCTCTCCCATCTCCCTCTCCTCCATCTTTCTATCAATTTTCTCTTTTTCTCTCTTCCTTCCTTCTAATCTCCCTTCTTATTTCATCTCCCTCCCTTGAATCTTCCGTCCCTCCTTCTCTCCCTCCTTCCTTCTTCCTCTTCTCCTTTCCCTTCTCTCTTCCCTCCTCTCTCATCTCCCTCTCCTCCCTGTCACCCCATCCCCAACCCCTCCACCCTCCTTCTTTCCCTCCTCCCCTCCTTCCCCCTCCTTTTCTTCCCTCCCTAATTTCCCATACAACCTCCTTCCCTCTCTCCATCTCTTCCTTCTTGCCCTCCATCCACTTTCCTTCCTCCCTCCCTCTCCTCTTCCCTCCCCTCCCGTCCATTCTCTCCCATTCCTCCCTCCTTCCCTCCCACTCCCTCCCATTCCTCCTCCAACTCCCTCCTTCCCTCTTTTCTGCCCTCCCACTCCTCCTTACACTCCCCTTCTCCCCCCCCCCATAGGCAGGGAGGTGGTGAGACGAACAGATAAATCGAGAGACAGATAGATTGATAGATAGATAGTCAGATGAATATTCAGACTGACAGAAGAAGAGACAGATAAAGAAACAGAGAAAGGGAGAGATAGAGACAGAAATAGAGAGAGAGAGAGAGAGAGAGAGAGAGAGAGAGAGAGAGAGAGAGAGAGAGAGAGAGAGAGAGAGAGAGAGAGAGAGAGAGAGAGAGAGAGAGAGAGAGAGAGAGAGAGAGAGAGAGAGAGAAAGAGAGAGAGAGAGAGCGAGGTAGAAAGAGAGAGTGAGAGAAAGAGAGAGAGAGAGATAGAGAGTGAGAGAAAGAGAGAGAGAGAGAGAGAAAGAGAAAGAAAGAGAGAGAGAGTGAGAGAAAGAGAGAGAGAGAGAGAGAAGAATGAGAGAGAGAAACCAAACAAACAGACAGAGAGGGAGAGAAATCAAGCTACAGAGATACGGATATAGATAGACCTATAGATAACGGAATTCAAAGTAAAACGAACATACAAAAACAAAAATAATGATGTTAAGTAGAAAGAAGATTGAGAAAAAAAATCAAATTAACAATTAGCTAGGTAAATAGAGCAATTAATTAAACAGATATGGTACAAAAAAGGAAAAAGAATATTAGCTAAAATAGAATTTTATGTTTTGGAAACGGGATTATTATCAAAATATCGCTAATGAAGATCGACAAGGTCATTCTAATTGTGTGTACATGTGTGTGCGTGTGTGTTGGTGTGTACATGTGTGTGTGTTAGACATAAAATTATCTTTTTTTTTTTTTCTTTTTTTCTTTTTTTGCCTTTTTCGTTATTGTTATTATGTGTGCGTAAATTATTTTATATTCTAAATCGCTCTTTACTTATCATTCTCTATCTATCTCCTTTTTCTTCCTCTCTCCCCTTCATTATGTGCCACGTCTCTTCGTTCTTTTCGTTCCCCTATTCCTCTTTTCTTCCTCCTACATATTCCCATTTTTTTCTACTTTGTTTCTTTTCTTCTCCCTCCTATGTCTCCTTTTATTCTCCCTTTACATCTTCCCATTTTCCTTTCCTTCCTTCACTTCAATCTTTCTTTTCTTTTCTTATCCCTTCCTTTTCTATTCCCACTTATCTCCCTTCTTCCCTTCATCCATCTCATTTCTCTCTTCTCTCCTATTCCCTCGCTTTTGCAATCGCTTCCTTTTGCTTCTCTCATCTATTTCTTCACCTTTCTCTCCTCTCCTCTCCCCTCTCCCTCTCCTCCATCTTTCTATCAACTTTCTCTTTCTCTCTCTTCCTTCCTTCTAATCTCCCCTCTAATTCCCTTTGCATCATCCGTCCCTCCTTCTCTCCATCCTTCCCTCTTCCGCTTCTCCTTTCCTTCTTTCTTTCCCTCCTCTCTCATCTCCCGCTCTTCCCTGCCTTCCCACCCCAAACCCATCCACCCTCCTTCTTTCCCTCCTCCCTCCTTTCCTTCCTTCTCTTCCCTCCCTAATTTCCCATACAACCTCCTTCCCTCTCTCCATCTCTTCCTTCTTGCCCTCCATCCACTTTCCTTCCTCCCTCCTCCCTCTCCTCTCCCTCCCCCTCCCTCCATTCTCTCCCATTCCTCCCTCCTTCCCTCCCACTCCCTCCCATTCCTCCCTCCAACTCCCTCCTTCCCTCTCTTCTGCCCTCCCACTCCTCCTTACACTCCCCTTCTCCCCCCCATCCCTCCCTCTTTACCCTCCCTCCCTACCTCTCCCATTCCCTCCCTTCCTCTCTCATCCCTTCCCTCTTACCCACCCTCCTTCCCTCTCCCATCCCCTCCTCTTCCCTCCCATCCCTCCCTCCCTTACACTCCCCTTCTCCCCATCCCCTCCCTTACCCTCCCTCCCTACCTCTCCCATTCCCTCCCCTTCCCTCTCTCATCCCCTCCCTCTTACCCACCCTCCCTTCCTCTCTCATCCCCTCCCTCTTACCCTCCCTCCCATCCCTCTCTCCTCCCTCTTTACCCACCCTCCCCATCCCTCCCCTCCTCCCCTTCCCTCACATCCCTCCCCTTCCTCCCCTTCCCTCTCCCATCCCCTCTCCCATCCCTCCATCTTTATTTACCCTCCCTCCCCTTCCTCCCTCTTTACCCTCCCTTCCCTCCCATCCCATCCCTCCCTCTTTACCCACCTTCCCCTTCCCTCCCATTCCCTCCCCTTCCTCTCCCGTCCCTCCTCTTTACCCACCCCCTCCCCATCCCTCCCATCCCTCCCATCCCTTCCTCTTCCCTCACATCCCTCCCCTCTTCCTCCCCATCCCCCCTTCCTCTCCCATTCCCTTTCCCATCCCTCCATCTTTATTTACCCTCCCTTTACCCCTCCCTCCCCTTCCCTCCCCCATCCCTCCCATCCCTCCCCCATCTCCCCTCCCTCCTTACCCACCCTCCCTTTCCCCTCCCATCCCCTCCCCTTCCTCCCATCCCTCCCCTACCCTCCCTCTCCTTCCTCTCCCATCCCTCCCCATCCCCTCCCATCCCCTCTCCCATCCCTCCATCTTTATTCACCCTCCCTTCCTTTCCTCTCTCTTTACCCTCCCATCCCTCCCTCCTTCCCTCCCCTTCCATCACATCCCTCCCTTCCCCTCCCATCCCTCCCATCCCTCCCTCTTACCCTCCCATCCCCATCCCCTCCCACCCCCTTCCATCCCCTCCCCATCCCTCCCCCGCCCCTCCCCTCCATCTTTCCCCTCCCCTCCCCTTCCCCCCCACCATCCCCTCCCTTCACCCGGTTTCCCTTGTTATAGTGAAATATACCGAACGTTCAGACAAAACCTCCGTGCTCGGCGCTGTCCTGGAGGCGGCCGCTCCCGTAGCTTTTGTCACGCCAAATTGGTACTGGGGGAATATTTTCTTTGCGTTTTCTTTGGTCTTTTTTTTTTTTTTTTTTTGTCTTCTTCTTCTTCTTCGTCGACGTCTTTGTTTGTTTGTTTGTTTTCGTAAGATTTTGTCTCTTTTGATTTTTTTTTTTTTTGTATTTTTGTTTTTCTTCTTTTCATAGGAATTGAACAGACTATCTCGTCAAATTGATAGTTTTTTCTTTCTTTTTTTTTTCTTCTTCGTCTTTGCTTTTTTTTTAATATTCTATCCTTTATCTTAGTTTACTTCTCTTGTTTGTTTGTTTTTTTTTCTTCTTCTTCTTCCTGTCATTTCTCCTTCCTTCATTATCTATCTTGCTTTGATTTTGTTGTTTTTTGTATCTATTTTTGTAGCTTGCTTTTTGTTTGTTTGTTTTTTCTCCTTTTTTGCTCTTATATTTCTTAATATTTATCTTTTATCTTGGTTTATGTCTTTTGCTCTTTATTTCGGTAAATGAGCAATGGTCAAAGAGGCTTTCTTCGTCTTCTTCTTCTTCTTCTTCTTCTTCTTCTTCTTCGATTTCTTTGTGTTTTGTCTGTTATCTTTTCTTTTTCTTCACCTAGGTTTTCTATGTCGTTTGATTTTGATTTAGGCTGTTTTGTTATTGTTATTCTTTTTTCGTTTGTTTCTGTCGCTTATTTTCATTTTCTTTTCTACGAATCTATCTTTCTCTTTTTCTTTATTTCTCTTCCTTCTTTCTTGATTTTACCTTCGAAAGAGAAGGAGGAAGATGAGTAAAGAAGGAGGAGATAGAGAAGGTAAAAGAGAGAGGTTATGAGGGGGGAAGGAGGAAGAGAAAGAGAAAGAGGAACAAGAAGAGAAAAAAATAGAGAAAGAGAGTAAGAACGAAGACGAAGAGAAAGAGAAAGAAGTGGAGAAAGAGAATAAGAATGAATACAAAGAGGAAGGAAGAAAGAAATAGAAAAGGAAAAAGAAAGAGAAAGAGGAAGAGAGACAGAAAGAGGAAGAGGAAAACCTAAGAAAAATAGAAATAAAAAGAGCAAAGAGGTAGAGAAAGAAGAAGAAGAAGAAAAAAAACAAGAAAAAAAAGAGAGAGAAAAAAAATAAAAAAAGAGAGAAAAAACAAGAAAAAAGCAAAAGAGAAAGTGGAAAAAGAGGATCAGAAAGAGGGAGAGAGAGGAACCCCAAGACCTCTCTCTCCCGCGGGCGCCTAGGGAATGGCACGAGAAGGATCATAAGAATCGCTGACACTGTTAAGATGACACTAACTGTTTCCCATATTTTCCTTTTTTTCCTTTTTCCTTTTTTCTTTTTTATCCTTTCATTACCTACTTCCCCCCTTTTTTTCTTCTTTATCCTTTCATTACCTACTTCCAGCTTTTTTTTTTCTTCTTCTTCTTCTTCTTCTTCTTCCGTTGAATTGTCTTGTTAAGGAGGGAAGGAGAGAAAGGAAATATTTAGAGATAGGGGGAAATACGTGGGTATATATGTCTGTGTGTGTGTATTTGTGTGTGTGGGTGGGTGGGTTTGCGTGTACATATACATACATTTATATATACATACATGTCATACATGCTATCTCTCTCTCTCTCTCTCTCTCTTTCTCTCTCTCTCTTCTCTCTATCTCTGTCTCTGTCTCTGTCTCTGTCTCTGTCTCTGTCTCTGTCTCTTTTATATATATATATATATATATATATATATATATATATATATATATATATATATATATATATATATATATATATATATATATATATATATATATATATATATATATATATATATATATATATATATATATATATATATATATATATATATATATATATATATATATATATATATTTATATATATATATATATATATATATATATATATATATATATACCTTTTTCTGAATCTATCTTTCTCCCTACCTATCTATCTGTCTACCTATCTGTCTGTCTATCTGTTTGTCTGTCTATTTATCTATCCATATATGTATCTATCTATGTGTCAGTCTGCCTTTGTATTTATCGATTTCCCTGTCTATCTATCACTCTATTTCTCTATCTATTTCTCTATCTATCCATCTATCTATTTATCTGTCTATCTATCTATCTATACCTACACACTCACTAACACACACATACACATATGTGTGTGTGTGTGTGTGTGTGCATATACACACACACACACACGCACACACACACACATATGTATATATATATATATATATATATATATATATATATATATATATATATATATATATATATATATATATGTATATATTATATATATATATATATATATATATATATATATATATATATATATATATATATATATATATATATATATATATATATATATATATATATATATACATATATATATATATATATATATATATATATATATACATATATACATATAAACATATATACATATACATATATATATATGTACATATATATATACATATATATATATATATATATATATATATATATATATATATATATATGTATGTATGTATATATACATATATATATATATATATATATATATATATATATATATATATACTTTTGTTCTGCCATATCTACTGTTGTTTCTAATGCGATTATATCGTCATCGCATTTTCTTTCCTCTTTTCCTTCTTCCTCTTCACAAAACCAAAACAATAAACGTAAGAAAATGCTAAATCAAAAACAACGAAAAAAAATAATAAGAGACAAAGCAACGAAAAAGAGGGATAAGAAATAATGAAAAGAGAATATTGAACGAAAGAAAAAATGAGAGAGGAGAGGAAGGCCGGAGCGGTGGGGAGAGGCAGACTCCTTGGCGCCGGTGCCTGCAGTATGGACGCGTGTGTACGTATGTGTGTGTGCGTGTAAAGGATGTATGAGGGTTGCGTGTGTGTTTGTTTGTGTTTTGTTGTGTGTGCGTGTGTGTTTGTTTTCTTTTTTGTAGGTGTTTATGAGTGTGTGTGTTTGTTCCATGTTATTGTGTATGATGGTTTGTGAGTGTATGTGTGACTGAGTGTGTATCTGTTTATGTTTGCGCACGTCAGTGTGATTCCACGCGCGCGTGTGTGTGTAGAAAAATGAAGGTTGTGTATGTATTATGTATCATCATTACGTATCATTCTAATCATCATTAACAGCAGCAGTAACATAATTATCAACATTGTTTCCGTTGCTATCACCAACATTCATCTATCCCATCTCCTTATTGTTCCAAGTGTCTCTATTCCTCTCGTCCTTCTCCTCTTCCATTCCACTTCTCTACCTATCCAACCCCGAGTGACAGCTGCCTTGGCGATAGGCCGGACGTATTCCACTGGTGTTTAGGCCTACGCTCCGCCCCCGCCCGCGACGCCCCCCCCCCCCTTTGTGGGCGTCTGTGGTTTGTGTGTCTGTACGAACATGCATCAGTCACAAGCGCACGCTGGTGTTGTGCATCCGTATGGGGTACGTACTCTCTCTCTCTCCGTGATACACACACATACATACATACATACATATATATATATATATATATATATATATATATATATATATATATATATATATATATATATATATATATATATATATATATATATATATATATATATATATATATATATATATATATATATATATATATATATATACATATACAAATACATATATATATAGGTGCATGTATATATCTATGTGTGTGTTTGTGTAAGTAAACATATATATACACATACATACGTATATATGTATATATGTATATGTGTATATATATATATGTATATATATATATATATATATATATATATATATATATATATATATATATATATATATACATAACCACACACACACACACACACACACACACATACACACACACACACACACACACACACACACACAAACATGTATATATTTATATGTATACATCTATATATATATATATATATATATATATATATATATATTTATATATATATATATATATATATATATATATATGTATTTATATATATATACATATATATATATATATATATATATATATATATATATATATATATATATATATATATATATATATATATATATATATATATACATGTGTGTGTGTGTGCGTGTTTTTCCCTTTTCTATCCCCCTAATTCTCTCTCCTCTATTTCCCTTCCCTCCCTTTCTCTATTTCACACAAACTCCCTCATTCCTCCTTTCTCTATCCATTCCTCCGCTCCTTCTCTCCCTCGCTTGCCCTCCCTCCCTCCCTCCCTCCCTCCCTCCCTCCCTCCCTCCCTCCCTCCCCTCCCTCCCTCCCTCCTCCCTCCCTCCTCCCTCCCTCCTCGCGCCCTCCCTCCCCTCGCGCCCTCCCTCCCTCCCTCCCTCCCCTCGCGCCCTCCCTAATTAAATAGATAATCATCCGAAGATCTAGTCATTAATCTTGCTCCCTCCGAGTCCGCCATCCCCTCCCTCACCCCCCCTTACCCCCTGCTCCCTCACCCCTTCCCTTTCCCCCCTCCTCCTCCCCCGCTTCTCCCTCCTCTCCCTCCCTCCCTCTCTCGTCTCCCCCTTATCGCCATTACGGACATGTGACTGCCTCCGCCCTGAACGGGTGTGAGAACCAAAGGGAGGGAGGGAGGGAGGGAGGGAGGGGGGGAGGGAGGGGTGTCCGAAGCTCTTTCTGTTGTTGTTGTTGTTGCTAATGCTGTTGTTTTTGTTGTTATTATTTTTGTTGTTGATGATGTTGTTTTTGTTGCTGTTGTTGTTGTTGTTGATGCTGTTGTTATTGTTTTTGTTATTTTTGTTGATGTTGTTGTTGTTGCTGACGGTGTTGTTATTGATTTTGTTATTGTTGTTGTTGCTTTATAGTAGTTGCCGGAGGAGTACTAGTAAGAGTGGGAGTATCTTTCACCTTTCACCTTTCGCTATCTTTTCCCTCTTTTTCATTTTCTTTTCTTTTTCCTCCCACTTCCTTCTCTTCCTCCACAACCTTCTCCTCGTCCTTTTCTTCCACTCAAACGACCTCCTCCTCCTTCACCTCCTGCTCCTCCTTTTCCTCTCCTTCCTTTGCCTATTCCTCCTCTTCTTCCTCCTCCTCCTCCTCCTCTTCTTCCTCCACTTCCTTTCCTCCTCCTCCTCCTTCTCCCTCCTCCCTCCCTCCTCCTCCTCCTCCTCCCTCCTCCTCCTCCTCCCTTTCCTCCTCCTCCTCCTCCTCCTCCTCCTCCTACTCCTCCTCCTCCTCCTCCTCCTCTTCCTCCTCCTCCACCACCCACCTCCCTCCCTCCCCCTCCTCCTCCTCCTCCTCCCTCTCCCCCCTCCTCCTCCTCCTCCTCCTCTCCCCTCCTTCTCCTCCCCCTCCTCCTCCTTTCCTCCTCCTCCCTCCTCCTCCTCCTCTTCCTTCCTTCCTTCCTCCTCCTCCTCCCCCTCCTCCCCCTCCTCCACCCTCCTCCTCCTCCTCCTCCTCCTTTTCCCTCACCCCTCCTCCTCCTCCCTCCTCCTCCTCCTCCTCCTCCTCCTCCTCCTCCTCCTCCTCCTCCTCCTCCTCCTCCTCCTCCTCCCTCCTCCTCCTCCTCCTCCTCCCTCCTCCTCCTCCTCCCTCCTCCCCTCCTCCTCCTCCTCCTTCCTCCTCCCCCTCCTCCCTCCTCCTCCTCCTCCTCCTCCTCCTCCTCCTCCTCCTCCTCCTCCTCCTCCCTCCTCCTCCTCTCCTCCTCCTCCTCCTCCTTCCTCCTCTTCCTCCTCCTCCTTTCCTTCTTCCTTCCTCTTCCTCCTCCTTCCTCCTCCTTCCTCCTTCCTCCTCCTCCTCTCCTCCTCCTTCCTTCCTCCTCCTCTTCCTTCCTCCTCCTCTCCCTCTTCCTTCTTGCTCCTTCCTCATCCGCCTCCTCCTTCCTCCTCCTCCTCCTCCTCCTCCTCCTCCTCCTCCTCCTCCTTCCTCCTCCTTCCTTCCTCCTTCCTCCTTCCTCCTTTCCTTCCTTTCCTTCCTTCCTCCTCCTCCTCCTCCTCCTCCTCCTCTTCCTCCTCCTCCTCCTCCTCCTCCTCCTCCCTCCTTCCTTCCTTCCTTCCTCCCTCCTTCCCCAGGCCTGCCGTCCCTAATTTGCATACGGAGCCGCATCTTGTTAATCCCTGTTCGTGCTTGTCTTGCAGGAGGAAAGGGAGGGGGGAGGGGGAGGGGGGGGGGAGGGAGGAGGGGGGAGGAGGGGGATGGGGTGAGGGAGGAATGTAAGGGGGAGAGGAAGAGAGAGAGGAGAGGGGGAGAGGGAGGTGGGGAGAGAAGAGAGAGAGGGGGAGGAGAAAGGAGAGGGGAGAGAGGGAGGTGGGGAGAGGAAGAGAGAGAGGAGAGGGGGAGGCGAAAGGGGAGGGGAGAGAGGGAGGTGGGGAGAGAAGAGAGAAAGAAGAGGGGGGAGGAGAAAGGGAGAGGGGAGAAAGGGAGATGGGGAGAGGAAGAGAGAGAGGAGAGGGGGGAGGAGAAAGGAGAGGGGAGATAAGGGGGGAGGGGCGGGGGAGGGATGTAAGAGGGGAGAGGAAGAGAGAGAGGAGAGGGGGAGGAGAAAGGAGAGGAGAGAGAGGGAGGAGAAGGGAGAAGAGAGGAAGAGGAGAAGGGAGAAGAGAGGGCGAGGAGAGAGAGACGGGAATGAGGGGAGAAATGGATAGAAGGGAGAGGGGGAAATGGGAGAGGGAGGAGAGAAGAGAATAGGAAGAGAGGAGAGAGAGAAGGGAATAGGGGAGTGGGTAGAGAGAAGGGACAGGAGAGAGAGGAGAAAGGGAAGGGAGAGGGGAGAAAAGAGAGATAGAAGGGAAAGAGGGGAG
>NC_091577.1:13429446-13434446 GCF_042767895.1 Penaeus vannamei | reverse complement strand
CAAGTGAGATATTCCTTCGCCTTATTTGCATAATCCAAAGAAAAACATTCGGAGGAGTTTTATACGTTTGAGAAATAGGTGAATAGATTTGTGTGTGTAGGTCAAGATTGTACGCATACATTCATATAAACGTACACGAACATATCTACATACACATACACACACATGTCTACATACACATACACACACATGTCTACATACACATATACACACATGTCTACATACACATACACACACATGTCTACATACACATACACACACATGTCTACATACACATACACACACATGTCTACATACACATACACACACACGTCTACATACACATACACACACACGTCTACATACACATACATATCTATATACACATGCACACCCATGTCTGCATATACATTACACGCATGCAATCATATAGACATACACGTCTACATATACATATTTGTAGATGTTGTCTCACATATCTACATACACATTACACATATGCAATCATATAAACATACACGTCTACATACACATATATGTAGATGCATTTTTCTGATTATTTATTCATTTATTTATCCGTATTTATATCTGACTGTCAGGTTCTCTACTTCCTTGCCTGTCTGTCTCTATATATACGTATCTATCGATCTTTCAATCTGGCTCTCCATCTGTTTACCTATTATACTATTTGTGTGTCCGTGTGAATATGTGTGTGTTTGCGTGTGTGTGTGTGTGTGTGTGTGTGTGTGTGTGTGTGTGTGTGCGTGTGTGAAATCTATCTATCTATCTATCTATCTATCTATCTATCTATCTATATATATATATATATATATATATATATATATATATATATATATATATATATATATATATATATATATATATATGTATATATATATATATATTTATATATATATGTATATATATATATATATATATATACATATATATATATATATATATATATATATATATATATAGAGAGAGAGAGAGAGAGAGAGAGAGAGAGAGAGAGAGAGAGAGAGAGAGAGAGAGGGAGAGAGAGAGAGAGAGAGGGAGAGAGAGAGAGAGAGGGAGGGAGGGAGAGAGAGAGAGAGAGAGAGAGAGAGAGAGAGAGAGAGAGAGAGAGAGAGAGAGAGAGATGAAGAGATATTTATAGAAGTACCCTGGTAGATATAGCTGTATAAATGAATAGGGATAGAAAGATGGAATGAGATATAGATTGATATGTATTTATATGACATACGTAATCAAAATATACGGATATAGATCTGGATATTGACATAGATACGAACACAGGTATTGATCTATACAAAGATGCAGTTGCAAATATTGACATTGGTGTACATAGAGACGTATAGATAGATACACAATATATTCAGTTTCATAAAAAGCTTTATACACCAGCCCCCTTTCAAAATCAATTTATCTGAGGATTTTCTGCCCTTTTAGACTCACGATCCCTTGAGCATGACTTGAAGACACAAATATATAAATAAATGGATTTACCTCCGTAAGAAGCTTTATACTCTCGCCCCCTCTCAAGATCTGATGTTTTTTTTATAACATTTAGTCTTATGGTCCCTAAGAGTTTTATTGTATTTAGAGTTATTATCCTTTCAAGCTTATTTCTAATCGCATACTTGAAGATTTAGATATACAGTGAAACAGATCTACCTCAATATGAAGTTTTACATTCCCGCCCCCTCTTAAATTTCTGACAAATTTATCAGACAAATATCGTATCACTTCGACTTACACTCCCTGAGGTATTCCATAAGCGCATACTGTAGATACATAAACAAATAAATAACCCATCGTAAGAGGCTTTCGCTCCAACCCCCCTTTAAAGACCAGTTTATCTAAGAGGCTTCTATATTATTTAGACTCACGATCCCTTAAGCAGTTTATAATCGCGTGTTTTGCTGAAATGAGTCTATAAACAAAGGCATATTCCTCCATAAGGAGCTTTACACTCCCGCCTTCCTCTCAAAGTCAATTTATCTGGAGAGGTTTTTTTTATATATATATTATTTAGACGTACGATCCCTAAAGCAGTTTATAATCGCGTGTTTTGGACTCCGAAATCCGGGAAAATAAGCGTGTTTTGCGCCGAAACTCGCTGCCTTCCTCGCTCCTCGTTCCTTCCTCTAAGCAAGCAGACAAGATTCCATTAATCACTCTATTCTTCTCATCTCTTCGTCTCTTCTGTGTCCTTATTCGTTACGGAGGTTTTGCGGGTTTTTTTTTTTTTAGGTTTTTTTTATGGTTCTGCTCTTCTTCTTTCTGTTTGTGTTTGCGTTTTCGAGTTTTTTCTTTCGCCTTTTCTTTGTTCTTTGCTATTTTTTCCGTTCATTTCATCTTTAAAACATGTTGAGCACTTGTTTTATTTCCTTCTTCCTGCTCGCGCGTGCGTGTGTGTGTGAACTGCTGTCTACGTATTTTCCTGACTAACCCGTTTACTTACCCTTACTCTGTTCCTCCTCCTCATCATCATACGTGTCCTCCTCCTTCTCTTCCTCCCATCTCCTCCTCCTCCTCCACCTCCTCCTCCTCTTCTTCTCCCCCTCTTCTCAACTCCTCCTACTCCTACTCCTCCTCCTCCCATTTCTTCCTCCCCTCCTCCTTCTCCCATCTCCTCAACCTCCCCCCCCCCCTCCTCCTCCTCCACTCCACCATCACCTCCTTAAGATGAAGTGTTACCACAATAATTGCCAAAGGGACAAAGGAGTCTATCACCCCCTCTTCTCCCTCTTCCCTTCCCCCTTCCCCTACCAACTCCTCCCCTCTCTCCTACCCAGTCCCATCCCATATCCTGCTCCTCCTTCCTCCTTCCTCTCTCCCCATTCTCTGTTCTTAGCTCTCTCTCTTCCCTCCTTTCTCGCTCTCCTATCCTCTGTTCTTAGCTCTCTCTTTTCCCTCCATTCCGCTCTCATATCCTCTGTTCTTAGCTCTCTCTCTTCCCTCTTTCTTCTCTCTCATATTCCCTGTTCTTAGCTCTCTCTCTTCCCTCCTTTCTCGCTCACCTATCCTCTATTCTTACCTCTCACTCTTCTCTCCTTCCTCTCTCATATTCCCTGTTCTTATCTCTCTCTCTTCCCTCCTCCCTTGTTCTCCTATTCCCTGTTCTTAACTCTCTCCCCCATCCTCCCTCCTTGCTCCCCACTCCCTGATCTTAACTCTATTCTTTCCCTTTTACCTACTCCCTATTCCCTATTCTTAGCTCCTTCCCTTTCCTTTTTTCCCTGTCCTTACCTCTCTCTCCCTTTCCTCCTTCCCTATTCCCTGTTCTTAGCTCCCTCCCTTCCCTGCTCCCCATTCCCTGTTCTCTCCCCCCGCCCCATTCCCTGTTCTCTCCCCATACCCCATTCCCTGTGGCTCTCGCTGCCGAATGGAAACCACCAGTGCATTGGTGATTGGCTAAGGAGGGGGTGTGGGGGGTGGAGGGGGGTAGGGAGAGGGGAAAGTGGGGAGGGAGAGTGAGGGAAAGGGGGAGAGAGGGAGACTGGAGGAGAGGGGAAAGTAGGGAGGTGGGGAGGGAGAGTGAGGGGAAAGGGGGGAGAGAGGATTGTTGCTGGTTGAGAGGGGAGAGAGAAAGGGGATAGGGACTGAGGAATAGGGGGAGCTGGGGGATTTCGGGAGCTGGGGGAAGAAGGGAAAGTGGGGGGAGGGAGAGGGGGAAAGGGGGAGAGAGGGGAGTTGGGGTGAAGAGTGAAGGGGGAGAGGGTGAGGGGGAAGGGGATATTTGGGGAAAGGGACTGGAGGAGAGAGAAGAAGTGGGGAGGGCGGGAAGTGGGGACAGGGAACAGGGAAAACAGTGGGGAGGTGGGGGAAAAGAACTGTAAGAGAAAGGGAAATAGAGAGGGAGATTGAAGGAGGAGTGAAGGGTTAAGCGAAAGATTAAGGAAGAGGAGGAGAGAGGGAAGTGATGGGGAAGAAGACTGGGGAGAGGTAAGAGAAGGAAGAGATTAGAGGAGAGGGGGAAAGAGTGAAGTGCGGAGAGGGATAGAGAAATAAAGGGTGGAATAGGAGTGGGGGAGAAGGAGTGATGGTTGGTGGTGGAGAGGGGAGAGAGGGAGGAAGGGGATAGGGACAGAGGAAGAGGAAGGAACTGGATGATTTGGGGAGCTGGGGGAGAGGGAGAAAGGGGACAAGGCCTGTAGAAGAGGGAAGGAGGAGGTTGAGAAGAGAAGAAAGAAGGGAGAGAGGAAGTAGAAAGGGTGGAAAGAGAGGAATAAGGAAAGAAAGAAAAGAGGAAGATGAAAAAAGGAAAAAAGAGAAGAAAAAAGGAAAGAAAAATAACATGGAGGTAATAGTAACAATAGCAAAACAAACCAGACAGGGAGAATAGAAAAGAGATATAAAAGAGAAGAAGAAGGACTAGAAATAATCCAAGGAATAAGAGGAGAAGAACGCAGGAAGAAGAAGAAAGACTAGAAACAAGAGAAGGGATAGGAGAAGGAGAAGAAAGAAAGAAGAAGAAGATGGACTAGAAACAATCCAAGGAATAAGAGAATAAGAAGAAAGAAAGAAGAAGAAGAAAGACAGGAAACAAGGGAAGAAATAAGAGAAGGAGAGGAAAGAAAGAAGAAGAAACAAGAGAAGGAATACGACAAGTAATAAGAGAAGAATGAATGAGAGAAAGAAGAAGAAAGACAAGAAACAAAAGAAGAAATACGACAAAGAATAAGAGAAGAAGAAAAAAAGAAAGAAAAAAAGACAAGAAACAAACGAATGAACAAGACAAGGAGAAGAAAGACAAGAAACAAAAGAAAAAATACGACAAAGAACAAGAAAAGAAAAGAAGAAAGAAAGAAAAAAAGACAAGAACCAAACGAATGAACAAGCCAAGGAACAAGACAAGAAGGAAGGAGGAAGAAGGAGGAAGAAGGAAGGAGGAAGGAGGCGGGTCTTCCTCCATCCTGCTCAGCCTCCTCCTCATTGGCTCAGGAATCTAATAGGCCTTTAATATGGCGACGGCTGGCGGGGGGGCTTTGATCGCCAAATGACCGAGAATACAC
>NC_091577.1:13404446-13409446 GCF_042767895.1 Penaeus vannamei | reverse complement strand
AGAAAGGAGGAAACAGCGAACAAAAGTAAAGAAATCGAAAAGAAAGAAGACAGGAAGAAAGGAAACTAACAGAAAGAAGGAACAAAAAGAACGAGAAAGAACAAAGAAAAAAAAAGAACGAAAAGATAAAAAAAAAAAGTAAGAAATACGTGCACCATCCCACCATATTCCCATCACCATAAACACCATAGCCATCAACCAGACGTAAATTTTATGACTCCAGCAAGATACCAAGAAGGTGGGAGTGGCCTGTTCTCCTGCACCTGGGCCTTCCTCTCTCTTCTTCTTCTTCTTCTTCTCCTTCTTCTTCTTCTTCTTCTTCTTCTTCTTCTCCTTCTTCTTCTTCTCCTTCTTCTTCTTCTTCTTTTCTGAATCTCTCTCTCTCGCTCTCTCTCTCTACTTATCTATCTATCTATGTATCTGACTAACTGTCTATCTCTGTCTCTCTCTCTCTCTTCTGTCTCCTTTCTCTCTCTCTCTCTCTCTCTCTCTCTCTCTCTCTCTCTCTCTCTCTCTCTCTCTCTCTCTCTCTCTCTCTCTCTCTCTCTCTCTCTCTCTCCCTCTCTCTCTCTCTCTCTCTCTCTCTCTGTATATATATATATATATATATATATATATATATATATATATATATATATATATATATATATATATATATATATATATATATATACATAATCATTCTTTTTATATTCATCTATCTCAGACAAACAGACACACTGAATCCCAGAGAGAAGACAACGCAAACGAAAAGACATTTCTCAGGAACGCACCAATGAAAAGACACACAAGACATGAATCAACCTCAAGAACCGGAAGTAGAATAAACCCAAATAACTGACAGAACAAAATAAAGCTTAGAGAACAGAACGCCATTGAAGGTTTTGTCTTTTTCAAAAGTCGCGCGTTCATCAGCTGGCTTGTTTTGTCTCTCGGGCTTGCTTTTGATCTTTTAGTTACGGCGAAAATGGCTTGCTTTCGAAACGAACTGTGGAGAGGTTGATTTGTGTTGCAGATTCCTATCGCTTTTGTTTAGGAGTTTTTCTTTTCTTTTCGTGTTTTTAAGTGTTTTATTTCGCTTTATTCTATAATTTGTATACATATGTACATATACGCATATATATATATATATATATATATATATATATATATATATATATATATATATATATATATATATATATATATATATATATATATATATATATATGTATGTATGTATATGCGTATGTACATATACGCATATATATGCGCATCATATATATATATATATATATATATATATATATATATATATATATATATATATATATATATATATATATATATATATATATATATATATATATATATGTATATACATATATACATATGATATTCTCCACTTTCTTCCATTTCCCTTTCTTTCTTTTCTCCCTTCTCTATCTCCCCACTTTCTCTTCTTTCTCCTGATATTTTCCTGTCATTCCTATTTTTCTTTTTTCTTCCTCGGCTGCCCATTTCTCTTTCTTTCTTCTCTCCTCCTTCCTTTTCCCCGCTTTCCTACCACCTTTTTCTTTCCCTTTCCTCCCCCCTCCCCCCTCCCCCCTATAAGCGCTGATTAAAATGTCACCCCAGTTCAAATTAAGCTCCCCACCCCTTCCTCCTCCCCTCCTCCTTCCTCCCCTCCTCTTCCACTTCTCTCCCCTCCCTCCTACCCCTCTCCTTTCCCCTTTCTCTCCCTCCTCCTCACCCTCTCTTTACCCCTTCCTCCCTCCCTCCTCTCCTCCTCTTCCCATCCTCCTCCTCCGCTCCTCCTCCCTCCTGCTCCTCCCTCCTTCCCCCCTTTCCTCACCTCCTCTCCCCCTCCTCCTACCCTCCCCTTTCCCCCTTTCCTCCCCCTTCTACCCTTTTTTCCCCAACTCCCTTGACAATAAAGACAAGAATAGGAAGAGCAAAGAGGGAAGAGAGGATTTAACTTAAAAAAAGATAATAACAAAAAATAATAATAATAATAATAATAACAATAATAATAATGACAATAAACAAATTTAGACCTTAGGAACGTCCTTGCAGCATTAACACCCTCCCGCCCTCCTCTTCCTCCCCTCCCCCTTCCCTTCCTCCTTCCCCCTTCTTCATCTCGTCCCATTCATAACATCACCCCTGTCACTCCCTCCCCCCTCCCCCCACACGCCCACACGCGCCCACATATGCTTGCAGGATCTACGCGCCCATTTAAGTCAAGATGGCGACGTCTTCTTCTGCTTCTTCTTCTTCTTCATTCTCTCTCTCTCTCTCTCTCTCTCTCTCTCTCTCTCTCTCTCTCTCTCTCTCTCTCTCTCTCTCTCTCTCTCTCTCTCTCTATCTATCTCTCTCTCTCTCTCTCTCTCTCTCTCTCTCTCTCTCTCTCTCTCTCTCTCTCTCTCTCTCTCTCTCTCTCTCTCTCTCTCTCTCTCTCTCTCTCTCTCTCTCTCTCTCTCTCTCTCTCTCTCTCTCTCTCTCTCTCTCTCTCTCTCTCTCTCTCTCTCTCTGCTCATTCATTTCTCTCTCTTCTCCATCTCTTCTCTATTCCCAGGATTCTCCTATCCCATCTCCCTGTTCTTCCATCTTCCCCACACTCTCAATCTCCCCTCTCTGACTATTTCCCCTCCTCATCTCCCATTCACTCTTCTTCCCTTTTCCCCCTCTCTATCCATCTGCCTATTTCACTTTCTTCCTTCTCTCTTTCTCTCTCTTATTTCCCATCTTTTCCTCTGTATCTTATTTCTCCTTTTTTCCTCTTTCTCCTTCTTCTTTCTTCTCACCTCTCTTCCCTCTCCCTTGCCTATTACTCCCTTCTTTCTTCCTTCTCTTCCCTTTTTTTTCTTTTCCTTCTTCCCATCTCCCCTTCTTACCTCTCCACTTTTTCCTTTCTCTTCCTCATTGTTTTTCTTTCGACTTCTTCCCTCTCCCCTAATTTCCCTTCTTTCCTCTTCCTTCTTTCTTCTCCCCTCTTTCCCCTTCTTTTCCTCTACCCTCTACTCCCCTCATTCACCATTTTCCTTTTTTTTCCTTTCCCCTCTATTCCCTTATTTTACCTCTTCTCCTTCTTTCCTCCCCCTTCTTTTGCCCTCTTCTTTTTCCTCTTCTTTCCTCTCCCACTCTATTCCCCTCTTTTACCACTTTCCTCTTTTTTCCTCCCCTCCTCTTTTCCCCTCTTTCACATTTTCCTCTTCTGTCCTCCCCTCCTCTTTTCGCCTCTCACATTTTCCCCTTCTTTCCTCCCCCCTCTTTCACCTTTTTCCTTTTCTTTCCTCTCCCCCTCTTTTCCCTCTTTTACTGTCATTTTCCTCTTCTTTCCTCCGTCCCTCTCTTCAAGGTTCCCTTTTTACCTCGCTCTCTCTCTCTTTCCTCCGCCCTCTCTTTTCCCCTCTTTCACCTTTTTTCTCTTCTTTCCTCTCCCCTCTTTCCCCCTCCCTCTCCCTCTTCCCTCAGTCACGCTCTGTCCACTTGCGGTCGTCAATTAGCGGTTCTGTGACAGCCTCGTCCAACTCTTCAAGGTTCTTGTGCCTGCCTCGCTCTCTCTCTCTTTCTGTCGCTCTCTCTCTCTCTCTCTCTCTCTCTTTCTGTCGCTCTCTCTATCTCTTTCTTCCTTTCATTATCTCTCTCTCTCTCTCTCTCTCTCTCTCTGTCGCTCTCTATCTCTCTCTCTTTCTCTCGCTCTCTCTCTCTTTCTGTCGCTCTCTCTCTCTTTCTGTCTCTCTCTTTCTCTCTCTCTCTCTCTCTCGCTCTCTCTCTCTCTCTCTCTCTCTCTCTCTCTCTCTCTCTCTCTCTTTCTACATTTCTTTTCCCCTTTTCTTTTTTCCCTTTTCTCCTCTTCTTGTCCAGTGGTTTTCTTGTCTTTTTCCTCGCATTTCTTCCTTCCTTCCCTCTCTCTTTTACATCTATCTTTCATATAAGATCAGATTCGTAAATCCTTCTTTTTATTACCTCCTTTGAAATTTCTTCCTTTCTTTTTTTATCAAATTCTTCATTTTATATTCTAACGATTTCCTTTTTCATCACACTCTTTAATTTTTTGTCTTATCTTTTTCTATTTGTCTTATCTCTTCCTTCCTCCATCCTTCTCCTCTTTCTTCACTCCCCACCATTTCCTTTTCCCGTCTTTACCCCTTCTCCTTATCTATCCACCTCTACTTCCCCTTCCCCTTGACCCATTCTATCTTTCCCATTCTCTTTCCTTTTTTATCTCTCTCTTTACTCTATCCCTCTTTTCCTCACCCCGCCATTTTTCTATTCCTCACACCTCGCGGTCATCATTCTCTTTCTCTCTCTCTCTCTCTCTCTCTCTCTCTCTCTCTCTCTCTCTCTCTCTCTCTCTCTCTCTCTCTCTCTCTCTCTCTCTCTCTCTCTCGCTCTCTTCTCCCCTCTTCAAACCTCACTTCCCCCCTCTTCACTCTCTCCTCTCCTCCCCATCCCTCACCCACCTCCGCCCACCTCCACCCTTCCAACCCCGCCCACCCACCTCCACCCATCCCCACCCATCCCCCACCCGCCTCACCCCGCCCACCCCCGCCCACCCCCAAAGCAAGAAATATGACAAGCCTCGCCATACCCAAGCGGCGCGAGGGAAGGACCGCCCCGCTGAAGGTGCCAAAGAGTGCCTTAAATACCCGTTGGTTCTGCGGCGAGAGAATTTGCGAGCGAGTATGCTTTGATCTCTCTCTCTCTTTTTTTTTTTTTTTTTTTTTTTTTTTTTTTTTTTTTTTTTTGAAAGGGGAGGGGGGGGTGGAGAAGGGGTGGGGGAAGGAGGAGGTTGTAGGGGGGAGAGAGGGGGAAGAGGGAAGGGGGAGAAAGGAGATGCGGGGAAGGGGGAGGGAGGAGGTGAGGGAAGGGGGGGAGGAAGGGAAGTGGGGGTAGGGAGGTTGTAGGGGAGGAGAGAGGGAAGGAGATGGGGGTGGGGAGTAGGATGGAAGGGGAGGCAGATGGGGAAAGGGGGGGGAGGTTGGGGAAGGGGGGAGGAAGGGAAGTGGGGGTAG